>NC_139144.1:87768503-88330697 GCF_964270905.1 Leucopleurus acutus
AACAAAAAACAAATTAGGTGAAGGGCAGAAGCAGAGCGACCTTTAACGAGGCAGTTACTTACCAGAGAAGTGATGATAGCATTGGCTTTTACTAGAGTGGTGATCACAGTGTTGAGAATTGGTCAGATTTGGGATGTATTTTGAAGATGTCACATACAGCTGACAGGATTTACTGATGGATTGGATATGAAGTGTGAGTGAAACAAGTAATGAATGACTCAAGGTTTTGACCTGAGTAGTTGGGAAAATAGTATATAGCCTTTCCCTAAGATGGGTAAAACAAGTGGATTAAATATGTTGGGTTGTTCAGCAACTTGTTTTTAGACAGGTTGAGATGCCAGTTAGACATTCAAGTATATAGATACGTCAAGTAAGCGGTTAGATATATTGTTTGGGGTTCAGGAAGACAGGTCCAGGCAGAATAATCATTTCCCTTTCTGTATTTACATAGCACTTTGTGCATACTATTATTTTTACTATAATGATTTCCAGATTGTTTTAGAGTTGCTTGTGTAGGTGTTATGTATCCCATTCCTCTCTATTCAGCTTTCTCCTTTCTACCTCCCATCCCCAATATTCTTATTGACAGGGGAAAAACAAGAATCTTGCATTATTTATTTTTATGGCCGCAAAGCCTGGTATGGAGTAAGTGTGTACTGAATATTTGTTGAACTAAATCAAAATTTTAAAATCCATTTTCCTTCGAGTTGAAAGAAAAATATTTACTTGGAAACTACACTCTGATATTGCTTTAAACCTTGATGACTGGATTGTGTCATGATGTCATTTGTTGTAAATGCTAATATTTTTCTGAGGTGAATTTATGTTATTGGTTATACTCTAATATATTTAAATTTTCTGGTGATTCTGTTTGTTCTTTTCTAGTATATAGACTATATTTCCTTAAAGCTGTAGTTCTTATTACCTTGGAATCTAGGTAGAAAAATTAAAGGTTATGTAGACTTTGCATTTTTTTAGGGTAACAGTTGGTGCTTTCTGAATTTAATTTGGGTGTAGGAGCAGAATCTGGGATATCTTTGGGATTTTTTCCTCTAGAAATTGTACTTCTATTGTAAAATTATTAATAGCATAATTTACCAAGGTGGTTTCATATACTTTTATTTTATCATTTATGTACCAGAGTCTTATAACTGCTATCATCAGGTTGATTTTAATTATCTTCAAAGTTGTATTTCTTGTTAAGTCTCTGAAAGAACCTTTTCTAGTCCAGACTTACTGATATAACAATTAAGTATAGTGGTTGGAGGTTGAGTGTGTGGGAAAGAAGTGTGTGTGTGTGAGAGAGAGAGAGAGAGAGACATATCTGGATTTCAATCCTGACTTTACCACCGACTTTTTGTTTGATCTTGAATGAGTTATAATGACAATAAAAACAGGAATAATAAATTAAGTTGCTGTGAGAGTTAAATGAAATAATGTCTTATATGTAAGTATCAATATATATTATTTATATAATATGTATTTTTATATGCAACATATTAATCTACAAATATATACTGATTAGTTCTGCTGAGAGAATTTGATGCAAATTTAGAGATCTTTCTTTTGTGTTTGTTTTTTTGACAGAATCTCACAGTGGAAATATTTTTAAACAATTTAAAAATTTTTGAAAAGCAATTTAAAACAACATGAAAAGCAGTGCTGTGTTGAGGGAAAAAATATCTCACTCATAATTCCACGTTCTAACTAACCAATAGTATTTTGGTATAATTGTTTCATCTTTTGTATATATTGCCCTTATTGATGTTTTACAAAGGAAAGGATAAATATACTTTTAGATTTTTAGGAAAAAATATTAAAATTCATTTTAAGAACGTTTTCGTTAAGGATTAGGTTAATTTAGTAGTAGAGTGACTTTCCCCAAGTAGAATTTGAAGAAACTAGAAGTTCTGTCTTTATAAGGTTGGTGCCTAAGTAGTGAAATACAGTTTAGAGAAGCCCAGTCCTTATTTTAAATATGCAATTTGAAGGTTTCCTAAGCAAGGGTTCTTAATCTGTTGAAGTTATATACAAAATTTTCTTTGTATGTACATTTTTCTGGAAGAGAATCCATGAATTCAGATCATCGAGTTAAGAACATCTTCACTAGACTAAAACTTTTTATTTTTAACCTGAGGAGTAATAGTATTTATTAAATACCTACTACATGTAGAGGTTGCGATTAGCACTTTTATATGTTCATACGTTTCATTTACAACTGAAAAGGTAGATACCTTCATTTTACAGAATAGGTCTTGCTGTGTCCAGGGCTGTGGAGCTGGGATTTGAACACAGGTCTGTAGGACTGTCTGGCTCCAAAGCCCATGTTTTTGCTGCTGTTACTATAGTGGTTCTTAGTTTTCTAATGCAGAAGATACAGTGAAAATCTCAGGTATGATAGGTGAAAACAGAAAATACAGTAGATTGTGAGGGCTAAGTCCTGAGACCTCAGCAAATTTTAAATACATAAATACTAATAAAGCATATCACTTCACTTATAAAATACCATAAAGTGAAATTGAAAAACATAGTTGATTCCTTTACATCCTTATTAAAAGCTATTGTAGATATAAAGAGTGAGGAACAATAGCTGACCTAATAATTGCTAACATTTATTGAGTGCTTCCAATGTGCCAGGTATTTCACTAGACTGAAACTTCATAGAGCTCATTTCAGCTTCTTTTAAAGTGACTTATATTTCGAAGCAATTATTGCTTCCCAGTGTTTCGTTTATCTTGTTTTCTTAAATATTAAAAATTAATAGTCCCTGAATTTTCTTTTCCTTTTTCAGTCTGTAGATATTTTTTTCATTTTGCTACAGTTTTAAGGATAGACTCACCATTTTAAAAAGTACATGGTGGCATAAATTTTACTCTGATTTTTCAAAGCTTTCTTCTATCCTAAGTGAATTCTATTATTCTTACCAGAGAAGAATGTAGTATTGTATTGAATGTAGTAGAGAAGGAATGTAGTATTTTGTTCTACTTGGGAGTGTATGTCAATTTTATTGATTTATTGATTTATTCCTATAACTGGCATTTCTCTACTTAGGTTATTCAACTCTGAATTGGGTTTCAACTCTGGGTAAAATAAGGCAAATAGAGAAAAAGGCATGTCTGTTTTGCTTCAGTGTGGAAGTCTGTCCAGATGAAAACTTAAAATATCCATGGTACCAGGCAATTCTTTGTTCAACTCTCATTGAATTTTAAGAACCTACGGTACCAGCCTTTTTCTCTCTCTCAAGCAGAATAGGTAGTAAGATTTAGGCAAAATCCCAGTGTTTGGTATCTATAAAAGAAGTTGCTTGTCACTTGAAAGAACCGTTCTGTGGAAATCTGAACCTCTCTGACTGTACCAATTATATGTAACGTGCTTTCATTTTTTTTTTAATGCCACATAATGGTTTTCCTTGATATTCTTTAAAGAAGCTATTGAAGAAAGTAGGTAAACATGGGTTTTAGTTTTTAAATACAAATATATTCATATGGCTGTATTTCTGTAGCTACGTATGACACGAATTTTTTTCTTTCATACTGTTATCAGAAAGGAATTCTAAAATATAGCCCTAAATATTTCTAAAATATTTCTGCCTGTCATAGGCAGAAAATACAACCTTTTAGCAGGGAAATTACAACCATATGTTGAATTCACCCAAAAGATCAGTCTCTAGTTTTGTAATCATAGCCTTATGTAAGAAATATAGCTCTCGGGACTTCCCTGGTGGCACAGTGGTTAAGAATACGCCTGCCAATACAGGGGACACAGGTTCGAGACCTGGTCCAGGAAGATCGCACATGCCACGGAGCAACTAAGCTCGTGTGCTACAACTACTGAGCCTGCGCTCTAGAGCCCATGAGCCACAACTACTGAGCCTGCGTGCCTCACGCCTAGAGCCCGTGCTCCGCAACAAGAGAAGCCACGGCGATGAGAAGCACGTGTGCTGCAAGGAAGAGTAGTCCCCGCTCAGGGCAACTAGAGGAAGCCCGCGCGCAGCAACAAAGACCCAATGCAGCCAAAAATAAATAAATTAACTAAAAAAAAAAAAAGGCTACACAAAAATTCACCAATTAAAAAAAAAAGAAAGAAATATAGCTCTTTTTAAAAAGAGAGACAGATGAATCCAGTTGATAATCTGCTGGGTTTTGAGAGTTCAAGGGAATGGCTAAAGAAGGTAAGGTTAAAGAGCATATAAAATATCTTTCCCCTTCTAACTTATTCTTCCCTTCAAAAATTCTAATGTCAATCTAATGTCCTATTAACTACACTTTCAGAAGGATTAAACTCTTAAACTAAATGTCCTGACAGGGTTCATTTTTATTTTGAATATAAATTTGTGTTTCTTAAAAGTTTTTTTTTTTAATTTCATTTGTTTTTCTCTTAGTGTCTACATTAAACTAGGAATTAAGCTAACCTCTTTTACAAGCCTAGTAACCCTCCACCTACCTCTTCTTTTTGACACTTGAATTTTATCTAAGGTTCGGCCCATGTTATGTCAGTGCATAGTATATGCATTCTATACTATTTCAAAGTGGAAAGATGGATTTAATTACGAAAATAGTGTGCCATCTTGTGGAGGATTATGCAATCAGCATAGTCTGACTTACCCCTAAGGATCAGAGGAGGAGGATAGATATTGCAGTTGGGCTTATAAAATAAAAAGCCTGCTTCTTTGTGCAAAATGGTGTGAAGATACTGCTGCGTTAACATTTCTACCTTTTTCTTAGCGTATATAAGATTTATAGATTAGTACTATTGGTAGTAAGTAGTTGTAGGGGTTATTTAGTACTGATACGAAAAAAGACCTGTAAAAAAGACTGGTTGCATTTTAGCTTTTGTGGCCTGAGCAATAACTGATTGATTGATTGGTGATTGATTCATTTAGTCTCTGAGAATGAAATTGGTTTGATATCTTGAACACAGGCTATTATTGGTCACTTTATTTCCGATCTTTCTGTTTCCCTGGCTCCTCCTTTTCAGTAAGTCCTATATGCTGCAAGTTCAGATCTGACCATGTCACATCTCTGCTTAAAATCTTCTGTTGCTATTTAATACTGTACTGTCTGTGGAGTCGAGTTCAAAACCTTTATATTGTCATTTAACCCATCTCATTATGTGGCCACTACCTGTCTTTTTAACTTACCTCCACTCCACTACTTTTTTTTGTTCTTTTAAAATGAACAGTGCATTTATTCACCACACAGTTTTCACCACTGTGCATGCATTATTTAATTCTCATGGTAGCTTTAGGAGATAGGTACTCTGTGCCATTTTAGAGCTGAGGAAACCAGTGGTTAAGGAATTTGGTGTTGGTCACACAGCTATGATGATAGAGCTGCAGTTCCATCCAAGATCTGCCTGACTTTAGATTCTGTGTCTTTTAAAACACTTTTTTGTGTGTTTTTCTGTCTCTGTACCCTTGTTTTACTTTTTACCCTGCTTGAAAAGTCCTCTTCTCTTTCCTTCATTCTACCAGCAAAGCCACTTTCTGATGCATAGGTCAGATACCACTGTCACCATGAAATCTTCCTGAGTCCCCTCAATCTGGTATATTCTCTTCCCTTTTTTGAACCCCCGTGGTGCTTTTTTACCTTTCTTACGACACTTAGTCTACATTGCATTGTGGTGATTAATGTACTTGTTTTATATTCTTCACTAAATTGTAAGCTCCTTGAGGGTAGGGATGATGTCTTCTTTATTTTTATTCTCTAAAGTGCCTTGCCAATTCAGATTAGTACTCAAAACATGTTGAGTGAACATTTCAGTGAGTCTGAGGGAAATAGCCTCTGTAGCCTGTGCTCCTTTAAAAAAAAATACAGAGAAAGGGCTGCTGCATGAGGAGGATTATACTGCCCTAGGGATGTGCCTGAATTGTTATATAACCTATAAGCATGAGAGTGGACATCGTAAACCAAGCTACTGCCATGTTGCAAATAATAGCATTTTCTTTTTTCTACTTTCTTCTCACTACAGTTTTGTCTGATTATTTCTATAATCTTTAAAAGTTTTTGATATCCTTTATGCATTAAATAATATTTTTGCTGGTGTTTGGATAATATTTCATTCCTGAATGATTTAACTTAAATGATTAAAATTTTCTTACACATTTCATTCAGGTATGTCAAAAGGTCCTGTTACCATCTGATTCATTCAGTTTTACTATTAAACTTTAACTGGGACCACAGAGCATTCACGAACAAGAATGACATCTTGGATTAATTCCATTGGGATGCTTGCTCTGTGCCAGATTTTATTTTGCTCAGCTATCAATGAGGCTGTTGTGGAAATGTGGGTTTTCTTTGCTGTGAGAATTTATGCGTACAAAGAGACCTGCTTTTCAGAAAGAACATTGAGAACCCAGATCCCAAGAGGAAGGGTTATTAAAGTTAGTGAACCAGGGTAACCTTATCCAAAGGGTGCCCAGAAACACTGTAAAACAAAAGGTCAATTGCTATTGCTATTTTAGTTATATACCCCCTCCCTCTCCAGGCTTCAGAATTTAATGGGGTTAATTGCATTTATAGTGAGGCCTTGGCAAATAATTTTTAAGTCAGATGAAAATTCTTTAATTTTTTTCCTGTAGAATTCTCAGTATCTGGGCATTACTGTGTGCCATTTGGGAAACAGAATGTTACTTAACTAATGATAATGGATTGTTTTATACTTCTGAGAGATGGCAGTTTTCTAATAGTTTCCATTATTTCACATTTATATAGAGCCAAAAGTGTTCTAGGTACTGGGTTAGACACGGAAACATACAATAATACTGTTTTAATTGCATCAGTGGTACTTAGTAACTACAAAGTATTTTGTGTATATGTGCATGTTTTAAAGGTAGAAATGCTGTTCATGCTTGACACCCTTCAGAATGTTTTCATGTAACTTATATATGAAGAACTTTACCACCACACTGAGAGTTTGTAAATGAAAAATCAGGACCCAGGCAAGTTAAGTGACCTATACCTGATTACCCAGTTAGCACTAGAATTGTTCCAGTGGTCTGTTCTTATCCAGAAGCATTGTTTTAATTTCCCCTAGGTTCTTTCACTTAGAAAATTCACTTAGAGTTTGAAATTATATGAAAATATGACAAAAATCTCTTATAAGACATCTCTATGAATGGCAAGAATTTTCTTAAGTAGTGTTACAATATTTCCAGGTGCATTTCAACCCTTTATGATGGGATGTAATTTAGATGACAGTCTCCGCATATATTGGCCTAGGGCATGTCAGAGAGTAGATGGCTTTATAGTTTTCCTGTAATGTATTATATTTAACTTAAAAAAATGGTAGGCATTATAACAAGTAGACATAAGATATTTACAAAGGGAAGAAATATTTGAAGAAAGGAAAGGCACTATTATTTTATAAAGAAAGGTAAAAATTTTCACTGGTCACGGAGCAAATGTTTATCACATGATAAAGTCCATAGGTATAATAGACATTTCAGAATTAGAAGAAACCAAATTCTCAAGGTACCTGGAATGACTTAAAAGTTGATTTCTGAGGAGTTAAATCCACCATAATATATTTGGAAAAATTTCCCCCAGTTTCCGTGGGAATATCAAGGCTATGCATCACTTTATTCTTAAGATATCTAACTTTAACTCACAGCTAGTTTTAACCATTGTTTTTTGTATTGTAATAGAAAACAGTTTTAATGTGAAGTTTTTTCAGAAGTAGCTAGATAGCTTTATATTATATTGTGCACTGTATATTTCTTCGGGATTTCTTTTTTTTCTTTTCCCTTTTTGTTTTTTTTTTTTGCGGTATGCGGGCCTCTCATTGTTGTGGCCTCTCCCGCTGCGGAGCACAGGCTCTGGACACGCAGGCTCATGGGCCTAGCCGCTCCACAGCATGTGGGATCTTCCCAGACCGGGGCACAAACCCGTGTCCCCTGCATCGGCAGGCGGACTCTCAACCACTGTGCCACCAGGGAAGCCCCCCCCCCCTTTTTTTTTTTAACTATCTGAAGCTGCTTTGTTAAGAAGCTGGTAAATGTAAATTTTTTGTGGCCTGACATAGAAACTCCTAAACTGGCTGCACATCAGGATTCCCCCTGGACACTTTAAAAGTACTGACTCTTTTTACCCACTGAGGACCTATGGAATCTGAATCTTAGGGGATGCCTCCTAGTTATCTTTGTATTTATAAATCTCTCAAGATAGTGGTTCTGCAGCAGCCCTTCCGTATGCCTATATTTAGGAAATACTAATATTTATTTTGGAATGTTAACCAGTTTAAAAATCTCACTTTTATGTACCTTCTTAAATGATCTTAGAAGCAATGGCTTTATCTGGGTGCCTATACTTAAATTTTGTTCTTAAGTTTATTTTTTTTGCACATATTTTTCTAATTTTCACAGAGACTGTTTATTTGTTTGGTGGCTGGGATGGAACACAAGATCTTGCTGACTTCTGGGCGTACAGTGTGAAAGAGAACCAATGGACATGTATCTCTAGAGACACTGAGAAAGAGGCAAGTTCTCAGACTTTTCATCCATCTGTATTACGATAGGGGTGTGATCGTACACTTCTTTTTCTGAATGATTTGTATTCTTTGTAAATGTCTATCAGCAGTGATAGCAGAAGAATTTGTGGTGACAAGTTTGGTTTAAGTATTCTTGCATTCCAGCTTCTATACCTGGTTCTTCAACTATTGGTACATGAACAAATCTATTTTACAGAGATAAATAGAAATGGGTATCTAATGTAATTTAGTTGTTAACCACTTTAGTTAAAATGTAACTGTGTAACTATTATTTTTCTTATGTTCTTGTCACCTCTACTCTTATTTTGAACATTTATCTTATTTTCATTTCCTCTGGAAAAATGTGCTTTTGGTTCCTCACTGTCTTACTATTTTGGCCCCTCACTATTTGACTATCTTATCAGTTTTGACAAATGATGTATATTTTATTTTTAACTAAACTTGTATGTATGTATTCATGTGTGAGTCTGTCTATTGATACATATATACATAAAGCTTTTCCATAGTGAATAGGATGTCTTGGATTTATGGCATTCTTTTATTAAATTTTTTGAATTATGTAAGTGCATAATTAATTATACCCTGATATAAAGCACATATTCATATATTATTTTTTAAATCATTATAGAATTTTTTATTGTACTTTTCCCTCTAAGCAATTTCAGATTACAAGGTGAAAAATAAACTAAAACAAAACAGTAGTAGCAGCAAATGAAAAGGGGAGGAAAAGACCTAATTCAAAACCACTGATTTTAATCTAGAAAGGCCATTTTTTTAAAATCTGGTGCTATGTCTTTAATCTTAGGAAATAAGATTCTTGTTTACTTGGTGTGTTCCTTTGTTAATCATTTGGGTAGTTTTTATCTTTTTAAAGAGATCTTAAAATTCTGATTTCTATTTATTATCCCTGTGAAAATGGCCTTTGCCTTTTCAATATTAAAGTACCATTTTCTGAAATGATTATTTTTATCCTCAACAAAAATAAAGACAGATCTTAAAAGAATACATATCTGATTTCTCTTAAACTATTTTAAATCTTAGTTGTATTTGTAATTATTCTTGCAAGAAGCCTACAGTTCATCCTGAAATCCTCCCTCTTCTTCATTGAGGGTATCTAATTAGGGCCTAAAGTTCCACCGGTTCTAGCACTCAGTATTGAGTTTCAGATGTTTCTTCCTCTCTATTCCTTTTGGCACTAATTCCAACTTTGTGGTTTCTTTCTTAAACGTTTTTGCTTCCATTGTTGATCTCCAGGTCTATTGTCCATTCATTAGCACAGTCTTTAAAAAAAAAAAAACATTTGGCCATGTGACACCTCTGCTTAAACCCTATGGTTAGCTTCAGTCCCTGTTTCTGTTATCTACTGCATTCCATATATTACATTACAAGCACCCACAAAACTTTAGTGACATATAGTAATAAGCATTTATTTTGTTCACAAGTCTGTAGATTGGTTGGGCTCACTCATGTGCTGGGAGTCAGCTGACTGTCAGCTAGTCTAGATTAGCTTCCGAGACTACTTGGCTCTGTTCTACATAGCCACTCACCTTCCTGTTGGCTAGCATGAGTCTTGTTCTCGTGTAGGGGCAGGGCTGCAAGGAGGATGAAGTAGACATGAGCGCTCAATTAGATATATTATTGTCCCATTTTCCCCAAAGAAGTCATGTGACCAAATCCACAGTTATTGGGTGATGGGCAGCACTATCCAAGGGCATAGATACAGGGAAGTGTGAGTAATAACAGCAACAACAATAATGAAGTTTATCTACCTTAGTTCCTTTTGCTTAGAGTAAAAACTTCAAATTTCTCATCATAATTTGGTCCCCATCTACTTTTCTAGCCTCATTTTTTGACTTTATGTGCTAGCCATACTTATAGTTGCTAGAATTATTCAACGTTCTCACCTGTGTTCTTTGTAATAGTGTTTTCCCAGTTTGGAATTAACAGAGGCTGCTCCTCCCGTGCACCCAGCTTTTATGTAGTGTATGCCTACTTACTCTTTAAAACACAGTTCAGACTTCAGTCCTCTGTGAAGCCTTTCTTGACTTCCCTAACCAGAATTAGAAGCTTCCTTAGGTGTGAACACTTAACCCCTTACATTCCTTGAATGGGTTACTATAATGATTGGTTTACATTTCTGTTTCCCTATGGAGACTCTGAATTCCTTAAGGTGTGGATCATATGCTTACTCTTTAGTGAGTAAATAGTTCAGATAAGTTAAATAAAAAATTAATGCTGGAGAAAAGCAAAGGAATGACAAATACAAAATTCAGGAGAGTGGCTGTTTTGGCAGGAAAGGGCGATGGATTACAGGGGTCCTCAAAAGTAATGTTAATGTAATATTCTAAGTTATATTTAGAATGCAATTAATAATTATTTAAAACTAGTACTGGGAACATACAGAAATTATTTTGATGAGAATACTTTTTTCTGTTATTTTGAAGTCCATAGAGATAAGTAAAGTGGTGATCCAGTACTGGAATTCAGATTTATTATAATTTATTACTACTTTCTTCATTTAAACACCTAAAAATCTTTTGTTGATCCAGCAGTGAAGTGAATGAGGATATATGGCTCCAGCAAAATGCTCATTCCTTCCAAAATTGAACAGTTTCATTTTGTTTTTTACACCAGTAAGTACAAGTTTTATTGTTTGATGATACCCCAGTGCATATGTTTTAAAAGTATGATATGCAATTAAAAAGCAAAATTACTATGTATAAAATAATTAAGCAACAAGGATATATTGTACAGCACAGGGAAATACAACCATTATTTGATACTCACTTTAAATGGAGTATAATCTATAAAAATACCGAATCACACAGAAAAACCAAAATTAATTTAATTCACTTTAATTTACTTAGACTAAATAATGTATCTAATAGCTCATGTAGTAGATTGAAAGATAATAGAATGGCTCAGTTTTTAGAATAATTATTTTAAAAGTTCATGTAGATATGCATGTAAGTTTTTATCAGTTCAAGACAAATTGTATTTTTAATTTTGCATTTTTATAAATCTCTTTAATATCTAGCTTAGTGGAAGACAGCTAGATTCTCTTATGTGCTTTTGCATTTAATCTTTTGCAACACGTTGTTTTATGTGAGATATATGAAGAAGATTGGACCTCACATTGATACATTCTTGGAAAGGAAACTATTATTTTGATAGTAGCCTTTTTATATAATAGCACATGTACTTTTTTGATCTTATACCCCAAATTGACAAGTTGTTTGCTTCTTAAAAATAATTGCACTGTAGTCTCTGAAACCATATCAGCTAATGTTTTGTAATTCTGTTACATTAAAATCCACTGATCTGTGTTGCTCTTTGAATGGATCTTTTACCCATGCTTGCTTTTTGCTCAGTGTGTTGGTCACCTGAAAAATATTGGTTCCCTGAGTTATGCAGGTCTTCAAATGTTGACATATTATTATACAGTATCCCCCAAACCACATATGATCACTCTCATTAGAAAAATCTTTTAAGTGTTGGGAAGGTGTCAAGATCGCAGTGTCAGGTAGAAGTTTTCTAAAATTCTAAATTTGCTTAAAAATGTGCATTTTATTATTGGCAACAAATTTTATCAGTTGTTTTTCTTCAAGGATAACATACTTACTTCATTTATTTTTCAGAAAATGTCTGAATAACCGTACTTGGATTGTTAGTTTTCTTTTGAGTAAATATCATGTTTCCTGGAAAAAGCAGCTACGTCAGCTTGCAGCTCAAACAATTGCATAAAATGCTTTTCCTTGAGACAACCATCATATATCAAGTAGCACTGTTTTATAGTTTTCTAAATCTCTTTAATTGTGACTTAATAGAAGGCAGCCAGATTCATATCTGCTTCTGCATTCAGTCTGTTGTTATATCAAAAGTCATGTAGCCTCTGGAAAATATCACATACACTTATAAGAGTAAGAGTGAAAAGACACATTTTTTTATCTTAGTATTGTTATGAAAATAACTTTGACTTTGTAGAATCCCTGAAGACCCCAGACTGCACTGAGAACTGCTGCTTTAATCCACATTCCCTTTTCACATATAAACAGTTACCCAAATAATGCCTTAGTAATGTCCTTTATAGGTATCTTACTGTTACCCCCAACCTCTATCCCTGACCCAGGACTCAATTCATGATCATGCAGTACATTTCAGTGTCATGTTTCTTTAGTGTCCTTTAGTCTGGAACAGTTCCTTGACTTCTCTTTGTCTTTCTTGACCTTGGCATTTTTGAAGAATACAGGGCAATTGTTTTGTAGACTATCCTTCAATTTGATCTGTCTGATGTTTCCCCAGGATTGGATATAGGTTAAGCATTTTTAGCAGGAATGCCATGTGGAGGACATCGGGTCCTCCTAAGTATGTCCTGTCAGGAGACAGGCACATCATGTCAGTTTGTCTGATGTTAGCTTTGATCACTTGGTTAAGAAGGGTGCTCACCAGATTTCCCTCTCCATATTAATAAGTAATTTGTGAGGAGACATTTTGAGACTATGAAAATATTCTGTTACTCATCAAACTTTTGCCCTTCTAGCATCCATTGATGAAACTGTTAAAGCTTTTCCCAAAGTGGTTGTACTATTTTATATTCCTTCCAGAAATTTATGAGAGTTCTGGTCGCTCCCTGTCTTCTTTCCCTGTTGAACTGCTTTGGCACCTTTCTCAAAAATCAGTTGAGCATATAAGTATATGTCTCTCTTTGGACACTCTAATCTGCTCCATGATCTTTTGGTCTATTCATATTCCAGTATGACACTCCTTCAGGTCAAGTAATGTAAGACACTTTCGTTCTTTTTAAAAATTATTTTGACTCTTCTAGGTCCTTTACATCTTCATATAAATTTTAGAATCATATGTCAGTTTCTAAAACTGTTGGACTTATGATTGGAAATGTATTCAGTCTATAAATCAATTTGGAGATAATTGATGTCTTAATGATACTGAGCCTTCTAATCCATGAACAGGGTTAAATTTCCATTTATTTCAGTCTTATTCGTTACCTCCCAGCACTCGGAGTTTGCAGATTAGAGGTCCTTTTTATTTTTATTAAATGGATCCCAGTGTATTTTGTTTTTCCATGCTACTGTAAATGAAACTTAAACATTTTTAATTTTCAACTTGTTTGTATCATGTCACTTTTCTAAGTCCATTTATTATTTCTAACGGTTTCTCTTCTGTTATATGTTGATTTCTTAGGATGTTTTAAACAAATAGTCCTGTCATCTCTGAATAGAGACAATTTTAACTTCTTTCTTTCCACTCTCTTTTTCTGTCATAACTTTTAATTTTATTTTTTAATGCCTTATTGCACTGATTTGGACTTCCAGTACAGTATTAAATAGAAGAGATGAGAATAGACATCCTTATTTTGTTTCAAGTCTTAGCAGGAAAGCATTCTGTATTTCACCATTAAAGGGAAAATTACATTTAGGATTTTCATACATTCTTTATCAGATTGAGGAAGTTCATTTCTATTCCTAGTTTGCTGTGAGTTCTTCCTGATGCATATTTGTTGGGTTTATCAAGTGCTTGTTCTACAATATATATATTGGTAAGATTGTGTATTTTTCCCCTTTATTCTTTTACTTTTTTTTTTTGGCCATGCCACACGGCTTGCAGGATCTTAGTTCCCTGACCAGGGATTGAACCCAGGCCCCGGCAGTGAAAGCACAGAGTCCTAACTACTGGACCACCAGGGAATTCCCCCTTTACTCTTTCAATGTGGAAAATTACCTTGATTGATTTTCAAATGTAAAATTGACTTTGCATTTGTGAAATAAAACCCTTGTAGTTATGAAATATTATTCTTATATATTGCTGTATTCTATTTGATATCTTGTTAAAGATTAGTTTTATTTCTGTATTCATGAGGTATACTAGCTACCCGTATGTCACTTCTGCTCTTCCTCCTTTGTAATATTGTTATTTGGTTTCAGTGTTATGTTGTCCTCGTAAAATATGTAAGTTAGGAATGAATAGAATACAAGTTTAAAAAAGGAGGTCTTTTTCTTCCTCTGTTTTCTGAAAAATTTTGTGTAAAATTTATACTATTTTTTTCCTTAAGTATTTGATAAATTTTACGAGTGTAGGCATCTGTGGCTGGCCTTCTCTTTGTGGAAAGATTTAAAATTATGAATCCAAGTTTTCAGATTTTCTCTTTCATCTTGTGTCAATTTTAATAAGTTATATTTTGTCCAAGGAATATGTGCATTTTATCTACATGGTCAAATTCTACTATGTTTTTCAATGATAGTTCCTTATTTTGTTTTTAATTTCTATTGATAGTATTGCTTTCATTTCTGATACTGGCAATTTGTATTTTCTCCCTTTAAAAAAAATTAGTCTTGCTAGTGGTTTATAATTCTATGAATGTTTCAAAAAAAACTTTATTAATTTTCTCTATTTTTTTTGTCTGTTCTGTAGTCTCTTGGTTTCTAGTCTTATCTTTATTCCCTTTTTTCTCCTTAGTTAATTTGTAATTTGATGAGTAATTTGCTCATCATTTTAATAGCACTTGTGCTAATTAAGCTGAAGCAAGGAATTCTGTTATTCTCCTATTAAAACTTCAGATTTTACACTCTAGGAAATATGGCATCGATACATTATATCTTACCTGATACTTGTTTTTCAGATTATTTAATTACAGAGGAAATTCTTTCTTTCTTTCTTTCTTTTTTTTTTTTTTTTTTTTTACTAAGTAAAGAACTTTATTAACCTTTTTTAAACTTTATTCCCAGGCTTCTTCAGCTTAATTAGCTGCAAAGAATGAATTGTATATAAGCACAAACCGAAAAGAGCCACAGTGTCCAGAGGCTTGAGCTTAAAAATATTAGAGATCTAGATTTTATCAGATCCATAAACAAACTTTTAAAAAGCAGTCATATAAAATAGCAGCTCCCAGTAACTTCTTCAAGATTTTTCTTCTTCAGAAGTTAACTCAGTTCAGTTTGCTTCGTTCTTGGAAGCCTCATCAAAATTCTCCACAAGATCTGGAACTTCATCATTGTCATCCTCTCCAGTGGCAGTGGTGCTTTTCCATCCGCAGGTTATTTGGGCAGAGCTTCAGCCAGTCTCCTTAAACTGGTCGGCCTGTCTGCACCAAGGTGGTTTAAGGTGCTGGGTAGCATTTCTGTCAGCTGCTTTGTCTCAGCATGGCCTGTAATGGTGAAAATGTTTGCTGCCAGAGATGCCTGAACTTTAGGGTTGTTAAAGTGGATCACTGTCCCTTGGTTTGTGAACATATTCACTTCTTCAATACCAGAGATATTGTTTACCCGTAACTTCTTTAAGGAGAACTGAAGTTTTTTGTCGTTTGCTGTGGCTGTTCTGTGAACCACCTTCTTTCTGCAAGCAGTTCCTTTCCCACCACTGTGCATTTGTGCCTGCAGTTTGGCGAGGTTTCTCCTGGTTCATGATAGTTTCTTTCATCTTGTTGCAGTGGAAATGGGGCCGTGTAGGGGACTAGGGTTGGCACTTAGGGGTTCTCGGGCAGACCAGCTGAGGTTAGGAGCACACACACAGGGACGCAAGATGGCCGCTGGAGCGGAAATTCTTTCTTAAGTAACATTTCTACCTTATCTGCTGAAGATTTCCCTTCACAAAAATCTCTAAAAATAATTTTTAAAATAGTAATTAGTGTGAACACTAAATTGCAGATTTAAATCAACTTAATATCTGGATTAATAACACTAATGTCAAACTGTTCTTCCTGTCTAATATTTTTATTCCTTCATTTAATCTAAATAATGCTGGATTACTCTTCCTATAATACTGCTTTTTTATTTTATATCCTTCTCTAGAAACCTATAATAATTTTTTAATGCTTGCAAGATTACATTCAGTTCTCCTCTGTCAGTCATTCACAGGCTTTCTATTTCTACCTTATACTTCAACTCTGTTATTTCTGTGGCAGGAATTCTTTATCTCAGTCATGACCCCACACGTTGTATTTAGTGTATTTTTGCTTTTGTTTCTCTTATCTTCGGGAGAAAACAATCTGGAAGAGTGGAAAGAACACAGTGTTTGGCTTGGTTACACTGGGGCTTAGATTCTCTATCTTAGTTTTGTGACTATAGACAGATTACTTAGACTTTGTGAAATGGTGGTATTATTTCTTTATGGAGTTGTTACAAGGATAAATGAAATATATACACACATACATAGTAATAATATAGACAGAATTTAGTAGATATTTAACAAATATTAGTTCTCTTTCCTTTTCCCTCTTTCAGATAATCCAGTCCTACCCAATTGAAGTTCCTTTTTTTTATTTTTTCATGAACTCCTTTTTTGGGCCTTATACTACAGTTTTTTGTTGTTTGTTTTCTTTTTTTACCTTTTATTCTGTCCTGTGATACAAGTGATCTCAACTAATTAATTTTTATTGATAATATATTGTTCTTCATTTTGTTCCCTAGTTGTTTAATGCAGCTGAGTCATTTATTGTCAGGAGAGTCAATTTTATATAATGTAAAGGCTGGATGAAGAAGTCAAGACTTGGATTCTCATTCTGCTTCTGTCACTAGCTTACTAGCTTTCAGGATGATATCATTCCTCTTTGAGCTTATCTCCTCATCTTTAAAAGGAGATCATTAAACACTTTTATTAAGGTTCCTACCAATTATGAAATTCTAAATATTCTAGGAGTGCCTGTTTTATGCTAGATTCTGATGAAGCGTACAAAAATATTTTGAAAAACCAAATGTGTCTTTAAGTAGATTGACATGTACAAAAGAATTAAGGTCTATACACAAATGACTAAAATGTAATGGAGTATATAGTAAAAGCCATATAAGTGTTATAAACAGAGTGCCATAGAATAGAGAATAGTTCATCTCATCTTTCCTGGTAGAGTTTAAGCTTTTCTAAGTAAGATTTGTGTCTCCTACTGCTTCTTTTATTTTCCCCTAGAGATTTAAGCCTAGTATTGGACATATATATTAGTTGGACTTGATACAAGATTCTGAGCAAACCTTTTCATGAAAGTAAACAAAATACGGCATTTAATTTTGTCTTCTGTTATTTATTCTTTGAATTTTTTTCTTTTCATTCTTTTTTTTGCTCTCCACAGAATGGTCCTAGTGCTAGATCATGTCATAAAATGTGCATTGACATTCAACGAAGGCAAATCTACACACTGGGGCGTTATTTGGATTCCTCTGTGAGGAACAGCAAATCTCTGAAAAGTGATTTCTATCGTTATGACATTGACACAAACACATGGATGTTACTCAGTGAGGATACTGCTGCTGATGGAGGACCGAAACTGGTGTTTGATCATCAGGTTTGGTGCACAGATAACTGTATGGTGGAATTAATTAGTGCTCAGTGACTGTTGCTCTTAGAGTTTATTTCACATGTTATGCTGAGTTTTCTATTGGTGGTTTCTACTACAAATACCTATGACAGATAATAAAAAGAATTACTGTTTCAGTAGATACAAAGTTATTCTTTAAAAGTTATTTTCTCTTGTTTGGTGCAGAATAAAATACTAAGATCTCAAAACACAGTTGTTAATTTATAAAAAATTTATAGAGAGTAGATGGAGCAATACATATTAGGAAAAACAGACTTAGTTTTATGATATTCATAAATCATACCAATAATAACTTGCCCTTTTAAAACTTTTTATTCTACATTCCTGGAAAATTTTAAATTATTTTATAATGAGGTCAAGAATTGGAAATGTAGAGTTTTTCTTCCAATGCGAGTGAAATATATTTACTTTTGTGTATAATCACAAACTCAGTATAAAACAGGTAAGAATTTGGCGTGTACTAGATGAAGTTTAAATTCAGCACCAATAGAAGTCATAGAATGATGTTGTAGACAAGAAGACTACATACAGCAATCTCTTAAACCATTTAAATATTAATATGTATGTAGCTGTCATATCATCATCCCCATTATCATTGTTATCTGTCTTTGAAAACTTATATCAGTTCAGTACAGGTCAGTACTACCTCAAACAAAAGAGTAGCCACTTTGAATTCTGTAGGCAGTTTTGCTTTGCTTAACCCATATCCAAAGGTTTTTGGAGTATGGGGAAGAAAAAGACTTTTAAAAAATCTGTAACACTATTGATGAACAAAGCATTATGTATTACTTGAGAAATGGGGAGTGGTGCTAGAATTTATGACAGAATCTAGCTTATGCCTAATATCTAGGCATTAAAACCCAAGTCTTTATTTATTGTTTCTTTACCAGTTTTTGTTAATTCTTTGCTTTAAAACTTTCCTCCTGCCATATTTATACTAACAAGTAGTTTTAATAGGAGAATGGTAAGGAAAAGAGGAGTGGCTTATATGTCTATTGAGTATGTGGTGGGTGGAAAATCAAAAACATTAGTCTTCAGAGTACTCCCTAGATTGAATTTGGAACTTGTGCTGGCTGTACGTAACCGAGCTCTGTAAAGCTTTGCACTTCTCTGCTGACATCCTCAGTGTTGTTCATGTGGAAAATAAGAACTCCCAAAAAAGTTAGACGACTTCTGATCTTTTAAAAACAGAATATCAGCAGATAACGTTGTTAGGGAAACAGTTTATTTTCTTGCCTCCAACTGGTTACAAATTTCTTTTCCAAAAGAGGCTTATGTTTCTACAGGTTGAAAAAAAGAATAACTTAGGGGTAGTCTGAGTATAGCACATATGCTGTCCTTGTGTGGGGGCCTTTGTTTCTCTTGACTTTGGTAAAACAGAATGTTCCCTGAAGCCTAGGTTCAATAATGCTTGGTTTTCAACTCATTAGGTGTTATTAACAGAACACTAGGGGTGAAGAAGCCAGGATTTCAGTGCTAATTCAGCCACCAGCTGCTTCTGTGACCTTGAACAATTAACACAATGTATAAGCCTCCATTTTCTGTTCTGTTTCATGAAAATAAAGTTATAAGTTGGAACCTACTCCAAAAATTACTTGGAGTTGTTTGTGACACTTTAAGATTTGACACTTAACATTCAAATTTGAGAGGAACGTGAGAAAGTTAGAGGCCTGAAGATATGGTTAAAAGTTACTTTGCCATTTTGAATTTTAACATATTAAAACAATTAAAATTCAAAGACAAAAAAAAAAAAAATTCAAAGACATTTGTATTTCCTAAGGACACAGTGGCAGCTTAGTTCTGAAGCTTTCCATGTTGTTGCTTTGTGTGATCTTTCAGGAACAATGAGAACCAAACAAAAAGATTTTAAAAAAACACAAGTCACATATTCAGCAAAACCAGAAGCCAAAGAAAACCCACAACTCCCAATTCCTTGTAAGTTTAGCCAAAAACAACTGGAATACCCAGAACCTGTATTGAAACTCACAGCAATGTAATGGGGAGAACTGGGAATGTAGAGGAAGCTTAGCAGAAGTACATCGTAATGGAAGTGTCATGAGCAGAGCAGAAATTGAACCCAGTGCAGCCACTGGGGGAGTCAGTTAAATACCATGTGGAAAGTGCCTAGCAAGGCCCATAAGTGGTAGATATCAGAAAGCACCATCTTCCAAAAGCAAAGGAAACACTATGACAAGTGGGGACAGTGGCTCTTTATGCATGTCCATTGAAGGAACTGAGGGAGCTCAAGGCTCAAGATAGAAGCCCTCTAAACCAGATGAGGTTCAAGGTTAGAGAAGATGGCTTCACAGAAGCGCCATATTTTGAAGAAGCCATTCAGTTCAGTAGCAATAGAGGAGGAAGTCCTTGAGCAAGAATGTCACACTTCCACAGGGACCTTGTATTATCTGGTCCAGGGGAATTCAGCTCATTTTAAATATGAAAAACTAAAAAGCAGTAAACACCAAATCTTTAGAGAAGTACTCTAAAGAAAAACAATAAAAGGAAAAAGAATAGCAAAAACTTTCTTTCATGCAACAGCAGATGAAAATTATATTCCAGTATTCTAACATGAATTAACTGACTTAATGAAGCTTGAAACTCTGAAGAAAACTACAAGGCATACATTCAAGAATGCAGATGAGATGGCCAAATCATAGGACCTGGTAAATAACTGGACCTGGTAAATCTCAAGAAAGAAATTGAAGAAAAATATAGTAACACTTCAAAAAATGAAGACTAGTTTACAAGGAACATAAAGAAGAATAGGTTAGGGTCATAAGAAATAAGAAAGGCAGGTAAAGAAAACAAATATAGATGTAAGGGCTAGCCAGAAAATTACAGATAGAGAAGGCAGGCAAAAGAGAGCCAACGTACACATAATTGGAGACATTAAAGAAGAAAACCAAAACAATGGAACAGAAGAAATATTTATACATAAAATTCAAGAAGACTTTCCTCAAGAAGGAAGCCTATTCCACGTAGTATAAGAGGACCTGATATTGATAAATTCAGGGAAAATTGACCTAGGCATTCAACTCTAAGATATATATATTACTAACACTGAATTTCAAAGAGGCCATTTGGTGGGCAACTAGATGAAATGATCCAGAAGTAAAATGAGACTGATATCAGATTTCTCTACAGCTGTATTCAGTGCCAAGAGACAATAGAGCAATATCTAGAAGGTATTCAAAGAAAAGACAGTGTGAGCCAAGGGTTTTATATCTAGCCAAACTGTCCTTCAAATATAAGCACATTTTGAGGAAATTGCTAGAAAATGGAATGTGAGCTAATCAAGAAATGACAGGAGAAACTTTAACCACAGTATTGGAGATCTCAGCTCATTGGCATTCTCCCTGGGTCATTGTGGATCATTGGCAGGCTGAACATATATTTTTACCCTCCTCCTGCCCAACATCCTGTGAAATGACGAGAATATATTAGTAATAGTGTAGAAAAAGAAGAAAGAATGCCCTTAGGGAATTTAAAATATTTGAGGGAATTTCTCAAATAGAAAGCAGGTAGGATCAGATCCAACCAGAAGAAACCACAACCTATAAGATAGCAGCAACTTGAGTCTCAAAGCATGTAGTTGGGGCAAACAGTAGATGATCAGTTGGAGATGAAACAGCAGGACATTTTCCAGTTTGACTGAGTAGCATTGAACTGTGATAATTATTAATAGGTCAAGTGTTCAGTGTGGTCATTGGAGCTGGACAGATAGAGCAATACTCCTAAGAGGCACTGGAGAGCTGCTGCAGAACCTTTCACAGCATCATGTCTCATCTTGCCTTACCCAGTCCCTTGAGATAGACTACTGTATATGCAACAGGCAGATGAATAGGGATTCTCAGATACAAAGAAGACTAAAACAATAACCCCCAAATCCAAATATTTGAAGATAATTAATACTATGAGATATGAGGTACTGAACTCAACAGATTAAGAATCAACAAAGAAGAACGGTTTGTAGTGTAAATTGAAGAAGTCTTTAAGATAAATTTAAGTGATTTCTTAGAGCAATTCAGGAGGCTATTGCATTCATGAAAAGGAAATATATAGAAAAATTATAAATTAAAGATTCGATAGTGAAATTAAAATCTCAGTAAATAGATTAAAAAGCAGTGTGGACATACCTCTAAATGGTTACTAAATTAGTGAGGTAAGATTATGAGAGAAAAGTTAAACAGAGAAAAGGGTCTGAAGTTCCAACATCCACCTTATAGGAGTTCTAGAAAGAGAATGGAGGCCAAAACAACAACAACAACAAGAACAAACCACTCAAGGTAAAAATGAAGAAAATTCTCAGAGCTGAAGAAAGATCGTTTTCAGAATGAAAGAAATTCCAAGTGCAGATCAGAATGAATGAAAAAAGAATATCCCTACCTAGATACTTCCTTAATGAAATTTCAGAACCAAGGAGGAAGAGAAAACTCTAAAAGCTACAGAGAAAACTGGTTACCTTTGTAGGTAAGCAAGGATCAGATTAACGTGAGGCATTTTTGGAGGTTGGCGGGAGGTAGGGTAGTGGGTTGGACAATACTACTTAGAAGGCTTTATAGCAATAGCTTCAAATTTTGTGAGGAGGAAATTATCTTGAACCCAACCTAACCCTAGCCAATTCTGTCTTCATGTGATAAAGTAAAATAAATAGATGGTTTTAAATTAAAAAGCAGTTGGGGATGGGGTGGGGAATAAGTGGCTATCCATTATTTATTTGCTTTTATTTTATTTTAATTTATTTATTATTTACTTATTTATTTATTTATGGCTGTGTTGCGTCTTTGTTGCTGCGCGGGCTTTTTCTAGTTGCGGTGAGCGGGGCTACTCTTTTGTTGCGGTGTGTGGGCGTCTCATTGTGGTGGCTTCTCTTGTTGCAGAGCACGGGCTCTAGGCGTGCAGGCTTCAGTAGTTGTGGCTTGCGGGCTCTAGAGCGCAGGCTTTGTAGTTGTGGCCCACGGGCTTAGTTGCTCCACAGCATGTGGGATCTTCCGGGACCAGGGCTGGAACCTGTGTCCCCTGCATTGGCAGGCAGATTCTTAACTGCTGCGCCACCAGGGAAGTCCTGTTTATTTGCTTTTAGAAATTAAATATACCTAACCTGACAGAGTAGACTTAAAAGATTTCTTCAAGTCTTGAGGGAAAAGATTCTATGATCTCACAGAGTTTAATAAGCCATTGGATTTTCAAACATTTTTCAGAGATTAAAAATTAAAAGGAAACCATAAACTGATGAACAACATAAAGTTTCCTAGAGTGATTAAAACTTGTTATGAACAACATAAAGTTTCCTAGAGTGATTAAAACTTGTTATTTGGGGCTTCCCTGGTGGCGCAGTGGTTGAGAGTCCGCCTGCCAATGCAGGGGACACGGGTTCGTGCCCTGGTCCGGGAAGATCCCACATGCAGCGGAGCGGCTGGGCCCGTGAGCCATGGCCGCTGGGCCTGCACGTCCGGAGCCTGTGCTCTGCAACGGAGCCTGTGCTCTGCAACGGGAAAGGCCACAACAGTGAGAGGCCCGCGTACCCGCAAAAAAAAACCAAAAACAAACAAACAAACAAAAACTTGTTATTTGATAATTGACCCTCATTGAAACTACCTATCTTATTCAGGGAAGAACCAAGCTGAAGGAATAAAATTGTTTCTGTTTTGTGTCATTGTTCTAAGATATGGGGAAGAATCAAGCTAAACAGTATCTTTGTCCCTCCCTTTTTGGGTTGGTTTGGTCTGCTATGCAAGAAAGAGCTACTAAGATAAAGATGTTTATGCCTCTCCCCTGATAACAAATGAGAATAGCTATATCAAAATGAAATTTAAATATCCCCAAAAGGAAAGAGAAGCTCCCTTTGTAGCCATATAAAGTAGAACCGTAGGGGCTAGATAACAGAGATTGAACCAAATTAGTATGAATCTATGAACTTACGAAAATGTAAATACACTCACATTATGTGTGTCCCTCAACAATGTATGGATTGCTTTTCATGATATAATCATTTAAGATTAAAGGGTAGGATCACTTTTCTTTGTAGTGCCAGGGACATGAAAGCTTTGACATCTCAGTTTTTCAACCATGTTCCCGAAGATTTCACCCTTAAGGAACTGTAGATTTTCATCTTAATTTATGGAAGTCTGCCAGAAACCTGGGAAATGGCAAGTGAGTGAATCTTTTTAGTGGTAGGTAAAGAAAGATTAGGAGGCTCTAGAATCCTTTCTTTTTAATATTTAATATTAATTTTAAAATAAGCTTTACAATTATTTTAACAGTTTCTTATTAAAAACAATACAAAAAATAGATAAGTAGCAGGAGTAAATTGATGGGAGGAGAGAATTGAACATATGGCTAGTATTTGTGCTTTAGCAACAACAATAAAAAAATAGGTGTTTTACATACACTTTATTCTTTAAACATAAATGCCACTTGTATTCAGCATCTAATTACCAACTTGAACTTACGTATTCTTCGAAATAGAATTTGTTTCACCTGGAGACTGATTGCTGCAAATGTCTTTTCTTGTGTTTGTTTTGCTATCTGGTAACAACATAATTTGAAGAATTTTGTAAAATAAATGCAGAGTGAATTAAGCTGCATCACTCTTATTCACATATTTTCTCTCTTATTAAATGGTAGCAAGAGGAATGCTTGCCTAGAATGGAGAGAAGGGAGTTTTTATAAGGAGGATGTGATCACTGTTTGCCCACAGAGTATGATCAGTGTTTACTCTTAGTTATAAGTCAGTACCTAATGTATTATTGGTTGATTTGGTAAAAATTACGCAGCTTCAAGAAAGCATAAAGCTCCTTAACCCAGCATATTTTATTCTCACTGGAAAAAAAATGGAAACCTGAAAAGGTATTTAGAAATCCATCCTGAATCTCTGCCAGGTGTTGAGCAGTATTTTAATAAGTGCATATGATAATCAGGGATGGTATTTGGTGTTATTAAGACAATGTTCACTTTCTTTGAGATTCTAAAACCGCACACATTGGTTTCATTTTAGCACATATGATAGGAACAATCTAAAACTATTCAATCTTTGCCTTGTTCTATAGATGTGTATGGACTCAGAAAAACATATGATCTACACCTTTGGTGGTAGAATTTTGACGTGTAATGGCAGTGTAGACGACAGCAGAGCCAGTGAACCACAATTCAGTGGATTGTTTGCTTTCAACTGTCAGTGTCAAACCTGGAAACTTCTTCGAGAGGACTCCTGTAATGCTGGGCCTGAGGACATCCAGTCTCGTATAGGACACTGCATGCTATTCCACTCAGTAAGAATATTCTGTACATTGTCTTATGTTATTGTGTCATGTATCTCTCAATAGGAAAAGAAGTGGTGAAATCTAATTCTTCAGTAAGAGTAAATTTTTCATTAGAAATAAATGTGTTGGCAATGATAGACAAAAACAAAGCTACCTTTAACACGGAACTGTTTGCTAATTATAAGATTCTTCTGTCAACCTAATAATTCCTAAGTAGTTATCAGCTGAGTACTAATCTAGGCACTTTAATGACTAACTTCACTGCTTATATGTAGTAGCTATTTCTCTTTCTTATATACCTTTCTACTTACTGTTTTCTCTTAGTGTCTAGAAGATCAATTTTCTTATCTGTTCTTATTTTTCCCTCTGCTACTCTCCATTAAGTGCAAAGGGTTAAGAATTGACTTAATAGAATTAAAATTTATCAGCAAAAACCAGCATACAGACATTTCTTTAACCTTTTTTTTTTTCTTTTTTTTTTTGCGGTACGCGGGCCTCTCACCATTGTGGCCTCTCCCACTGCAGAGCACAGGCTCCAGACACACAGGCTCAGCAGCTATGTTTCATGGGCCCAGCCACTCCGCGGCATGTGGGATCCTCCCAGACCGGGGCACGAACCCGTGTCCCCTGCATCAGCAGGCGGACTCTCAACCACTGCGCCACCAGGGAAGCCCTCTTTAACCTTTTTATGTGCTATAGTGAAAACTTGGGCTTCTTGCTGTGAACATAACTTTAAAAATACACTGTGGAATATTTTTAACATATACCAAAGTAGAGAGAAGAATATAATAAATTCCCATGTACTTATTTATCAGTTTCAACAGTTAGCATTATTCGACTGTTCATTTTTCATATATCTAACCCACTTATATCTTTTTTTTAATGTTTCTTTGATTTTTAAGTTTATTCTTAAATTTTATTGTGTTGGGGTATTTTGAAGCAAATTCCAGACATTGTATCATTACACCTATAAATACCGTATTGTATCACTAACAGGTAAGGACGTTTTAAAAACATAATTATAGTATCATTATTAAACCCAACCAAAGTATTGACAAAAATGATTTCTTTATATCATTTAATATTGCATTCATTTTTTCCCTAAAATTCTGAAAAATACCTTTTCATAGTTGTTTTATCCAAGTCAGGATCCAGAAAAGGTCTATGTATATTGCATTTGGTTGTTAAAGCTCTTAAATTTCTTCTAATCCATAACAGTACTCCCCTCTCCTATTTTTTTCCCTCCGTATACCACTTATTTGTTAAAGCAAGTAAATCTAGAATTTCCCATTTTCTCTGTTTGACCGATTTTATACTCATGGTGTCATTTAACATGATCCTCTATCTTCGGTATTTCCTGTGAGCTGGTGTGTAGATCCAGAGGCTTGAATTTAGTTTAGATTCACTCTGCTTTTTAGGGCAGGCCAAAAGGGGAGTTGCAAGAATACTTCACAGCTGGTCTAATTGCAAGATATAAAGAGACATTTAATGTGTAGTTGTCATACTTTTGGTGATGTTAAAATTGTTCTGGTGGGTTTAGGTGTTAACAGCCTGATTGATCAATTATAAAGTTTCCTGTCAACTTGTTATCTGATGGGTTTAGCAGCCACTGATAGTCACAGACTATAGTGACTATAGTCATAGACTAATCTATAGTCATAGATTTTAGTAGGGTTTGAAAAATGGTCATTTTTCTAATCACATAGTTTCTTCATTTATTAACTGTGATTGTACTATAAAAGCTTATCCTCGTTAACTAACTGGCTACCCTAATATGTAAACCGCACAGGATATGTAATATAAATTTGATTCTTTTCCTCTGTCACCTTTTCATGTTAATGAGCTGAGGCTCTAGAGTTTACCAATGTTTTTGGTTTTTTTTAATTATTATTATGAACTTGGGAATTTTATTTATTTTATGTGTTTAATCCAATGCTGTCATTATTCTTTTTTTTTTTTTTTTGCGGTATGCGGGCCTCTCGCTGTTGTGGCCTCTCCCTGTGGAGAACAGGCTCTGGACGCGCAGGCTCAGTGGCCATGGCTCACGGGCCCAGCCACTCCGCGGCATGTGGGATCTTCCCAGACCGGGGTACGAACCCGTGTCCCCTGCATCGGCAGGCAGACTCTCAACCACTGCGCCACCAGGGAAGCCCCATTATTCCTTTTGATCCCTTAATTTTTCTCTATCTTCAGCCAGTGGGAGTGCCCACCTCCCAGTATACCTTTGCATATATGGACACGCGCATATATGTATGTATGTCTTTTTTAGTAAGAGAAAAATCATGAGTTCATACTGATATGTCCAAGTCAAATTTAAGATCATAGAGTTTTAAAATTTAATATCTTTGATTTTGTTTTTGTGTATCTTTTAAGGTTAAAATCCTACTTCCTAATGACGATATGTTACTTGCTCTGTCTTTCTATAATAGTTTACAGAATAGCAAAACTAACAACAAAATCACTGAGTGCTGTTTAAGATTGCTTTCTGATTATTTTTCTGTTTAAGATATTGCCTACTAGGGATGGGAGTCAAAAACAAGAATTAAAATCACTAGAAATACTACTTCTCTGTGTGATCACGTGTCTCTGTGTGATCATATCTTTGTATACAGGCTTTGTATATAGGCTTATTTGTTTCACTTTTTTTCAAAGATTATTTTTTCTTTTAAGTTAATTTTGTTTTCTAATTAAGTAAAAACATATACATAGTTCTAAAGGCAAAACCGTAAGTCAGTATCCTTTTGGAGATATATGGTTTTTATCCCTGTCTTCCTGTTCTGTCACTTCCCCTATAGCTGTCCTTTATTAGTTTCCTTTGTTTCTTTTTGAAGAAAGAAACAAACACAACACACATTACTGTTTCTCCTTTCTTACACAAAGGCAGCACCCTATAGCCATTATTCTGCACCTTGCTCTTTTTTTACTTTAATAGGATATCTTAGAGATTACCTGTTAGCAGTATATAGAGAGCTTCCTCATTCTGCTTTGTACCAGTATAGTACTCCATTGCATGGAATCTCTCATGAAATTACTTTTTTAGAGTTTTAAATTTTAAAAGGATCATTCTGAATTCTTCGTGGAAATGACTTTTTTTCCTTCTTTGCCCTTTTTTTCTTATTTTTCAGAAAAATCGTTGCTTATATGTATTTGGTGGCCAGCGATCAAAGACCTATTTGAATGATTTCTTTAGTTATGATGTGGATTCTGATCATGTAGACATAATATCAGATGGTACCAAGAAAGACTCTGGAATGGGTAAAGGCATTTAGTGATTCTTCTCTCATGTCTTAATTACTTTAGGTAGAAGACTATATCCCATTTTCTTTTCTTTCTAACCATTCTTTATCCTTTTCCCATTTGTTTAACTGAAGTGATTCTAAAAGGAAGAAAACCCTCTACCAGCTAAACTATTTAATTCAACCTGTTTAAAAATACTATATGAATTATTATTGTGATTTCCTTTGAGCAGAAAGACAATGTGTGAATTTCTAAAGGAATTATGTGTGTGCTTGTAATGGGTGATTGTAAGAATTAATAACTTAAAAACTGTATTATCCTGTATTTGCTAATTCTTTCCACCTCACTAAAGTGACTTGTATATTAGGAACATATAGTAGAGTATGTCTTTGTTCTGAGGGAAGACTTCACATAATTCATTGGTAATGCCATATAGCTTTACAAGCTCTGCATCCAGGAAGTTATTCTCCTGGTGATAGGGTAACTAGTTTGCCTGAGATAATGCCAGTTCATGTATAATTATTAATAGTGCCCCATTCACTCTCAAAAGTGTCTTATTTTGGATAATTTACATAGTTACCCTGCTTAGTAGTCACTTTGCTTGTGATTGGTATACACAGAAGAATGGTATTTGTTTAAGACCCAGTGGTTTAAAATGCCTAATTAGAGCAAAGGGTGAGAAATTAGATCAGCTTGCTTTTCCTTTTATCTATTATTTATAAATATATATATATATATTTTAAAATAGTTGTTTATATTTAGGAGGAATTTTTTTAAAAAACAAGATAGCACCATTGTAAAAAAATGCATGTGAAGTAGTTTGACCCTCAGGATCTTTCTCCCATACTTCCTACTGGGCAGAGGCTAGAGCTTTATTTTCTGAGGGAAATAGAGGCTCTGTGGAGGCAGAGGGAACAGGGCAGAAAATAGAATTAAGTCCAGGTACTGAACAGTGGAACTTCTAACCATTTCCCTGCTCTCATGACGCTAGGCATGTGTC
This sequence comes from Leucopleurus acutus, assembly GCF_964270905.1. NCBI lineage: Eukaryota > Metazoa > Chordata > Mammalia > Artiodactyla > Delphinidae > Leucopleurus > Leucopleurus acutus. The sequence continues at coordinate 87,797,812 of NC_139144.1, forward strand.
TCCTACAAAAGATTAGTATCACTTTCTCTGGAGAAAAATATGGCCTCATAAAAAAGATTTCCAGATACTGTTGTTTGGGGATATGCTCCCCCCCCCCCCCCCCGCCTGCCCATAAAATGTCTAATCTTGCCTGTTGGCCGCCAGTACAGTGGCTACTTTCGTGGCCCAGTCCCCCTACTGTGTTGCCTACAGTTGTACACATACTGTTTTCAATTAAATTTTATTTCTTCACTCTTTTTTTTTTTGGAGTATTGGTAGCCACCTGTTAGGGTGTTATGAGGTCTAACTAAGATCAGCTGAGTCAAGTGTCTGCCATACATCATGAGCTCAGGAAGCATTTCCTTCTTTTTTTTTTTTTTGCGGTACACAGGCCTCTCACTGTTGTGGCCTCTCCCGTTGCGGAGCACAGGCTCCGGACGCACAGGCTCAGCGGCCATGGCTCACGGACCCAGCCACTCCGCGGCATGTGATATCTTCCCGGACCGGGGCATGAACCCGTGTCCCCTGCATCAGCAGGAGGACTCTCAACCACTGCGCCACTAGGGAAGCCCCTATTTCTTCACTCTTAATGAACTGTCGGTTAAGTATCTTCTGTATTAGGACCTTCCCTATGAAAGAGAGAGACAAAAACAAAACAAACCTGAAAACAGAAATCTGGAGTGGTGCACTGAACACAAGTACATGAAAATAATAATGATCAAGATCACTTTTGGTAGAGAAAAGGGTACTGCATCCATAAAACAATAATAGGATGTAATGAAAGATCAGAGACTTTTGGAAATAACTTTTGTTAAAATAAAAAGTAGGAGAGTTGTAAGACATCTGTCTCCCTAAAAATAGACAAAGAGACAGAGATAGAAATTGGAGAAAATAAGGATATTAGAAAATCGATATAGGAGGTCCAGTGTTGAACTCATAACAGTTTCTCCAACTATGGAGAACAAGGAAATGGAGGAGACTAGATTATAAAACAAAGAATTAACAGAAAATTTTCCTAAACTGGAAAGTATTGGTCTGCAAATTATAAATGGCCCCCTTTGGAAGTCAGTACATTGAATTTAGGGAAAAAAAAAAACCTTCTCAGTCGGAAGGCACATCATTGTTCGTTGTGGAATTTTACATACCAGCCATAAAAAGAATATCTAAGAAGCTGCCACTGTAAAATAAGGTTAGATTCAAAGGAACAGATCTTAGAATGATAGGAATTTTCAGCAACATTGGAAGCTGATAAGGGGAAACAAGGTCTTAAAAATTCTGAAGGAAAATTATCATCAACCTGGAATTCTGTTCCTAGCCAAGAAGGAAGAAATAGTATTTTCAGATATAACAGGTTTATTGGTGGGGTATGTGTTTGTTTGCAAGTAATAGAAAACCAAGAGAAGAATGGCTTAAAAAATCGGGACTCTTTTCTCTCACTGGACAAGAAATCCAGATGTAGATAATCTGGGACTGATGTAGTGACTCAAGAAATGTCATGAAGGCCCTCAGGTTCTTTTTAGTCTTTGTTTTTCTATTTTTAACTCGCTGTAGCCTCATGGTGGCAAGTTGGCTGAAGTACCTCAAACATGTCTTCATTCCAGATAGGAAAAAAGGAAGGAGAGCAAAACGTACACAGAAAGCTCCCTACTTACATTTTGTTGACTAGAACTGTGAAACCTGGCTTCAAGAGAGTCTGGGAAAGCAAGCGATTAGCTTTTCCAGCCTTTATATAGTACATAGGGGAAGGGGTTTGGAAATGGCTGTTGGATCGTGTAATTAAGAGTGTCTGCCACACAGGTTAAAAAAATGATAGATCTTTTATGCACTCTGTTTTAGGAAGTTAGTACACCATATACACTAACAAAAGGGAGTAAAAGTAGTTAAAAAGTACACCATATACACTAACAAAAGGGAGTAAAAGTAGTTAAAAAGAAAACATGCTAAGAGCTGAGGAAAAGAGAATCTAACACAGGAAAGCAGTGAAGGGCCATCCCAAGATGATACCTGCACAGCAAAGCTATGAGCATCCAGTTCAGATTGGAGCAGGAGGACACAGGAAAGTAGACCTCTCTTCCTCACCAAAAGTGAGGTTTCCAGATAAAAGTAGACTAAATAGATATGTTTGAGCAATTGGAATGAAAAGGTGTTAATCAGTAAATAATACCTGATGTAAAAGAGTAAGGATACGAACATAGTAGGAAAAGAAAAATTTTTAAAAATCAGGCATCATCATAGTACATTTCTTGGCTCTACAGTGAGCAGTATTTTCCTAATCATAATAATACAAAAACTACAATCAATTTAACCAAAAATTGGGATAAAATTTAGTGGGAGGATAGCGTCAATGTGGTATTGATAAAGTTCTTCATCTACTATAACAGGAGCTCAGTAGGTAGTGATGTTATGTAAAACTATGGAAAGAAATATTATAAGAAATGGCTAATAATATTACTTATCCTATCTAAAATTCTGTCTTATTTGTTTACTCATTTATTTTCTACTACCATAGGATAATGTGGAGGTATATGATTTAATCTTTGATTTCCTCTAGTTTTTAAGATTTAGTCTAATTTTCCATTAAAATAACTAGGCAGATGGAGGTAATAATCCCCTACAATCCTAATGCAGCTCTACCTGAAAAAGGTAGTGAAGATAGTAATTGGTTTGACAAGTATGTGTTGAAAACTCCTACATACTGGCTCAGTGCTAGACTAGGGAGGGATACAGTGGAGCTAGATGGTCATGGTCTCTCAGAGTGCTTATAATCTATCTACTAGGTAATATTCTGATGGATTATAGTAGCTATTCTTTATTTAGACCGTACTAAAAGCCAGTCACTAAGCATGGAGCTTTATAAATAGTTCTAATTGGTGGTATTATTCTCATTTACCAGATGAGAAAAATTGAACTCAGTGAAGTAGTATCTCAGTAATACATAACTAGATAATGATAGAGCTGGGATTTAGAAGTTGGAGTGCAAAGAAGGTTTTTTTTGGTTTGTTTTGCTTTGTTTTTGACCATACTAAACTACTTCCAAGATTAAAAGGAAAAAGTGGCAGAGTGATAGTGGTAAAGATTTAGCAAAAAATGCACTATAATAATAAGTAGACTTTAATGACTGTCATTTGAAGATTTTAAAAAATGAGATATTATTTAGTAATTTGCAGAATTGGTCAGTATGTTTCATTCATGGCTATGGATAGCTTTAGAGCCAGCATAGTATGATAATTGCTCTTTTTGTTCAATTTTGTTTTGATTTTAAGAGTAATAATATGCTCATTGTAGAGAATTTGAAAAATACAGAAAGATGCAAAAAAGAAAATATATCAAACCATCCAGACATAATCTGTTAACATTTTAATGTATTTCCTTCTGGTCTTTTAAATGTATTTATTCTATAAAATTTAGCACAATTTTATATTCTGCTATTTTTAAACTTAAATTGTGATAATTTTTTTCATCACTGTGGTTTTATTACTAAGACAAGTGGATTCATTCCTTAATTACTGCTATAATCAACTTTTATAAAATCAGAATCACCAATTTTGCTATGTGTTTTTTAATTTTTAATTGATATGGTAATTTATCCCACAATGCAGACAAGTTCGTTGGTTAATTTAATAGTATTTTTTGGTCACCTACTAGCATCTAAGTTTGACCTTCTCCCTTCTTTTCTCCCAATATATTTCAGCGCTTTGTATATGCCAAGTATGTTTAGATCCATAGCTATGGACCTAGGGGACAAGATCCCTTCTCTCAAAGGACTCACTTGCCTGCACTTGCCTTCTAAGTACTGTGAAGAAAAAAATTGGATGCTATAATAATGAGTATCATGGAAGGTCCCATTTAGGTAGAGTAGGTTGGGAAACCATCTCTGAGGACGTAATCTTTAAGATTTAAGAAAAGAAGTAGAGAATTAGGAAGAACCATGTTAAAAACTGAGAGAAATGCATGTACAAAGATATCAAAGCAGGAAAGAATTTAATGTGTTCCAGAAACAGGGGGTGCTAGTGCAGATCAAGGGTGAGGCAAGTTGATGTGAACAATGAGGTTAGAGAAGTAGTTATTCAGTGCTTTGTACAATACAAATACAAGAAATTTGGATTTCCCCCCCGCGAATAACATAGAAGGTTATTGAAAGGTTTAATGCTAGGTGGTTTTTTCTTTTCTTTTCTTTTCTTTTAATTGAAGTATAATTGATTTACAATGTTATGTAGGTTTCTGGGGTACAGCAGTGTTTCAGTTTTCTGTAGTATGTATATATATTGGGTTGGCCAATAAGTGCCTTAGGTTTTTAAGTAAAAATAAAAGACACATTTTTCATTTTCACCAAGAACTTTATTGAACAATGCAGTCACCCTTTTGTTCCACTACCTTCTGCCATCTTTCAGGCAACTTCGTAATTCCATTTTGCCAGAACTTTTTATCTTTTTGAGCAAAGAACTCTTCCAGGTGCCTTTTACAGTCTTCCAGGGAATTGAAATATTTTCCGTTAAGAGAATTTTGTAAAGACCGAAATAGATGGAAATCAGATGTGCAATGTCTGGTGAATACGGCGGATGAATCAGAACTTCCCAGCCAAGCTGTAACAGCTTTTGCCTGGTCATCAAAGAAACATGAGGTCTTAACGTTATCCTGATGGAAGATTATGCCTTTTCTGTTGACTAATTCTGGGCGCTTTTCATCGAGTGCTGCTTTCAAGTTGGTCTAATTGGGAGCAGTACTTATTGGAATTAATCATTTGGTTTTCCGGAAGGAGCTCGTAATAGGGGACTCCCTTCCAATCCCACCATATACACAACATCACCTTCTTTGGCTGAAGACCGGCCTTTGGTGTGGTTGGTAGTGGTTCATTTCGCTTGCCCCACCATCTCTTCCCTTCCATATTATTACTTTTCATCTCCCATCACAAATTGTTTTAAAAACGGAACGTTTTTATTACATTTAAGTAGAGAATCGCATGCGGAAATACAGTCAAGAAGGCTTTTTCCACTTAGCTTACATGGAACCCAAACATCAAAGCGATGAACATAACCAAGCTTGTGCAAATGAGTTTCAGTGCTTGATTTGGATATTTTGAATATGTCGGCTATCTCCTGTGTGGTATAACGTTGATTGTTCTCAATTAATGTCTCAATTTGATTGCTGTCAACTTTAACTGGTCTACCCGACCGTGGAGCATCGTCCAGTAAGAATCTGCAGCACAAAACTTCGCAAACCACTTTTGACATGTTCGATCAGTCACAGCACCTTCTCCATATGCTGCACAAGTCTTTTTTTGCATTCCAGTTGTGTTTTTACCTTTCTTGAAATAATATGCCGAAAATGGTGCTTTTTTCTTCCATCTTAAATATTAAAATGGCTACACAGAAATTCACCAGTTTTGATGTCTTTTTTTAAATGCACGCTGATATGACAGCTGTCACAATCTAACAAAATTGTTTCAAATGAAGTTAAAGACAACTAACTGCTGCTAGAACCATCATATGGGAAAAAACGAACAAACAGTTTGGCCAACCCAATACATATATGTGTGTATATATACTGTTTTTCAGATTCTTTTCCATTATACTTTATTACAAGATATTGAATAAAGTACGCTGTGCTATACAGTAGGACCTTGTTGTTTATCTATTTTATATATAGTAGTTTATATCTGATAATCCCAAATTCTTAATTTATCCCTCTGACCCCCCTTCCCCTTTGGTAACCATAAGTTTGTTTTCTATGTCTGTGAGTCTGTTACATGAGGTTCCACATGTAAGTAGTATCGTATGATATTTGTCTTTCTCTGGCTGACTTACTTCACTTAGAATGTCCATCCATGTTGCTGCAAATGAATGCTAGGGTTTTGATCTGATTAAAGTTTTGAAAGTATCACTTTTGTCTAAATGTACATTTTCCAAGTGGTTAATTTTGACAGTATGCCTGTAAGTTGCATTGTCCAAAGCCTATATGTACAACCACTGAGGATTTTTATGGCAGAATTGAGTATCTGGTTAGAACTACTCGGAAAATTTTCCTGCCTAAAAATGTTGCCATTATTACTTAGAATTGTGGAACCTCAGTGGCTCTGTTGGCATATTAGAGTGAAACTGAAATTACTTTCTTTTCATTTTTCTTTCTTATTTTTTTCTCTCTCCCTCTCTCCTTCCCATAAGTCACTTCCATCCCTCCTTCCTTTACTCTTCTCTCTTCCTCCCTCTCTTCCTTCCCATTTTTCCCTTCTCTGCTCTCTTCTTTAAGCCTCCTGTTCTCTGTCTTTCCTGTGCACCCTCCACTCCTACCCCACGGGTTTCTGAACAGTGGCCAGGATAGAGGATCACTGTTCTAGCTCTCCAGAGCCTATCTCAGTCCTTGATCAAATAACCCATGGCAAGTTACTTAATGTCTCACCTTATTTTGCATGTCTGTAAGTGACCCAAATTATATTTTAAGTAAAATTGTATCTCACTTATGGCTACTCTAGGAGTAGAGATGGTTTGACTCTCTAGTTTGGGCTGGTGTCATTGTTGGGTATATCAGTTTTCACAAGTATATGTCAATACTGCCTACAGGTTGATCTATCCAGTATTCAAGTCATGTTAATTTTACCTCCCATCTTCTCTCTATTCCCATTGCTATTTCACTAGTTTGGACTGCCAACACCTGTTTGGCCTCTGTTTCTAGTCGTCTTCTTCCTGTGTACCCCATCCCTCACCCAACCCATTCTCCACACTTTGAGCAGAATACAGCTGTTCTGCGTTACCAATTAAGTACAGAACCATACACTTCAACATTTATTCAACAGATACTTCTTGGTCACCTACTAGGTGCCAGATAATAATCTAAGCACTAGGGTTACAACTGTGAATAAAAGCTCTAACTTCATGGATCTTACAGTTGTGTATAGGGAGGAAAAAAAAGTAGATTGACACCTTACCTTTTGATTTAGTACTAAGATAAGAAAAAAAATTTTTTTTGACCCTGCTGCGAGGCTTATGTGATCTTAGTTCCCCAACCAGGGATCAAACCCAGACCTCCGGCAGTGAAAGCGCCAAGTCCTAACCACTGGACCGCCAGGGAATTCCCAGAAAATATCTTTTAAAAAATATAAACCTGATGATTTTTCTTCTCCCTTGCTTAAACTCTTTTTATCGTTCCTCTTTGCCCTCATGATTAAGTCTAAACTCAGCCTGACTCAGATTCCTTTATGATATGCCTCAGCTTAGGTAGTTCCCCATTCTTGGTGTCCGCCCTCAGCTTGCCACCAATTCTTTGTTTTATGACCACTGAATATTAATTCTCTATCGATAGCATATTTTTTCATGCCTTTGGGTTTTTGCCCATACTCTTTTCCCTACCTGAGTCACTCTTTCCTCCTACCTCCAAAATGTAGCTAACTTGCGCTCATCTTTCAGATCTTAGCTTATAGATCATTGTCTCCTGAAATTGTTTAACTCCTCAAACCCAAGTTAGGAATTAGAGCATATGGTTCTAACCTTAATTGTTAGCACGATTCTGAATATTCATCTGGCAGTATAATTTTGACTCTGCTTTTCAAAACCTGTAAAAAAGCTCAACTGAAATACACAGACTTTATTCAGGATTTCTAAAGAACATTCAGTCTTTTCAGTACTCTAGATCTAAAAGTTTTTTCACTGGATTAAGTTAGACAAATCAGAAAACCTCATGTCAGAACTATGGTATATGTATTGTCTTCCCATAGAGTTACTTTTACCTGATTTTTAAGTCTGTTTAAATTTTAATTTTATCTTACTAGATTATTACTTATTATGTAAGCCATTCAAAATCCTTTTAAGGACAAGACAGGGTACTATTTAAACCTCTACATTATTAAGTATTCTGAGAAAATACCAATTTTATTATATGGATGCTCTAGCTTATTTAAACATTCTATTTATTAACTGTTCTTCTAAACCTGTTTTATTACAGTTAATTACTATAATTTGAAATGGACTTAACACATAATTACTATGTTTATCTGCAGTTCAGTAATGTGGGTTACTTGATTAAAACTGCTTTTATGTGAGTTTCAAATTGGATTGTTTGCAATCTTAGAAGAAATTTGTGTGAACTGTTGAGACCAATTAGAGATGGTATATCTAATTATAAAATTGCTGCTGCTTGTTATAATTTTTTATTGAGTCAGATACTGTAAAATCTTAAATGATTGCTCTTTATAATTACTTAAATGAATTATCTCAGATTTAACATTTTAAGATCTGAAAAAACATCAACTCTTATTTTTTTTTCAACTCTCATTTTTTTAACTAGAGTGTAACAGTTTTATGTTCCCCTTAGAAAGAGACTAATTTAAATCAGTGGATTGACAGCTGCTTGGAAAGAAGGGATTTATTAGTATTGTGTCTAACACATACATAATTACATCAAAATTCAGCACATCTAAAATTTGGGTTTATTTCTGAATAACTTTTGGCAATAAGTATGTGAACACAAGGGGTTTAGCAGACTCTCCATATGTAAGCTCTGTTTAACACTAGTTGAAAATTATGTTTAGAAGGTCTGTCACACCACCAGAACTTTATGGTTTGCTAAAGAAACTCAGTCTATTATACTGGGATTACTTTCTCATATCTGTATTATTCAAGATAACAAACATATATTGTGTCTTCAACATTTGCCAGATACTAAGTTGGGCAGTGATGATACAGAGCTCTTACAGTCTAATCCCTGTTCTATAGTAGTTAATGTGTTTACTTGTTGTGTTCCTTAAATCCTGTCGACTGTATTTTCCCACATCTGCCACTGTTTATTCCATTCTGTCCTGAGCATAGTGGCAGATTGATATAATTGAAAGAATAGTGAATTCAGAGTCAGAAGATTTGGTCTCTCTTCATCTGGGTCTGCCACTCATCCTTCAGTAGCTTTGGCAAAGTTGTATAACTGCTCTGGACTTGATTATTCATCTGAAAATGAGGGGATTAGACCAGTTGATCTTAAGGCCTCATCTGGCTCCAGAATTTTGACAGTTAAATTTCATTCCTTTTTGCTGTTATCAGGCTGTGAAAATAACAAATGAGGGCTATGTTAGTTATGTCTGCAAGATATGATTTATCTATAAACATATTTTCGTGAAAACCTTAAAAGCAGAATCTTACTGATTTTCATTTCAGCCCTGGGAATGTCCTTATTGTGCTTATTGACATTGAGTTTTTTTTGTTTTTCTTTTTCTTAAAAAGAAAGTGAGAGAGAGAGAGATAAGTTATGTTTTTGACCCTTTTAGACTTCTATGAGTTAACTGTAAGTAAGGCCAATTCAGCAATACATAGAAGACTCTGAAGCTAATGATTTGCTATCATTAATAAAGATTAGTTACTGAGCTAGGAAATGGTAGTGCTTATTTTTAATGTAACTAGGCTTCATTGCTTTCTATTTAGAATCTTTTATATTAGGTGTGCCATTATTCTGATAAATTGGATTATGTACTTTTTTTCTTCTCAACGTTACTGGTAATAATAACTTTCCATAACTTCCACCTTTCACTCTCACAGGGGTGTTTTTGCTAGTTATAAGCCTATAAAAGTATCTCACATTTTTAATATAAAATTTGGGTTATTCGATAGTAAATGTGAATTAAAATTCACCTGTAAAAACAAACATTTGAGAACACTAAAGACAATTTTGAAAATGAAAGGTAATGTAATACTACTAAATATTTATAAAGCTACAATTTTGTACAGATTAATGGAATGGAATACAACAGATAATATAAAATATCCCTAAGTACATATGAGAATTTAGTATATGGTAAAGTGGCATTTCCAGTCAGAGAAGGAAAATAGATTATGCAATAAATGACACTGAAATGTCACTTAAGACCTGGCAATAAGCAAAAAGTAAAACCCTGACTCTAATTGATGTCTATTTATCACAAAAAATTCTAGGTAGACTCAAGTTTTATACTTAAGAAATAAAAATATAAGTCTAGGGCTTCCCTGGTGGCGCAGTGGTTGACAGTCTGCCTGCCAATACAGGGGACGCGGGTTCGTGCCCCGGTCCGGGAGGATCCCACATGCCGCGGAGTGGCTGGGCCCATGAGCCATGGCCGCTGGGCCTGTGCATCTAGTGCCTGTGCTCCGCAACGGGAGGGGCCGCAACAGTGAGAGGCCCGCGTACCACAAAAATAATAATAAGTCTAATTGTTTTGAATAATTTAGGATTGGGAGACCTTTCCAAATATGACACAAAACCCAGAAGTTATAAAGAAAGAGATTTAGTTTGATTTTTTGCAAATTAAAAGATTTTATATGGAAAAATACTTAAATGTCAAATAATAAATGACAAAATAGCAACTGAGACAAAGGTTAATATCCTACTATATAAACAAAAAACTCTTACAAATCAATAAAAAAAGGAGTAATTTTCTAGTAGAACAATGGCAAACGACATAACTAGGTAGTTCAAAGAAAAAAAAAATTCAAATAGCTGGCAAACTTACTTCTATATAGACGCTCAGCTTCATTCGTTTTAAAAATTTTTTAAATGTAAATTAAAAGGTCACTCATTGAATGTTGATATCTAGTAAAATATAAAATACATATACTCTTTGACCAAGCATTTTTTTCAAGGAATTTATCCTACTTACATACTTGTACAGATGCATAAAAAATAAGTTGTACAGAGATACTTATTGTGGTATTGTTTGCAAAATTTAAAAATCTGGAAACAACTTTAATTATCCACCAATAGGTAACCAGTTAAATAAATTGTGGTTGATCTATTCAGTGAGATGAATTCTTTGTGGCTTAATGTAACTGAGATAGATCAGTAAGTACTACATCACTGAGTGTCAAAAGCTAGTTGGAATTTTACAAAAAGCAAATAATGAGTGGTAGAAACCCAGGTTCAGGTAAAATAATAGAAGCTCTAAACTAATCCTAAAATTTATATGGAACCACAGAAGACCCAGAATTGCAAAAGCAATCCTGAGAAAGAAGGACAAAGCTGGAGGGTATAACCCTTCCAGACCTCAGACTATACTACAAAGCTGCAGTAATCAAAAGAGCATGGTATTAGCACAAAACAGACATATAGATCAATGGAACAGAATAGGGAGCCCAGAAATAAACCCACGTACTTAATGGTCAATTAATCTACAAGGAAAGAGGCAAGAATATACAATGGAGAAAAAACAGTCTCTTCAACAAGTGGTGTTGGGAAAGTTGGACAGCTACATGTAAAATAATGACATTAGAACATTGCCTCATACAAAAATAAACTCAAACTCATCTATATACAAAAATAAACTAAAATGGTTTAAAGACCTAAATGTAAGATGACACCGTAAAACTCCAAGAAGAAAACATAGGTGGAACACTCTTTGACATAAATCGTAGCAATATTTTCTTAGATCAATCTCCCAAGGCAAAAGAAATAAAAGCAAAAATAAACAAATGGGACCTAATCAAGCTTAAAAGCTTTTGCACAGCAAAGGAAACCATCAACAAAACGAAAAGACGACCTACGGAATGGGAGAAAACATTTGCAAATGATGCAACCAACAAGAGGTTAATATCCAAAGCATACAAACGGCTCATACAACTCAATATCAAAAAACAAACAATCATTGGGTTTCCCTGGTGGCGCAGTGGTTGAGAGTCCGCCTGCTGATGCAGGGGACACGGATTCGTGCCCCGGTCCGGGAAGATCCCACATGCCGCAGAGCGGCTGGGCCCGTGAGCCATGGCCGCTGAGCCTGCGCGTCTGGAGCCTGTGCTCCACAACGGGAGAGGCTACAACAGTGAGAGGCCCGCGTACCGCAAAAAAAAAAAAAAACAGTCAAAAAATGGGCAGAAGACCTGAATGGACATTTTTCCAAAGAAGACATACTGATGACTAACAGGCACATGAGAAGATGCTCAGCATTGCTAATTATTAGAGAAATGCAAATCAAAACCACAATGAGGTATCCCCTCACACCTGTCAGAATGGCTATCATCAAAAAGTCTACAAATAACAAACGTTGGAGGGGATGTGGAGAAAAGGGAACCCTCATGCACTGTTGGCGAAATGTAAACTGGTGCAGCCACTATGTAAAACAGTATGGAGGTTCCTTAAAAAACTAAAAATAGGACTGTCATAGGATCCAGCAATCCCACTCCTGGGTATATATCTGGAAAAAGCAAAAACTTTAATATGAAAAGATGCATGTACCCCAATGTTCATAGCAACACTATTTATAATAGTCAAGACATAGAAGCAACCCAAGTGCCTGTCAACATATGATTGGCCTAAGAAGATGTGTGTGTGTGTGTGTGTGTGTGTGTGTGTGTGTATGTGTATGTATTACTCAGCCATAAAAAAGAATGAATTATTGCCATTTGCAGCAACGTGGATGGACTTAGAGAATATAATGATTAGTGAAATGTCAGACAAAGACAAATACTATATGATATCACTTATATGTGGAATCTAAAAAATAATACAAGTGAATCTATATACAAAACAGAAACAGACTCACAGACTTAGAGAATGAACTTACGGTTACCAGGGGGGAAGGGTGGTGGGGAGGGATAGATTGGGAGTTTAGGATTGACATGTACACACTGCTATATTTAAAATAGATAACCAACAAGGACCTACTGTTTAGCACAGGGAACTCTGCTCAATATTCTGTAATAACCTAAATGGGAAGAGAATTTGAAAGAGAATAGATACTTGTATATGTAAAAAAAAAGAAAAAAAGAAAAGGATATGGAGAAGCATACATATCCAAAGCATACAAACAGCTCATACAACTCAATATCAGAAAACAAAGAATCATTGGGTTTCCCTGGTGGCGCAGTGGTTGAGAGTCCGCCTGCCGATGCAGGGGACACTGGTTCGTGTCCCGGTCCCAGAAGATCCCACATGCCGTGGAGCGCCTAGGCCCGTGAGCCATGGCCGCTGAGCCTGCGCGTCGTAACAGCAATTCCAGGAGAAGACAAAAATGAAAATTTAAGAAGTTGAAATAATTGATGAAATAAGAGGTAAATTTCCTAGAATTCAGAAAAGGTGAAAGGCTTCAGACTGGTGAAAGGGCGTGTAGTATGCTAAATGGGAAAAATAAGGAGAAACACGTACCTAGGCATATTTATTAAAGTAAAATTAAGAATAATAAAGACATAAAGGAAATTCTGAAAGATTTCAGAGACAAAGAGCAGATGACCTGCAGGGAACAAGAAGATAGAGAGCTAGGTATCAGCTCAACAGCAATAGTGAATGGAAGAAAATAGTAAACTTTAAAAATACTCAAGGAAAATGTCTTTGAACCAAGCAATTTTTATCCTCCTAACTTTCATACAAGGATAAAATAAAATATTATCAGGTATTTTTGCCTCGAAGCTTTCAATATGAAAACCCATATTGGAAACCCATTTGAAAGCAAGATTCATGAGAAATCTAGAAGTGAGAGGTGGTGATCAAATTACCTTGAGGAAGTTTATTGTTGACTGAAGACAAACAAAATTCTAAGCAGTGAAAATATGATGGGGGAGGGGAATGGGGCACCGTATAAATTCAGGTGTTGTGATTGGACTTACAGAGAAGAACATGTTCTGCATTATTAAAACTTTTTCATTCCAAAATGTCTTATACAAGGCTTAAGACCTAATGGGTCTTTATTTTCTTTCAAACTTCCTTTTCTTTTCCTGTGTCATATATCACTGCCAGTATTTCTTACATCCCAGGTCATTCTTTACCTTGGATTCATTTTTGTTTGTTGGAATAGCTCCTGAAAGAATCTTTTCAGATGCAGTCATTGATATGAACTTTAATATTTCTGCTGATCCAAAAGTTCTTTTATGTTGACCTCATTGTTGGGGTTGCTAGTTTAACAGGAAATAGAATTTTAGTTCCATATCTTTTTATATTCCAAGGAATTTTAAAGTTATTATTCCATTTTGTATTCTAGCATTCTTTGTTACTGATAAAAGGTCTAATGTTAGTTAGATACTTATTCCTCTGTATATAATAACCTACTTTTCCCCTCCATAGAAGCTTTTAGAATTTTCTTTTAATTCCTGAACTTTTGAAGTTTCACTAGGAGATATGTATATAAAGTCTTCTTTTTTTTTTAATAGCCAAGCTAGTTGTTTTTTGTTTTTTAATTAATTTATTATTTATTTATTTTTGGCTGTGTTGGGTCTTCGTTTCTGTGCGAGGGCTTTCTCTAGTTGTGGCAAGCGGGGGCCACTCTTCATCGCGGTGTGTGGGCCTTTCACTGTTGCAGCCTCCCTTGTTGCGGGGCACAGGCTCCAGACGCGCAGGCTCAGTAGTTGGTGGCTCACTGGCCTAGTTGCTCCGTGACATGTGGGGTCTTCCCAGACCAGGGCTCGAACCCGTGTCCCCTGCATTGGCAGGCAGATTCTCAACCACTGTGCCACCAGGGAAGCCCCCCCACCTTTTTTTTTTTTTAATAAAATGTGCTTAGTGCCCCAGGCTCTTTCAAACAGGACACCCACTGTTTTTCTTCCATTCAGGGAAATTTTCTTTATTTCCTTCTTCTACGTTATTTCATTTCTCCTTCTGGTGCTCTTTTCAGACAAAGTTTTTACTTCAACGGCTTTATCCTCTGTATCTCTTAACATTTCTATCATAATTTCTATATCTTTATGCTATATATTCTGATAATTTATCAATTTTATCTTGAGATGACTGACTTTGTTTTTAACTGTGCACATTTTATTTTCATTTTGTTATTTCATTTTTTTGTCATAGTTTTTTAATATCTTTCCATACTCTGCTTCTTTTTAAGGAAGCTTATTTTTGTTTTACACATGTAATGTTCTCTTCACTCTCTACAAGGATAATGAGTTTGCGTTCTTCTAAGTTCTGTTCTTTTCTATGATTTATCTTTTCCTGTTGTTCTGTTTGTTCATCTAGGTCCCTCCTTACATTGCTGATTTTTTTCTCATATTGTCACGTGATTCCTGTCTAAATATTAAAATTTATGAATAAGTTTATGTATCACTTAAGAAAGGTAGTTGACAGTGGTTTCCTGTGCATTGTATGTCTCTTTTTCCCAGTGGCCTTCTCCCTTAAATCAGACACTGACTGAGGGTTTTGTATAAATGCATGGTACATGCAGGCTTTTTTATAGGATGCGTAAACTGAGAATAGAACCCTGTGTCCTTATTAGAAGCTCTCCCACAGGAGTGCTTCTCAAGGTCTACTCATGCTTTTTGTATTTGATGACTTATTCTGAAATTTTCCATCTTTTATCTCTGGTGAGTTGGGCTCTCTTTTCCTTGGCTGTGATTTCCTGTCAGTATAACCCCAACTGCTATTTCTCAAGATTCCTCAAAATTTCTTATCTATTGATACTTTCTTGACATACTTTCTTCTTCTCTAGACCTTTTTTTTTGTTTTTCTTTTTGCTAGAATATTGTTTCTGCCAATTCAAGCGGGATGATGGGAAAGAGGGGTAATGTAGTTAATGTTTAGTTTTCTGTCTAAAACCAAAAGCCCCAACCTTTAGATTTCATAAGCAGCTTCTGTCAGTAGTAAAAATTCAAGTCTAAAATGCCTACTAGGGCTAGACCATAATTCTTTGATGCATGTGTACATGTAATTTTTTACATTTTAATTTTCTTTAATAAGAATGCATAAAATCTTCATTTAAAGTGAAAAATGGGTTTTTTTTCCTTCTGTTTACAAAGGAGATAACACATTAGATTTAGAGTATTACAGAAAATGGACATTTTTAATAGTTTCTTGGAGAAATCCAGACTGCTTTTGAAGGTAGATATGAAAAACTTTATTATTTTTTTATTGAAGTACTGTTGATTTACAATGTTGTGTTAGTTTCTGGTACAGCAAAGTGATTCCATTATAGATTATTATAAGATACTGAATATAGTTTCCTGTGCCATACAGTAGGACCTTGTTGTTTATTTTGTATATAGTAGTTTGTATCTGCAAATCCCAAGCACCTAATTTATCCACACCTGCCTTCTCCTTTGGTAACCATAAGTTTGTTTTCTATGTCTGTGAGTCCGTTTCTGTTCTGTAAATAAGTTCATTTGTATCTTATTTTAGATTCCACGTATAAGTGATGATGTATGATATTTGTCTTCCTCTTTCTGACTTCACTTAGTGGTAATCTCTAGGTCCATCCATGTTGCTGCAAATGACATTATTTCATTCTTTTTATGGCTGAGTAGTATTCCATTTTACACACACACACACACACACACACACACACACACACACACACACACACACACCATGTCTTCTTTATCCTTCCGTCTGTTGATGCACATTTAGGTTGCTTCCATGTCTTCACTATTGTAAATAGTGCTGCTGTGAACATTGGGGTGCATGTATCTTTTCAAATCAGAGGAAAAAATTATTTTTATTGGTTTTTGTATTGAAATGTTTTTTAAATTGTTACTGTATGTGGAATGGAGTAGAAATAGGAATTAAACTTAAGTCCAATTTGTAAAATTTACACAGAAGGCCATTAACATGGATACATTCAGTGTAAGTTTGAATTAACCCCCTGATCTTTAGGAACTCTTCAGATGTAAGTTTTCATTTTTATATTTTAGAGAAAAAAATCAAAAATACTTTTTAATACCTAGTTTTAGTTTTGCAACTAAATGATTTAAAAATGTTTTTAGTGCCAGTAAAACTGTCTTTTGACAATTTTATGAATTCCCTTTCCATCTAAATAACAGCATTCCAAATATTAATGTAAAATTTTGTTCATGAGAAATTTGGGAGGATGTGTGAGAATTTTTCACTTATTACTAATAGTCCCCAGTATTTAGACCCAGATGTATTTTTTTTCTGTATTTTGGTTTAGATTTTTCTTCTTTTCTTGTAACTATAAAATCAATATATATTGAAACTTTTCATATTCTATAATAGAAAGTTAAAATGTCCTAACCTCCCCCTCTCCAATAACTATTATTTATCTTTTGGTGTATGTTCTTTTATGTTTCTTCAATTCACGTACACACATATATATAAACGTTTTTCCTTGTCATTAGTATGCAATAAAAATTATATTTGTAAGGGTATGTAAACTTAAGGAGTAATAAAAATTCTGTCCTGAGAGATTGTACATTTGAATATTCTTAGAGTAAAATATTTGGATACCTCGAAAAAGTTTCAGTGAAACTTTTTTTTTTTTTTTTTTTTTTGCGGTACACGGGCCTCTCACTGTTGTGGCCTCTCCCATTGTGGAGCACAGGCTCCAGACACGCAGGCTCAGCAGCCATGGCTCACGGGCCCAGCCGCTCCATGGCATGTGGGATCTTCCCGGACCGGGGCACAAACCCGTGTCCCTTGCATTGGCAGGCGTACTCTCAACAACTGTGCCACCAGGGAAGCCCCCCAGTGAAACATTTTTACTCTTATTTTTCACAAGTTTCTGCTCCAAGCTTGGTCTCTGTTAAGCCAGTCCAGAGATTTTTGTACTTTTGACATAACATCTCCTCCCTTTTTTTGCTAATGGAAATCGTGCTTCTTTATTAATATTTCCTTACTGCCTTCGTCCAGTCCACACCATTGCACTGTTAACAGCCTCCTAATTGATCTATGTATCTCACAAGCCTCTCACTTTGCCTGTCTATGCTGCATTGTTGATAGACATGTCAAATGATGCAGTGACCCTGTGGGGAGATGTGAAAGGGGATGGGGAATGACTGCTAATGGGTACAGGGTTTCTTTTTGGAGTAATGAAAATATTCTAAAATTAGATTGTGATGATGGTTTTATAGTGGATATACTAAAAAAAACCCAAGCCGTATGCTTTAAATAGGTGAATTATATGGTATGTGAATGATATTCTGTAAAGCTGTTTGAAAAGCCGATAAAAGACTTAAATGTGTAACTTTGAGGCAAAAGTCAACATTACGCAGAGTAAAAGGCATATTGTATATGAAAGATCAAAGAAATGGGAAGTGTATACTTTCTAATCCGCTTTATAATCAAAGTAATTTTTTATAATTCTTATAGTACAGATGTTATAAACATGGTAGTCTTACCTCCCTGAGTATTGTAAACCTGCCCACTGCTTTCATTTTTGAGAAGCAACACTTGTCATTTTTCTCTTCTGCTACAAAGCTGCTTCTAGGTAAAATGTGACAGTATGGAAGAGAAAGCATGTAACATTCTCACATGCCTCCCCTAGCCCAGTACTCCTTTATTCTCCTCTCAGTGACCCAGCCCCGTTTTATAGAATTCAAAAATCTCTTTCCCTCTGCACGGATTTCCATTCCACTCAGAAATTTCCGGTTCCTTATTTAAGGTATTTAAAGGTATTAAAGCTTATTTTAGGTAAGCAGTTTGTTGCATTCATTTATAATAAGTCATACGTCTCTCATATTTGCATTTTAAAAGATTATAGAATAGGGGTTAGCAATTTTTTTCTATGAAGAGCCAGATGTAATTATTGTCGTTGCAACTACTCAGCCTTGCTATTGTGGGGTGAAATCAGCCACAGACAAAATGTAAATGAATGACTGAGGCCTGATTTGACCCTAGGCAGGTCAGATCAATCCATAGTTTGTCAACCCATGTTATAGAATTCTACATGGGATGAAGAAATTTAAGTGCAATAAATTTAGGCAGTTATGTCCTCCACTTCTACAACTAATGAAAACGATTTCATTTCTTTACTGTTTTATCTTTCTTCCAAGGTTATCTCAGGAACAGAGGTCAGAACCTGGGTACTTTTGAAAGTTTACCAAGACTTAATTAGAAAATACCAGGCTTTACATAACCACTAAAGACTATGTATTATGAGGGTTGAGGTTATTGTTAAGATTAGGTTGATGTGTGTGTATAAAGATAAATGTATTTGTGTATGGATGCATACAAATTATGTATTGTGTTATATATGTGTGTATAATTTTTTAATATATTTACTGTGGGATGCATTTGGATAGTCTCTAAAATGTTCCAGACAAATTTATTGAATATGAATGTGAAAGGACCCATGAATTAAACTAGGAAAAAATACATATTGCATCATTTGGCCCTGCTAAAGTAGGTAAAGATGAATAAATATCAATGTGGTTAGCATCTCCTCCCATAGTATTCTGGATTGATTGAAATGTTTTACTTCAATCTGATGTTTGTGTAGCTTTTTCAGTATATGATAATTGTTCGTGTATAAAAGAAATGTAGTGTTGAAACAGTGGCATTGTTTTTAGATCTGTGGCAAGTATGTTGTGAATCATAAAATTATATTTCAACTAATATTTCCAAGTAATAATAGTGAGAAAATTTGCATTTGCTATATCAGTGTTTTACAAATTACTGGATAATGCCGAATGACCATCACTCATTTAATGGATTTCTCAGGAAATAAAATATTTTCTCAGAAAATTAACTCTGGGGAATTCGAGCCACTCAGGAAAACAAAATGGCATATTTTAGCCCCAAATATTTTATTTTATTTTATTTTTCTTGGAAATTATGTCATTTCATTGTAGGTCTTGAACAGGTATTTTAGATGACTTTGACCTTATTGAACAAACCGGCGTGTCAAATTTTTGTTTTTCTTGGTCGAGATTTGAATATTTTGTCTCTGCTATTAAATTAGAGCTGACCCAGATAATAAATCAGTTAAATAAAGCATTGCCCTTTTCCTCAATAAAAATGATTACATTGCATACCTCTTTCTATCTCTTTCCTCCTTCTAACTCCATTCTGGTAGTTAGCATTCATTTATTTCAGCAAATAGTTGGGTAACTATTATATGCCAGGCAATTGTTTTAGGCACTGGGAACAAAACAGTGAACCAAACAACCTTTGCCCTTATAGAGTTTACGTTTGAGTGGGGAGAAGGCAAGAAACAACTGATTATTGTTTAATATAAAAATTATGTAGTCTGTTAGAAGGTAAGTGCTGTGGACACAAGTAGAGCAGGGTAGGGTAAGGATGAAGTAATCTTTTATAGAGTAGTACTAACCTGTTAAGTAATGTTAATACTGTCATCTTATTTTCTCTTTCAATTTATAGTTCCAATGACAGGATTCACACAGAGAGCAACCATTGATCCAGAACTGAATGAAATACATGTCTTATCTGGACTCAGCAAAGACAAGGAAAAGAGGGAAGAAAATGTCAGAAATTCATTCTGGATTTATGACATTGTAAGGAATAGTTGGTAAGTAGCTCTTGTCTGTACTGCAGTCACAGTGTAACATTTATTTGAGGTTGTTGGTTTATTCAAAAGAAGAGAGAGATGGATGGCTTATGTTAATTTGTGATGTCATACATTTTAATATCAATATTGGGGAGTGGAAAAGTCAGTACTGGTGCCTGTGTATACAGTGATGTTCAGCAAATGGATTTTACCGCTGAATTATTTCAATTAGTAGATGTTTCTTTGTCTGAGAGTCAAGAGAATTGTATTTTAGTCTAGCTTTTGCTACCAAGTAGTTGTGTAAACTTGAGAACCATGTATTTTTAATGTTCCCAGGTCTTTTCTTAGTTTTTATAAAATGAAGCAGTTTGACTAGAGCAAGGTGGGGAGCATTATTATTTAGCATTTTCAAACTAGGACCCTTTTGTCACAGAGCATCTCACAGAACTGCTGAACATTTTGCTTTGAAAAACACTGACCTAGGGCTTCCCTGGTGGCGCAGTGGTTGAGAGTCTGCCTGCCGATGCAGGGAACACGGGTTCGTGCCCCGGTCCGGGGGGATCCCACATGCCGCGGAGCAGCCGGGCTCGTGGGCCATGGCTGCTGAGCCTGCGCGTCCAGAGCCTGTGCTCCGCAACAGGAGAGGCCACAGCAGTGAGAGGCCCGTGTACCGGAGAAAAAACAAACAAAAAACACTGACCTAGAGGATCCAGCTCTAATGTTCTGTGATTACTACATAAGTGAATATTCTCCAAAACAGAGGAACTTCAGAGAACTTCCTCCATTCAGTAATGGAGGGTGGTGCTCAGCAGCTAAGGAATTTATTATTTTCTAAATAAGACATTTATTTACAGTAAGAATGAAAGAAGTCTGTTGTGAGCTTTTTTATTGTGAATAGATAAATGTGATATCATCTCTTTCAGCCGTTGGTTTAAGCCTTCATATATGCTGATCCTGTTTCATAACACGAAGTAGTTTGTTCTTGAGTGAGATTTTTGATGGACATTAAAGAACTTCAGAACTCAGTTCTAACAAATTCAGATTATTTTATGAGGGTGACCAGAACTTTTAAGATTTGATGTGAACAAATTTATAATTTTTTGTTTGTAATTAGACATTGCGTTAATTTGCTTGCTACAATTGTATTAACATTATGTGTGCTGCTAGTTTTCTAAGATAGAATGCCTTAAAAGCAATGTCTTTCAGGTCTTGTGTCTATAAGAATGATCAAGCTGCAAAGGATAATCCAAGTAAAAGTCTTCAGGAGGAAGAACCATGTCCAAGATTTGCCCATCAGCTTGTATATGATGAGTTACACAAGGTATACTAACTACATTGACCTGTAAACTTTCTGTGATGTACAATTGGAAAGAATCTCAAAATATATGTTTCTGATTATTTTTAAGTAGATTTGAATAAAAATGACTGACATTTACTAGAATACGTAGCAGACATTTGATATCACCTTGTCCCTAAAATTCCTTAAGAGAATAAACATTTTTGCATAGTCCACAGTTCCTGACACTTTTCTTATGAAAATGGTCAGTGGTTGCTGCTTCTTAGCTGCATAGATCTGATACATAGCATGGCCTGTTGTTTCTGTCAATACAATATGAATATTCAAGTAGAAGATGTACAGTTTTCAGCACTTGTATACCTTTTTCCATGATATGAAAAGGTATATATAACTTCCTGATCTTAGATTTTCCCATTGTGTAAGAAGTCTTTTTATCTTTATTTTTCCAATCTATGATTGACATAATCTGTTCCATCAGCCTATGAAAACAGTCCTGAATTCTGAAGTTTTAGTGTCCCTAAGTGTTCAGAGTGGTTTCTTTAGCTATTTCTCCCTTAAATTTTACATGTTTAATGATTGGGCTCAGATTACATAGTAAATTACTGACAGAACCTGTATTCTTTCTGTTTAGGCCATAGATGATTATTTAAATCCTCTATCATTTGAGAACTTTAGGTAAAAGATACCATGGGAGTAAATAAAAGCCCTTTCTCTGAGAGTCTCCCAAATTAAAGGATAAGTGAATTTCCATCTATAGGACAGAAATAAATAATATCTCTGTTGTATAACACTACTGGTTATAAATGTTTTCAAAATTTTCAAGAACTGCTTTAACACTTTGAGTACAGAATATTACTAAAGCTGTAATTATAATAGTGAAATCATTGTAGTATTCCTTTTACATTTCTTATTTGATATTTATTGAATAATAGAAAAATATTTTAAAAGTTATTTCACAAATCGTATATGCCATTTAAAAATATTCAGCATTAAGGCTAAAGCAAAAGTAAGATGCTAAAATTTTTAAAGTTTCTAGTTACTGTTGACCTTCAGTGATTCAACTTGTGTGTCAGTTTTTTAAAAGATATCATTTTTTATTACGATCAACACTTGATTAACTTGATAATCCCCATTATTTGTTGCCCTAAGCAAACTCAGTATCTTGGAATAGCTTCTTACTATCATTGCTTTTGTTTTATGTCTTCCATTGTCAGTGTAACTGTGGCGATACAACTTATTTTAATAGAAAATGTAATTTAAGGAAGTAGTCACAGTACTTTAAAGTAAAATGGAAACTTGAGAAAAAGCAGAAGCAGCCTTTAGTAGACATGTAATAATGTTTTAGTCTTTAGTAAAGCTAAAGAAGTTACTTGTTACACACTACTACCAAAATGAAGAAATTTTACTTTGACTTTCGTAGTTTCTTGAGTATGCATGCATGTTTTTAAAATCTGGTTTGTTTTATTTATTACAGGTTCATTATTTATTTGGTGGGAATCCAGGAAAATCTTGCTCCCCAAAGATGAGATTAGATGACTTCTGGTCACTGAAATTGTGTAGGCCTTCAAAAGATTACTTACTGAGGCATTGCAAGTACCTCATAAGAAAACACAGGTATAAAAATAAATCACTGAAAACTTTTATTTAGCATTATCAGCTGTTGTTGGTTTTATTTTATTTAGCATTATCAGCTAAGCTTTGGAGATGTGACTCTGTCTTTGGCAATTTAGTAACATGACACTGGAAGTACTATGAAGATCATGACTTTTGTAAATGCCCTGTTCTCCTTATTTTTGCTTTCTTCTTTCAAAGGATGGTACAAAGTGAAGATAGATCTTGATGCTAAAAATTATTAAAGATAGAGCAAGGATATTTTGCAGCTGTTAATGGAAAAAGTTTCTATGAACGTGATGAACCTACCTTCAAGTAACTCAAGGCCTAACCACTACAGATTATATCAGTTCTAGATGATTGGCATATGAAGATTATTGGCATGTGACTGACCTGTTGATAACTCTCTTAACAGTGAATGTGATGATATGGTTGAGTAAATAATCTCTTTGTAATTTGATATTTCAGAACACAACTTCAAATATGATTATAGCTTTACATCATTACTTTTGCCATTTAATTGCAAAATCAAGTAATCAAACATTTTCATATGTCTCCTCAGTCATGTTTGCTTTTTAGCCTTAGCAGGTGATAAGCTGAAAAATGTAGAAAAATACATCTATCCCTTTGGTTACTGGTAGTGTTAGATCGTAATAAAAATTTACAATTTGGAGGGAGGGAAGTTTAGCTTTTAATGATGATAATAGGTACCATTTATGAGCAATTTTGTGTGCTAGATCCTGCATATTATTCTCACAATAAGACAGTGGAGTAGGTACTGTTATTACTACTCTCTTATAAAAGAAGAAATGGAAGCGTTTTTAAGTGGGTTGTATAACTGACCTAAGGTTGTTCAGCTGTAAGTGACAGAGCCGGGCTTTGATGCTGTGTATTCTGACTCCAGAGTTACCACTTCACCACCACCACCACTACCCCGTACACATCGGTATATACACAGACATGCACACATGTGTGTTTATATGTTTAGTATATAATTACGTATTATATTTTATATAGAATATAAATAAATAAAAATCTCTGTGTAGGTGTATGTTAGATTTGTGTTCCTTTATCATATCATGTTTGCTTGTTATTTCTCTCTCTGCTTTCACAAGTTGTGCTTGAGAGATAAATTGATAACAAAAGCTAGTTGCTTCTGTTACTTTGTTATTACTATGAATAATTAAAGAGTATTTTCTATAGAATCTATAGGAGAAAAGGTCTGAATCGTCACGTTGGCTGGATGGCAAGAGATAAATTCTGTCTTATTAACAAGATTTAAGCTTGAGGTACCTTCAGCTAATGTTTACGTTGCTAAAATATTATTCCTTGGTACTTAATGTTAAAGTTTGTTTTTAAAAGTTTAAAAAAACTTTAAACTTTGTTTTAAAAGGTTAAGACAAATAAGACAAATTCGGGGAAATCATGATTTTTTTTTTTTCCTACTTCAGATACAACAACTATAGTTAGAATGTTGAGTTGAGCTTTCAAAAAAAATTTCCTGACCAAAAGTCCACTAGAGATTAAAGAAGGTTGTCCAGTGCTGTGTGTAAAGAATTCGAACTTACTTTATAAACACTTCCCTCTGGCTTTTTTTTTTTTTTTTTTTTTTTTTTTTGCGGTACGCGGGCCTCTCACCGCTGCGGCCTCTCCCGTTGCGGAGCACAGGCTCCGGACGCGCAGGCTCAGCGCCATGGCTCACGGGCCCAGCCGCTCTGCGGCATGTGGGATCCTCCCAGACCGGGGCACGAACCCATGTCCCCTGCATCAGCAGGCGGACTCCCAACCACTGCGCCACCAGGGAAGCCCTTTCCTCTGGCTTTTAATTAGAAAAGTAATCCATGGTTAATAAAGAAAAAAAAAGTCCTCTCTCCCCACCACAAAGAATTGAATCATCCCTCATCCCACCATTCAAAAATAATATTTTGGTGTGTATCCCTTGAATTTTATGTGCACAAATAGAATTTTTGTTTAAAAAATAAGGATCATCTTGCTTTGAATCTGGTGTCTTTTAATGAGTGATGTATTATAAACATCTTATTACCATGTTAAAAAATAAAAATCATAATTATAATGGCTACATAGTGTTCTATTCTGTGTAATTTACTTAACTAGTCTCCTTTTGTTGAATATTTAGGTTATTTCCAACTTATTTGCAATTATAAATAACACTGTAGTTAATATTATTATATACTTCCATATGCACCCCTATCAAAATTTCTGTAGGATAACGATAGACTTGATGAATTATACGTTGCCCTCCAGAAAGTTAATTTTCATTCCTTCTGGAAGTAAGTAGAATTATTCATTTTCCCACAACCAGCCTATCCTAAGAAGTATTATTTTTGATCTTTGGTAGTCATTTTTCTCCTTTAAAAATCTGTCAGTGGACAGGTGAAATGACAGTTTATGGGAATCTGAAATATATATAATGGCATGTTTTAAGTTTCATGTTTTAAGTACAAAACATCATTAGTGACTTGTGCTAGGAAAGGCACAAAGTGAAAAATGAAAGTGGATAAGGAAAATAATCAGTAACAAATTATTTAAATTTTTAATTACATTATGAAAGACTAGCAAATCTTGTGAGTGTGAGAATGATTCATGAAATAAAGTGACTGAAGTTGAAAGGTAGCAAGTTTGTGTGATTGGGCAAATAATCAACCTTTGAAATTTGCTACTATTTAGTTAAAATATAAATTTTAAAGTATAAATTTTAGTTAAAATATAAATTTGAAGGGAGAGAAGTATATTGAATGCCAAGAAAGTGTCTTTGTTCTTAATGGTGCCACATAATACAGAAAATAAAATGCCACTGTTTTTTCGTATAGCATTCAAGTTTCCAAATATATTGATGATTTGGGGGTGGAAAGGGGCAAAAGAAAAAAATTTAAATATGATTAGTTCCTTGTTCCTTTAGGTAGAGGGCAGAATTGTTGGCTGAAATATAATTTTAGACTGCAGACACAAGTCCAGTAATAAGTTTTTGTGGGCTAACAAAAAAGCTTAAAAAAGGAAAGAGAGAACACACCTTCCAGGAAAATGGATCCCTTTGCTGGATTTATTTAATAGTACAGTAGGTGTGTGTTGGTTAAGTTATCAGGTTACAAGGATAAAGACATACTTAGGATATCTCACTGAAAAAGAATTTATTATGAGAATATCCAGAGAATTAAGGTGCTTCCTCAGCACTGGAACAGTGAGGCCTGGTGGAGAATTGTTTAGGATACTGAGACAATTCTAATAGCTAGAAGCTACTGAAGTAGCTTTCCTTGTAACTGAGCCTCTCTCTTTCTGCTTCTTTCTGTCTGCTTTTCCTGTTCTACTTCCTGACTCTGCTTTCTCTTATGGCTTCGGTAGGTGGCTAGGTAGCTAGGTAGTAGGAAGGAAGGGAGAGAAGGATAGGAAGAGAAGGAATATGTCATCTCATATCTTCTGCTTATTGCCTTCTGTGTTTTGTATGTTTTTTGTGTCCTTGTGTATCTCACATTCAGATTCTCTAAGAGAGTATCTTCTTACAGAAAGTTCCCTAGAGAGCGTATCCCTATTGGAAAGAATTCTGCCAGGCCACTTTAAAAATTGCTCACCAAGCTCAAGACGATTGCTTTTGGCTCAGGTGCCAGAACTCTGGTCTAATTCATTGTGGACAAGATGGTAGAGTAACATGGACCTAAGACTCTCATCTGAGGGTTGTAAGGCTGGCTGACAATCAGGGTACTATCTGGTACAAGAAAACTGTAATATTTTGCCAGTCGTTGCCCCTCCAGGTACCCTATCACTGAGATTAGCTCTAAAGACAGGAAATTATTGATGCCATCAGCTGAACACAGTTATGAAAGGCTCTTCACTATTTTCCTTTCCCAAATGAAATTAAATGTCTTCTTTCTGTATAATATTTTGAAAAGCATACCAGTTTATTAGAAATAAATACATATCTAATTATGCTATTAAAAAGGAATTATCATTATTTAAATAGATATATAGTCCCAAGCAGACTTTTTTAATTTAAGAAAATCCTTTGTTTCCTTTCAGCTTTGGAATCAGAGACACTTGAGTTTAATTCTACTTCTGCCACTTACTAGGTCTTAGCTTGGCCAAGTTCATTTACTAGGCTCAGTTCCTCATCTGTTTGTTTTTTTTTAAATGATGATAAACTTCTCATCATAGAGTTATGGGAGGATACATGAAATGATATATGTAAGATACTTGATACAGTGTCTAGCACAAAACAAACGATTGATAAATGATTGCTACAGTTTTTGTTATTACTGAGACATGGAAATAGTCTCATTAAAAATATCTAATCAGTGTTAATGATACTCATTAAAAGAAACTATACTCAGGCTTCCCTGGTGGCGCAGTGGTTGAGTGTCCTCCTGCCAATGCAGGGAACACAGGTTCGTACCCCGGTCCGGGCAGATCCCACATGCCGTGGAGCGGCTGGGCCCGTGATCCATGGCCGCTGGGCCTGCGCATCCGGAGCCTGTGCTCCGCAGCAGGAGAGGCCACAACAGTGAGAGGCCCGTGTACCGCAAAAAAAAAAAAGAAGAAACTAATTTCACTTTCTGAAGTATCTGTTAAACACCTCCAGTGGAGAGTATATGACACAAATCTAGGAAATTATTTTTATTTTATCTCTACTTGTTTTTTTATGAAACATATTTGGGTATTTTGCACTTCTGTTATATAAAATATTTGACATATTCGCTATGTTTTGTAGTTGATTTAATCTTAGCTTATAGTTTTAAGAGGAGGGTTGGAAATGCTCTTATCCAGTCTCTAGCACCACAGCCTGACATTACCATTACATCTCCAGGGACTCCACATGTACGCTATTTATATATGTGTCAGTATTCTTACTTCTGGATTCTTAAGCACAGGATTTTTAGATATCCACAGTATCTTCTCAGATACAGAGTATTCCACTCGGGGTTTAAAAGACATTTCTGATGTTTTTTCATAACTCTAGACAATTATTCTTGTTTACATTTTCTAGGTTTGAAGAGAAGGCCCAAATGGATCCCCTTAGTGCTCTGAAATATCTACAAAATGATCTTTATATAACTGTGGATCATTCAGACCCAGAAGAGACAAAAGAGGTAAAGGTGGCAATAAACTTCAGAAATTGAACGTTTAAAAAATTGTCTTTCTAACTTGTATTTGTTGACTTTGCTCTTGGATGTTTAAAGGAAAGTGAGGAAAATATGATGACACTAAAAATCTTAAAAATGGTACAGAGCAGATGAAATAAAAATTGAGTAGACATATTTTCATGTGGTAATCTAAGATTCAAGTCACACAAAAACCTGTGATCCACTCAGAAAAGGATTCTCAGGTATAAAGTTTTAAGTAGTCATTAGATTTTGTACTGGAAAGGAAATAGAAAAATTTTACTTCTGCCATAGTTCCATACTTCCTTTACTTAAGGGTTACATAAAGTTCAGTATAAACTTTTTCTACTGATACTCGAAAATCCCCCTAAAAGAAGAAAGAAAACTCTCCTTTATTGTAAGGAGAAAGTGAAGAGAGGTTGTTGGGAGTAGAATCTTTGCTGGCTTGATATTTAGTTATATGAATGTTGTAGCTGTACAATTTTACCATAGGCTACTAACTTCGTTTATCAGTAGCCCCGAAGCTTGAGAACTTAGTAACAGATCATTACTTTTCAGTTTTTATGATACATAACATGGGATGGAAACAGCTGTTTCTAGGATTTAATATTCTTAGGGCATATTTGCATATCCACAATGTGTGAATATACCTGCAATGAGTTTCATGGTCTTACAACCTCTCTTCCAACTTCTAAGATTCCTTTTGTCACTTCTTCCTTTTGCTAACTATTCTTGTTCATAGTTCATCTGGCAACATCTGAACTGCAATCCATTTTACCTTCCATTCTCAGAATTGGTGATTATATGTAGTTCTGTTCCTTACATCTATTTCCCTGTTAGCTGTTGCTGTGCTTTGGCTTTGTAATAGCGACATCAAGCAGTGTTTTCCTCTGTTCAGCATTGACACAGGCATCAGACTGAATGACTTTCAGGTACCAGGTTCATTGTACTTTCAAGCAGAAGAGCCTGCATGTCCTTGGCACCAAAACAAAGAAATACTCTTTCATAGTTGCCTACTGTGAAAATAAGCCCTAGTTCTCTCACTCAGTATTGGTTACAACCCTTCAGTAGGTGGAGAATCAGCAGAACACATTTTAAAACCCCCTGAAAAAGGACAGTTAATTGTCTTTTCTTGAGTCTTCAGTCAATTCATGATACTATTTGAAATAGGGAGAACTGTCACGATTTTGCCAAGTAGCAGAATATATTTGGTTTAATCTGTTATGGCTTATAAACTGAACATAGTTGTGAAGAGTCTGTTAATGTTCATTTTGTTAGACCATGCATTTGAGAGTTATAAATGGATTTTCTTGTGTTTTCACCATAGTCTGTCTAAAATGGCTGTAATCCGGAACATTCATTTTTCTTTTATTTTTTAAAACCAAACCAAAACAAAATATTTCAAAGTAAATAATTTCAGCTGTGTGAGTTGCAAGTAGGCCAAAGAAAACAGACAGTTTGCTCTTAAAGCTAAGCTAGTAGGAAAGTCCAGGACAGGGAGGTATCTCAAGTTCAAACAGTCATTTTAAGAATTTTGGTAGTGGGTTTCTCTTTTCCTGAAGAGTATCAAATTGTGATTTTGTATGCCACAGACTTCCACTCCATTTCTGAAAAGCTGTATCTATCAAGAGTTGTTTAACCCTAGTAGAAGTTAGTAAAAATGATGTTATTCATGTGTATGTCAGCATCAGAATCACTTTAGAAGCTTTTTCAGAACAATACCCTCACCCTAAGAGTCTCCTCTGTCTGCTCTTTTACAATGGAAAACTGAAAGCACACCTAAAAAATTGAGAATTACAGGTCTGTAAGGTTATTCTTTTGTTTAAAAACGTGTGAAGAGATTTCGTTTGGGGAAAGAAATCCCTTGGGGACAGCTCCAGTATATATATGTACTTACAGTATCTGTTAGTGAGGCATATAGATCTTCGCTTTTCATTGTAAGAAATCATTCCCCTTTTTGAGAAAGGCCTTACTGCTCTTCATTTTCTGTAGTAGCTTGGTTTTGTTCTCTATGTATGTTTTACAAATTTTTCATTATATTAAATGATTTTATCAGCAACCAGAAGTGGTTTTTAGATTTTTCTCCCCCTTTTTCGGGTCATCATTGTGTCTTTTAGTCGCAAAATGCTGGTGGACTATCAACTAATAATGGTTCTTTGCTTTCTTCCAGTCTCCAGAGCATGGGTTCTAAATTGGTGATGAGCTTATAATAAAGCTTATGAACATTGTATTTTTTTCTAGAAAAGGGCCAAGAAAAGGATGCTTAAACTGATTCTGCCATTTTCAGAGAGGATTCTATAATAGAGAAGGAACAAGAAAAACAAGTTTTCAGCCAGTATTGCACACTTTGTATTAATTGTCTTTCTACTGAGCTTCCAAAGTACTGATGTCATTTATTTAAAATATTGTGTAGAGTTCCTACAATATGCCAGGCATTCTTCTAGGTACAATAGATATACCAGTGAACCAAACAAGATACTTGCCCAGGAGGTACTTACATACTAGTGGGGGGGGGACAATAAACATATTAAATAAATTATACCGTGCATTAGAATTTGATAAGTATTATAGGAAAGTTAAAAAGAGATCAAAAATATAAGGGGACTTCCCTGGTGGCGCAGTGGTTAAGAATCCGCCTGCCAATGCAGGGGACCTGGGTTCAAGCCCTAGTTCGGGAAGATCCAACATGCCACGGAGCAACTAAGCCTGTGCGCCACAACTACTGAGCCTGCGCTCTAGAGCCCACGAGCCACAACTACTGAAGCCCTCGAGCCACACCTATGGAAGCCTGCGTGCCTAGAGCCCGTGCTCTGCCACAAGAGAAGCCACCGCAATGAGAAGCCTGCACACTGCAACAAAGAGTAGCCCCTGCTTGCCGCAACTAGAGAAAGCCTGCGCGCAGCAACGAAGACCCAACGCAGGCAAAAATAAATAAAATCTACGTTTAAAAAATATATATATATACATATATATATATATGTATATATATATGGGGTAAGAATTGGGCAGTTGCAGTATTAAATAGAATAATCATAATAGACCTCCTTTGGAAGTCAGATTTGCACAAGGACTTGAAGAATATGAGGGAGTGATCTAAGTAGATAATTTGGGGAAGATAATTCTTAGCAAAGGGAGGGCTAGAACAGAGACCCCTGGGATGGAGAGTATTTGGCTTTGTTTAGAACAGCAAGGAGACACTCCTGGCTGGAGTAGAGGTAAGGAGAGTGAAAGCAGTCAGAGATGAGGTCCAAGAGGTAAGAGCAGGGATTGGCAGAACAGGTTATGAATGACTTCATAAGTCATTATTAGGACTTTGGCTCTTACTCTGAATAGGGAGCTGGTTCAGGGTATTGTCCATGCAGAGGAGTGATATCATCTGCTTTATGTTTTAATTAGGTCACTCTGACTGCTGTATTGAGAATAGACTAAAAGGGAACAAGGATGGAGGCAAAGAGAACTATGAGGGAGGTGTAGAAATCTAAGCAAGGGGGATTGTTGCTCAGAGCAAAGTAGTAGCAATAGAAATGGTGAGAAGTAAAATAGATCAGATTCTCTCTCTCTCCCTCCCTCCCTCCCTCCCTCCCTCCCTCTCTCTCTATATATATGTATATATTTATATATATATATATGTATGTATGTATGTATATACTTTTTTGGCTGCATTGAGTCTTCGTTGCTGCACGCAGACTTGCTCTAGTTGCAGCGAGCGGGGTTTACTTTTCGTTGCGGTGCGCGGGCTTCTCATCAGGTGGCTTCTCTTGCTGCGGAGCATGGGCTCTAGGCACACAGGCTTCAGTAGTTGCAGTGTGTGAACTCGGTAGTTGTGGCATGCGGGCTCTAGAGTGCAGGCTCAGTAGTTGCGGTGCACGGGCTTTTAGTTGCTCTGCGGCATGTGGAATCTTCCTGGACCAGGGATGGAACCCATGTCCCCTGCATTGACAGGCAGATTCTTAACCACTTCACCACCAGGGAAGTCCCCTCAGTATATTTTAAAGGTAGAACCAACGGAATTTTATGATTGGATGTAGGGTTTGAAGGAAATGACTCCAAAGTTTTGAGCCTGAAAAGCTAGAAGGATGGAGTTACTGTCAACTGAAATGAGAAGGTGGAGCCTCCTGGCTGGAATCAGGAGTTTAATTTTGCATATGTTCAGTTTGAGTTGTCTGTGAAACAGCCGGCTTGAGATGTTGAAGTGATAGTTGGATGTTCAAGTCTGAAGCTGGGGAGAGAGGACTGACTTTATTCAGATTGTGTACTATTTACTCAGTACCTGTTAAAACTCTAGGCCAGTACATAGCAGTGCCACTTATTTAATTGGATGGTTAAAGTAACAGTTTTCTCCCCATCCTTCTGTTTAGAACCAGTGAAGTTTATCTTTCATCTTAGAAGTTAGAAAAGAGCAACAAATTAACCCAAATAAGTATTCACTAGAATATAGGAAATTAGTAAAATAGGAAACAGTAGAAAAAATATAAAAAGTGAAAAGTTTGTTCTTTGAAAAAGTGACTAAAATTGGTCAACCTCTAGCAAGACTTATCAAGGAAACAAATAATGAAAACATAAATTACCAGCATCACAAATGAAAAGGGGAGATCATTACAACCCTACCTACATTAAAAGTGTACTAACGAGATATTATGAACAAGTTTGTCAACAAATTCAGCAACTTGATGAAATGGACAAATTTCTTGAAAGATACAACTTACCAAAACTAACACAAGAAGAATTAGAAAATCTTAGGGAACTCCATATCAATTACAGAGATTGAATTTGTAATTGAAAACTTTCCAAGAGAGAAAATACTAGGCCTGGATGGCTATATCAGTAAATTCTATCAACCCTTTAAGGAAGAAAAAAATGCCAATTTGGTATAGATTTGTAGAAATCAGAATAAGACAGAACACCTTCTAAATCCTTTTATGAAGCAGCTTAACTCTGATGTAAAAACCCAAAAAAGACATTACAAGCAAAGAAAATTACAGACCAATAGCCCTGTGAATGTAGGTACAAAATTCTTAAGAAAATTTTAGTTAATTGAATCCAGCAATATATAAAAAGGTTAATGCACAATAGCCAAGAGGGGGGTTATGCTAGGAGTACAAGGTTGGTTTCACATTTGAAAATCAGTATATTTCACCACATTGGCAGAATGAAAGAGAAAAACCACAGATCGTCTCAATAAGTGAAGAAAATCATTTGACAGAATGCAAAACCCATTGATGGTAAAAATTCTTAACAAACCAGGAATAAAGGAAACATCATAAATCTCATAAAGGGCATCTGTGAAAAACATACAGCTAGTACCATAGTTAATTGTAAAACATTAAACCCTTTCCCCTAAGATTATGACAAGGAAAGGTTGTCTGCTTCAACACCTCTATTTAGCATTGTACCAGAAGTCCTAGCTAGTACGATATGGTAAGAAAAAGAAATAAACAGCATATAGATTTGAAAGGAGGAAGTAAAATTGTTTGCATTTTTAGATGACAAATTAAAGAATACCTAAATAGATGGAGAAATAAATCACATTTGTGGTTTGAAAGACTAAAAAGTGTTGAAATGTCCATTCTCCCCAAATCGGTTTATAATTTAATGCAGTTTCTAAAAAAACTGTCAATATTCCAGTCAGTTTGGGTTTCTTTGTTGTTGAGGAGATAGACAAACTTATTCTAAAATTTAGTCAAAATGCAAAGGCTCTGGACAATCTTGAAAAAAGAAAAAGTTGGAGGTCTCATACTTACTACCTGATTTCAGGACTCTGTATAGAGCCATAGTAATCAAGGTGGTGTGGTACTGGCTTAAGGATAGACAAATAGATCAATAGAACAGAATAGAGTTCAGAAACAGACTCATATATATGCAGTCAGTTTATTTTTTTGACCAGAGCACCAAGTCCAGTAAGTAAAAGAAAGGTTTTTTAAACAAATAGTGCTAAATAACTGGATATCTCATCCCCTATTTCACTCTTTTTTTTTTTTTTTTTTTTTTGCGGTACGTGGGCCTCTCACTGTTGTGGCCTCTCCCATTGCGGAGCACAGGCTCCGGACGCACAGGCTCAGCGGCCATGGCTCACGGGCCTAGCCGCTACGTGGCATGTGGGATCTTCCCAGACCGGGGCACGAACCCGTGTCCCCTGCAACGGCAGGTGGACTCTCAACCACTGCGCCACCAGGGAAGCCCGTCGACCCCTATTTCACTCTTAACACAAAAATTAAGATGGATTATGGATCTAAGTATAAAACCCAAAACAATGAACCTTTAAGAAGAAAACAGATTATCTTCACAACTTTGGGATAAGCAAAGCTTTCTTGGACATGACACAAAAGGCACTAATCATAAAAGAAAAAGTTGACAAATTGGACTTCAACAAAATTAAAATTTCTACTCATTAAAAGACATTATCAAAAAAAAATAGATGAGGGAATTCCTTGATGGTCCAGTGATTGGGACTTCACGGTTTCACGGCAGAGGGCCTGGGTTCGATACCTGGTCGGGGAACTAAGATCCCACAGGCCACACCATGCGGCCAAAAATTAAAAATAAAAATAAAAATAGACAAGCCTCAGACCAAATAATATCTGCAGTAGATATGTCTGACAGAGGACTGATACCCAGAATGTATGAAGAAGTTTCATATATTTTTAGCTCTTCCTTTTATCCCCTTTTTTCCTAACTAATTTGTCCAGTTTCTTACATTGAAAGGATGATTAATCAGGTGACTGATACCTGAAATTTTAAAGGCTACAAGTACAAGTGTGAAATACGTCCTGAAGAATCAGTGGTATGAACTGCTCAAGTCTTGCAAAGTGCCAAGTAAACTCCATTGAGATTCAACTCATTTGTATACTCTTATTCCTTCCTTTAACTGACCTGTTTTCCAGCATCCTCATTCAAGATAAATGTGAATAGTTCTCCTAAATTTTTATTTCTTTACCAATTTGTTAAAGTACAAGTGATGCAATAGTTTTATCTTATTTTGTCATTGTTCAGTTGCATTGTCTGATTTAAACTAACTCTGGCTAGCCTGGGAATCTAATCAACACTTAAAACATTTTTTCAATGTAAAAAAGACCTTTGAGCCTTTATAATTATATAACAATACAATTATATATGACCATGGAATACCAATCTAAGTTGTAATTTAGGGATGGCTTATGCATAATAACCATGCTTTTTTTCTCAGAGTTTGATTTACACAGAGACATCAGGTGTTTTACAGTAGCATGCATTTATTTTTGAAGTGAGAATTCATATTTACTAATATACAGGGCATCAGTCTCTCTATATGTGATAGATTCCCAAATGAGTAATTTTTCTTTTTTTTTTTTTTTAAAGGAAGAAGGGGTAGTGGTAGATAAGTGAATTCTTCTCCACCTTGAAGGGTGGTGCTACTTCTACATCATACGTTCTTTTTTTTTAATGTCGGTTCATTGGTTTGTTTATTTATTTTTGGCTGTGTTGGGTCTTTGTTTCTGTGCGAGGGCTTTCTCCAGTTGCGGCAAGCGGGGGCCACTCTTCATTGCGGTGCATGGGCCTCTCACTATTGTGGCCTCTCTTGTTGCGGAGCACAGGCTCCAGACGCGCAGGCTCAGTAGTTGTGGCTCACGGGCCTAGTTGCTCCGTGGCATGTGGGATCTTCCCAGACCAGGGCTCGAACCTGTGTCCCCTGCATTAGCAGGCAGATTCTCAACCACTGTGCCACCAGGGAAGCCCCTAATTTTCTTTTTCTTTAATCGAAGTATAGTTGATTTACAATATTATATTAGTTTCAGGTGTGTAAAATAGTGATTCAATACTTTTATAGATTATATCCCATTTAAAGTTATTATAAAATACTGGCTATATTCCCTGTGCTGTACAATGTATCTTTGTAGCTTATTTATTTTATACATAGTAGTTTGTACCTCTTATCTCTGTCCTGCCCCTACCCCTTTCCATCTTCCCATTGGTAACCACTAGTTTGTTCTATCTGTGAGTCTTTCTGTTTTGTTTTATTCATTCATTTATTCTTTAGGTTCCACGTATAAGTGGTAACATCTGGTATTTGTCTTTCTCTGTCTGACTTATTTCACTTAGCATAATACCCTCTAGGTCCATCCATGTTGTTGCAAATGGCATTATTTCATTCTTTTTTATGGCTGAGTAGTGTTCCATTGTATATATATACCACATCTTCTTTATCCATTCATCTGTTGATGGACAGTTAGGTTGCTTCCATATCAGACTATTGTAAATAATGCTGCTGTGAACATTGGAGTGCATGTATCTTTTCAAATTAGTGTTTTCATTTTCTTTGGATGTATACTCAAGAGTGGAATTGCTGGATCATATGGTAGTGAGTAATATTTTATATTTCAGTTGACCTATTGTTCCTTAATAAATACATACTTTAATATATTTTTAAAATAAAATAATTCCAGGACTTGGTCTAGTATTTTGGAAAATGATAATAGTAGTCCACCAGAAAAGTCAGCATGTTGTTTAATCTAAATACGGTGTTCTTCTTGCCACTTTTTGGTGAATAGACTTATGCAACATGTGCGGAGACATCCAGTGGCTAATGAATGGTCGAAATTATAGGAGTTTTTTCTCCAATGTGCTTACCTAGCTAATTTGCTTTTTTCTCTCCCCCCCCACCCCACAGTTTCAGCTCCTGGCTTCAGCTCTGTTTAAATCTGGTTCAGATTTCACAGCTCTAGGTAAGTATTCCAATGTAATTTATCCAGCCATATGCCCTAGAATTTGGGAGGTTGGACTTTGATTTCTTTTAAATGAAACATCAGATGAGATGTCATCCAAACAAATGAAGCAAGTTTCAAGGTAGCATGCAAAATTTCTAATAACCTGCTACAAGGTTATTTTCCAGGTATCAGTCCCCAGTTCATGGATCAGTTTGCAGTTCCTATTACACCAATTGCAGGGTTATTATGCAAACAGATGGCAATAGAAGCCTGATCAAACTAAATTAATTTGTATAACGTTGTTTTGGAATGCAGACTGTATTACTGATATACTTACCATGAGTTAACACTTGCTGGTTGAATGGTTTTCCTGTTTGTTCTTTGTGAAATTGTGTGGTGTCAACAGAATGGTGATGGAGTGGGCAATGAAATAAATGTTTGGGAGCAGAACGAATTACCTCTTTCCTGAAAATGGACATTTTTGTATGTTGGTATCTTAATTGTTCCAAGTGTTTCTCAAGCATCCCAGATATGGGCATCAGTTTTCACTTAGTAGTACTCTCATTTAGTATTAATGAATTATTAAAGTAGTTAAACTAGATTGTAGTAAAGTGGGGAGTCTAGAAGTTCCAGAATCCAGAGCTTTAGTCAGGTGAATTTTCAAGGATCTTTTAGTTAGGATAAGTCATTATAGCTTCAGTTTTTCAACAAGATAGTAGCCTTTTGAAGTATGGGAATTTCCAACTTTCCTCTTGTCATTATGCAGTCACACAGTGAATGCATATTAATCTCATTAATGCTGGTGCTATTTTTAATTTGCCTTAGAGTCCAGCAATAGTATCGAAATTTTCCAGCGTATGTAATATAAATACTTCTCTTTATCTTTGGAATTAAATAACACTTTGTAATATCAGTTTAATTTCTTCATTGTCTGACCTTTTGTCTCTTAAAGGTGAAACATACCTCAAATGAAAAAAAAAACAGAGACATACAATGATGATGTTTCTCACTGGGATGGAAATAGTAGTAGTGTTTCTTGGGGTCTTGCCCTTTGTTTTGTTTTTCCTTAATGAGTAATTGAGGCTACTATACTGATACAAGGCAACTGCAGTCCTGAGTTATAATTCCAGAATATGTAGGATTCCACAGGGCAAGAAGACTGCTATAAAACATAACTCCAGTAGGTTCTCCTAAAAATTTATGTAATTGTTTACCACTATCCCATACACTCAAAGGGCTTTTAAAAAATGTTTTCAGGTTGTTAGAAATCTCAGCCCTAAGATGGAGAGTCTAGTTATAGGCATTATTTTGGAAAGTTCACGCCCTTTTGAATTTTATCATTTGAAACAGGTTTAGTGATACAGGAACTGAGAGCCTTGCATATAGATATTCACTTTGAATAAATGTGTGCCTTGTTAGGTATGGGTACTGCAGCCCAGAGCCATTATTTTTATTTTAATGGTGGACAGCACTGAAATATCTCTGACTGACTTATATTTAGCCTTTAGAACAAGAATTTTTTGGCAATCATTTGAATATGTTAGACTGGTGTCAGCGAATGTTTTACTTTTAGCTTAACTCTTTTCTTCTTTCTCTGCCCTATTCACTGTCAGCTAATATATTTTGCCAGGAACAGTTTGTTTTAGTTGGATTCTAAATTTCAGGTACACTGAGATCCGTACAAACACAACAGAAAAAAATACAAAAAGGGAAATTTTCTGTGGGGTTTTGTTTCTTCCTACCTGTCTGAAGGGAGGCAGTTTAGTAGTTAAGAGATAAGAGTGTAGTATAGTGGTTAAGGGTCAGAATCTAGGTTTAGCTATCAGCTCTGCCACTTGCTAATTTTAAAAGTGACTTTGAACAATTCACCTTTCTAAGCATTAAGTTCTTCATCTATAAAATGGAGGTAAGCAGAGTACTTACCTCAAGTTGTTGAGAGAACTAAGTAATTATGAAAAACAACAAAATGAAATACTTAGTAAGTGCTCCATTCAGGTACTCGTATTACTACCTTCTTTATAAATGTCATCTTTGTAACACTGGTGAATTTGGATGAGGAGCAAATTCAGGTTATATGCTAATTTTAATAAGGAGAAATTTGATATATTATTTATAAACGAAAAGTACCTTTCATAAGGTTTCATGCCTATTTAGAGTTCGTGGTTCTCATTCATTTTCTGTCTGATTGTTTTACCTTTATGCCACTTAGAATTGAAATCTAATGGGTTATTTTATGTATAGATGTATACACTTTTCATGTATAGATGACTGAATATTTTGTTTTCTAAATTATGTCCTGCCAAAACTGGCTCAACCAAACTGTCTGACTTCCTTCAGAATTCATCCAGTTTATCTTAACCTCTTAGTATTTACTAATGTTATATGTAATTTAAAGATTTAGAAAGATGGAAAATGATTTGCAAACAGCTGGCATTATCTTAGTTTTGAAAAATGACTGACTTCGGAGAAAAATAACCTTTGGGGATCTTTAGCTTAGAGCTACTGTGTCTGTGTCTGTGGCTGTGGGCACTTTGAAGCTTGAACTTGGGCTTTCTGCTAATTTTAAGAGCATATTTTCAGCAAGGTATGTGACAGGGAAAATCTGGTCTGTAGAAGCATATTGCCTTTCTTGGTCTTCACACCTTTCTTTAGAAGTTTTATAGTCTGTATGCGATGTGCAAGTATGAATTCAGACAGCTGTTTAAAATATTTTATGTCTAAAGTACAGTGCTTTTTGGCAGTGTGTTGACATTTGTGAATGAGGAGCCTTAGGGGTTTCACAGCATTTACTGTGCCCTTTTAGCCTTCATACTTGTACTAAATCCACCAAACTTAGATTTCAGCAAGAGACTTTCTTCAACCTCCTGTCTTTAGCCCACATGTTTACAGGTGATTTTTATATAATAATGAGTTTATTTTAGAAATAAGAAACGTAAACACAAAGAAACTTCTATCTAGGAGAAAAATGAGAATTCTTGCTATTTCTTCCTTATTACCATAAATAGGAAAAGCTACCTAGCCTGTATAGGATGTTAACTTAAAAGTATATTCCTGGGGCTTCCCTGGTGGCACAGTGGTTAAGAATCCACCTGCAAACACAGGGGATACGGGTTCAAGCCCTGGGCCAGGAAGATCCCACATGCCACAGAGCTACTAAGCCCATGCACCACAACTACTGAGCCTGCGCTCTAGAGCCTGCAAGCCACAACTACTGAGCCCACGTGCCACAACTGCTGAAGCCCGCGCACCTAGAGCCCGTGCTCTGCAACAAGAGAAGCCATTGCAGTGAGAAGCCCGTACACCACAACAAAGATTAGACCTCGCTTGCCACAACTAGAGAAAGCCTGTGCGCAGCAATGAAGACCCAATGCAGCCCAAAAAAATGAAAAAATAAATTTTTGAAAAAAATTTTTTAAAAAGTATATTTCTAATAGGTCACTTTCTTTTAGAGCAGTCATTGTCTTCAGTCACAATAGTAATGATAAAGTGATAGCTATTATTTATTGAGCACTTACTGTGGGACCAGGTACTATTCTAAACACTTTACATGTCATAACTCACTTAATCTTCGTAATAACCCTATGAAGTAGCACTAGTATGATCCCCTTTTATTATATGTGAAGAAACTGGAACACAGAGAGGCTAAAGTAAGTCGCCCAGGAATAGTGCTAGTGAGTAGCAAATCCAGGATTCACACCTTAGTAGTTTGGCTTCAGAACTAAATCACTAACTGTACTACCTCTCATTGAGCTTTACCAGTTTCCACTACTCTGAGCAATAAGTTCCTCATTCCACTGTATGGTGAAAATAAGAGAAACAGTAATTAGGAGTATGAGATTTAAAATCAATACAACCTTTTTTGTCCTGTCTCTACCATTTAAGTAGTCATGTTGCTGTTGATGAGTTTCCTGGTGCCCCACCCATTTTTAATGCATTTTTTAAAAATATTAAGATTCTCTTTGAACAACTTCCCTCAGTCCCTGCCTGCTTCCCTCAAGTGTAACCACTTGTATTTGGCAGATCTTATACACCGACATACAGGTAGAGTTGATTCCCATTATTCACAGTAATAGTCTATGAAGTCACCTATAACACTGAACTGGTGAATACTGACCCTTTGCTCCTATGGAAAATACAGAGATAGGTTCCTGTAAGCCTCTTGTCACAGACTTTTTGTCAATTGATTAATAATATAATGTTGCTTTCTTTCAACAGGAACACACCTTACTTGTGTATTTATACTGTTGATTCATTAACATTGAACTCACACCAAGAGCACTATAACTCATTCCTGAACGAAGCTTATCTAACCTGTATTTTCTTCATAAGGCACATTGCAGCCTTCTTGCACTTAGGAACACTAGCCAGCACTTCAGCACCACACTTGGGGGCCATTTTCAGCGGTGAAGTCACCAACAAAAAACACAGAATTTGAAGAACATGACACCAAGTAGACTGTGAAAAGGACACTTGTTTATAGTATGAGAGCTAAAACAAGAAGGCAGAGCATTACCTAGTTGACCTCAGTTGAGAACATATATTTACATGTGGTGACTCAAATTTTTGCCACCCTGTGTATGTCTGTGAGTAACCACAAAAGTGGCACAAATGCTGATTTGGGGGTTACAAATTTTAGCAAGTAAGCAAATGTACAAATATGGAATCTGTGAATAATGAGGATCAACCATATATATGTACACACACACACACACACACACACACACATAGATGTATGGTTTTATGTTTTCTGGTTTTATTTATTACATAATATAAAAACATGTATTCTCCACATAACTTTTTAAAATTTAATGATGTGGCTTGGAGGTGCTTACATGAAACTGTACTAGATTTATTGTATTTGTAAGTGATACACAATATTCCATAATAGGGATCTACCATAATTTAACCATTCATCTAATGAGAGTGTAAATTTCAAGTTCCTTATTGGTAAAAGGTGAATAAAAATAAAAGGTTTTTTTTGAGGATTAAATGAATTTAGCACATTGCCTACAATTTAATAAGCACTCAGTTAATAAAAATAAATGGGCCTTGGAGTCAGACCTGGGTTCACGCTCCATTCTCTTTCCTCACCAACTGTGATGCCTTATTAAATGACTGACTCTCTTAAGTGTTGCATCTGAAATTGGAGTTTATGGTAACTGCTTTGTTGGGTTATTTTTGTGACAATGAAATGTCATACGTCAAGAAACTAGCATGTAGTAGAGACTCAGTGTTTGTTCCTTCCCTCCTAAATCATTTGATCTCATGAAAATGGTATTATTTTATAGAGTACTATCACAGAATCAGTAGCTTCTCTTAAAAATATAATGTACCACAGCATTTTTACAAGTAAAGAAAATAAAATAAAAGATGTGAAAAGCCCTAAAGTTGAATACGAACAGGAACAAACAGACATGTTTATCAAGTTGGTAACATAATTGCACAGTAGGGGAAAAAAGAGAATTAAACCTTTTTAAATACAGCTTAGACTATATACTATCAGTGAAGTATATTCTAAAAACAATAAAAGCAAGGAAATCTTGAATTTTACTGGTAATGGTTTGGTTATGGTAATTCTGGAACTTGTTTTGTGTGTTTTAGGTTTAACAAATGAATAAATATTGCTGGGAGTAGGTTTTCCTAGTAGGAGAAAGGAGCTATAAACATGGAATGGAATAAGGAGAGGAAGAACTCTGTGAGGTTCTTAAAAAACTGAATTAGCAATAAAAGCATGGACTAATGATTTTGTTTTTTTTTAAATAGATGAGTGTATAATATGTGTGCATATATGTATAGGCCTAGAAACAACACCACCCTGGGCAATTAGCACAACTGATCTTGGTTTCTAAATATCATTTGCCACTAAAAGGAATTAGGGTTCCTGGGGAAAATGGCGGACTCCAGAGCTGTGTAAATATAAGCTTGGAGATCTTACTGTGCCAGAAAGTAAGGATGTACTCAAAAAGTAATGGGGACATTTCAAAAAGATACAGAGGGAGAACATATGAGTATTAAAATGAATAATGACAGGAATGGATATAACCTATTGAACAAGAAAATGATTCATGAGTATATACTAATGCAAATAGAGAAATAAAATGAAGGAAGGAAAAGGAAAACTCTTCTTTGCAATTAATGTCATCCAATGAATCTAGAAGGAATTGTCGAATTAGGAAATCACCATCATATACATAATAATTGTTTTGGCAAGAATCATCAGTTAATGCTAAAATCATTGGGTGCAGATCTGTTGAAGAACAGGATATTTGCACAGTTTCAAACTATCTTCTCATCAATATTTTATTAACTGCAAAGGTAGAAAAGTACACATTTACATTGGAGAAATCTGGCATACACCAGTTTAACCGGATGATCATAGTTAACATCCTCAGTATTGGGACAAACTGATAGATACCACATGCCTCCTAAGATGATGCATTGAGAAGGACACAGCATCTCTGTGTAGTGTTCTTGCCAACTTCATAAACTGAATCTGATCATAAGGAAGCAACCAGACACCCCAAATTTAATACATTCTACTATATTACTGCTCTTTGTTTTTTTTATAACAGTGTCACAAACAAACAAACAAAAAAACAGAGAGGTTGAGGAACTGTTCCAGGCTAAAGACATTGGATAACTAAATATAGTGTTCGATCTTGAATTTTAGATTAGTGGGGAAAATGACTATAAAAAAGAATTTTGAGACATAAATGTTAAATTTCCTAAATTTAATATATAGTAGTTATTTAAGTGAATGTTCTTGTTCTTAGGTGAAATGAACTCAAGTATTTAGGGGTGAAGATGTCTACAATTTACTCCCAAGTAGTTCCACAAAAAAAGTATGAGTGGGGTATACAAACACACTTAGAGAACAAGAGAGAATGAAAAAATATGTGGCAAAATGTTAACAATTGGTTAATCTAGGTAAGGATATATGTACATGAATGTTTGTTGTACTATTCTTGAAACTTTTCTGTGAGTTTGAAATTTTTCAAAATAAGTCGAAAATAAAGCAATTTAGAAAACTCAGAAAAACATAAAATAGAAAAAATATAATCTCACCATTCAGAGGTAACCTTTGTTTACATTTTGGAGTATTTCCTTCCATTCATTTCTGTGATATAGTAGTAGGCTTTGTTAAATCTAAAACTCATCTCAAAGTAGTAAACATTTGCCCTCACACTTAAAATAGTAATAATTTTTTTTTTTTAATAAGGAGGAATGTACCTTTCTTGAGGCATTGTTTATTTTCCTTCCAGGAAACTGGTATCCTTGGCAATGTTCTTTCTGTTCTGTTCATGTTCTTTACAAGATTAAAAGGCAGATTGCATCTAAAACTGTATTCTAAGTTAACTGAAAATCAGTCCAATTTGAAATAGTCTTCACTGATTATCATGGCATAAAGAACTTTCTGGCACTATTTCTGTTTCTGATGGCATTCAGTAGGCCTCTCATATTCAGTTAGCCATCTCAGGAATGGGGAAAATCAATAGACTACTTTGTTTATTTTTTCATTTTCATTCTTCATATGTACATAAAAAATTTGAAGCAGCTGGGGGAGCAATACTATTACTGGCTGACTAAAGGAAAGAGTCATCTCACTGAATATTTCCTTGGCTGGAGTAAACTTGAAAATTAAGGGTTTACTAGATATTAAGGGGGAAAAATATCTTACAGTTCAACCATCTTAGCCTTTTTAGAATGTCTTTTACTAGAACATTCATCTAGATAAAAGGAGTACATTGCTCTCTATTTTTCACATGATGTGTGCCTAGCATAGAGCCTGATGCATAGTACCATAAATACATGGTATTTCCTATGTGCCAGGTATCGTTCTGTGTATTACAGA
The DNA here is from genome assembly GCF_964270905.1 of Leucopleurus acutus. Lineage (NCBI taxonomy): Eukaryota > Metazoa > Chordata > Mammalia > Artiodactyla > Delphinidae > Leucopleurus > Leucopleurus acutus. The sequence goes on from NC_139144.1 coordinate 87,842,447, forward strand.
TGTATTTCTTAACCTCAGCTGTCTGTATTTTCACTCAGTTCTCTGAGACTTCTTGCAGCTCTCCGGGGCTTAATGATTTTAGACTACTTTCTAAAGACCTCTTCCATTTTGATTATATTTTTATTATCAAAAAATTTTTACTGCTCAAAAGCATTAAAAAGTCAGAAAAGAGGAATGAAAATTCCTCAGTGGACTAGAAGAGGAAAATGCTTATAAGGAAAAGAAGAGAAATCAGTATTAATTACTAAAGTACTTAGGTGGTTTTCACATAATTGCATTTAATCTGCACCGTAAACCTATGACATGAACAGGATTATCACAGATTTATAGCTGAGGAAACAGTTGCAGAAAGGCTGATTACCCTACCTAAGATCATACCATTGCTAGGTAGTAGAACTGGGATCAGGACCCATGTCTGTCTGGTTTCAAAGCCTGATTTGGTTTTGGTTTTTCCATTATACATTGCTGCTTTTCTCAACTAGGTTTTCTGTTACATGTTGAGTTTTAAACACAGTGGATGAGTTTCTTTATATCTCTCCTTCACCAGGCTTTTCCGATGTGGATCACACCTATGCTCAAAGAACTCAGCTCTTTGACACCTTAGTAAATTTCTTTCCTGACAGCATGACTCCTCCTAAAGGCAACCTGGTGGACCTCATCACACTGTGACCGAAGAGTACCTGGACAGAAATGGAGCACAGGAGTCTGCTTTCAGTATTCTGGATTTCAACTCTATTGACTGACAATTAGGCTGCAGTGACTGAGGACTGCACCAGAATTTTGAAGGGATCTTTGCTGTCACAAATTTTAACCCTCGTCCTTCACACCTGACCTCAACCCCATAGTCCTCATCCCATTCCGAAATTAGGCTAATAAAGTGAAATTGGTATACTTTCCATTTAAATATATATATATATATATATATATTTTATTACTTTAACTTTTAAGAATTCATGAGTATAAAAGAAAAAATCAGGCAGTCTACCCTTTTCTGATTTTTATTTCATTTTTATAAAATTGGGGCAAGTAAGCACTGTTCACAGACTCAGTGCTACAAGAATTGGAATTTTGTTGTTGGGTTGTTTGGCCTTTCTTCTTTCTCCTTTCTTCCCATTTCACTTTATCTTGAATCACACAGCTGCTTGTAAGTGATATGTATCATTTGTTTACCTCTTCATTCTTAACAGTATGTAGTTCTGTAGGGCAATTGATGTATGTTTAAGTGATATATGTGTCTCTGTTGACTAGGGTCTTGTATTACATTAAACAGTAGGAGGAACAGAGGGCTCTAATTTACGCTCCTTGTCATAGAACTAAAAAGTGAAACCTGACATTGATCCCCACACTTATCTGAGATTGGTATATAGTATTTCTATAATGATATATTTTATAGTGGATATTACAGAGCTTTGAGTCACAGAAACCTTAAACTGAGGAGAGAATATAGTTCAGAACCTTTAAGAGCCACTCTCAAAATTACCAGCAGGAGGATTCTAGTTGTGATTAGCATGTTCATTGATATCTTTGTAGTAATTTTGGAAGAAAATGACTCTTTCCCCTGCTAGAGCTGTGCAGGACCAGGTCTTCAATTTCTTCCGTGTGCTATCTGTTTGTAGCATTTTCATTTGGGAGGATGGGTTCCAGAGCTACGTTTTTGTTTATTTTCATACACATTAGCTCCCTACATCTGCTTCTATATACTGATATTTTAAAGAATAATGGTTTGTAGTTTTCCAGTGGAATACAGCTGACAGGCATTTCATTAAACAAATAGACCAGGCTTTTTTAATGGAGAAAAAGAAAAATAATGGTGCAAATATTTTTTACTAAACTAAAAGAAAGGCAGATGGGCTTTTCCACTGTTCCTTTTTTTGTGAGGAGTGGTGGTATGTATTGTTCCATGAGGTGCTGTGGAATGCAGCATAGGAAATTTAAACCTGTCCAGTGCTTACATTTGCTCAAAAAGTGTGCTGTATGCAACTGATACCCACCATGCTTAAAGCAGGCTAAGTATAATAAATGTCCATCAGTCCAGTGGCTCTTCCAAGTGAATGACTTCAGAGAATTTACTGTGTCCCCGAGTAGCAAGATTAGGCCTTACCAAAGAAAGAAGAAATTGAATTGCACTTTTGAAAAGTCTCATGTATAGGAATGAGACTTTGAGGTCCCTCTTCAGTCTGTCATTATTGCATGGTTTCTCGTCTTTGGGGGAAGGACAGAAGTATATTTGTCCTACTTCTAGGCTTGAATCTTGGGCTGCTTGGCTTTCCAAGCATCCCAAATCGATCAGTAGTGATTTATTAAACAATTAAATTTGTTTCTTACCTTGTGAAAGATATAGTACATAATTCAGTAAGTACCAAGTTGTGTAGCTGCAGAATAACCAGTTGACTTTTACAAGTGAGCAAATAGAATCTACCTACATACTTAGGCAGTTTCATTAAAAGATTTCCTTGACAGTCAAGAACATAAAATATTAATATCGCTAATATTATAGCCTATTGAACTCATTTCATGGAAACAGGTTGATAGGAAAGAACTTGATAAGAGTTTCTAAATGTAAAAGCTCTAGTTTTGCTCACTGTGAATTCTGGCCCTTCAAAAACCATAACCAAATGAAATTCTGCTTCCCTCCACCATTTTTTTTTTTTTTTTTCTCACGGTACGTGGGCCTCTCACTGTTGTGGCCTCTCCCGTTGTGGAGCACAGGCTCCGGACGTGCAGGCTCAGCGGCCATGGCTCACGGGCCCAGCCGCTCCGCGGCATGTGGGATCCTCCCGGACCAGGGCACGAACCCGTGTCCCCTGCATCGGCAGGTGGACTCTCAACCACTGCGCCACCAGGGAAGTCCCACCATTTATTTTTATAGTGCTTTTTTGGGTCATTTTTTTCCGTTCCTTAGATTCCATATTTGGAGGAAACTCAGTTCTTGAGCTCAGTGATTTTGTTTGTTCTTATTTTTCTCTGACTCTCTACTGGTTGTTTTCTAAACATGCTTGTTCTAATTTCATCTTTCCTCACTTTAAGTGGAACCTTTTCCCTTTTCTTCACTTACAGAATTTTTTTTTTCACTAACATGTTTAAATGGGGTTGAGTCATAGCAAACTGTTTAGTGTTGCTTAAGTGACATAGACTGTATTTAGGAAGTTATTGACTAGGTAAATCAAAATTTGTACCCTGGGGCTTTAATGAGGCACTGCTGGTAATGATTGCAGGAGAATATAGGCTTCATTTTATCCGTGACCAAGATTGACACATTGCCCACTTTCGACATCAGAACCCTGATATGAAACTTGTTTATATATTTAGTGAGGAGCTACATGTATTTCCAAGTATTCCAGCACTATATTATAATTTAATTTGGTATTTATATACATTGTTTAAGTAGCCAAATATCTATGCTTTACTACTTAAAAATTATTTCATTCTAGCTTAGTGAGCCCCAGATTGAAACACCTGGTTTTAGATGCATTAGTTAGTGGGGTACAATTTGCTCAGTGTCATTATCCCTAGCTTCAGTTTCATCCCCATTTCTCGTTTTTCCAGTGGAATATATTATTCCAGAATAATAAACTAGAAATAATTTAAACTAGAAGTAAACTAGATCTCTAACATTTTCAGTGCTTATACCTCATGAGAAATTAATTATCTGATTTGCAAGATACTTTGAAAATGCAGTTGCATTTTGTGGAATGACAGAGACCTCATGTGGCCAGCTTGATTAATTCACATATATCAATCTGTGAAGCAAAAGAATTCAGATTTGGGTGCCTAACTCTGTGCTAAAGCTGACAGTATTAACCTTTAGCAAGATTGTCTTTTCAGACCTGGTTTTCATTAAAACTGACTTATCTATGTCTAATAAGTAAAAACTGATAGAAAACATTAGAAAGTTAATACACTGATTTATCAAAGAAAAGCTTGTTGGCTTTAGAGCTCAGTGATTTGTTTAAGATTGTAAACTGCATTCTTTGGTGAATTATGTCTTGAATATAAATGGTTTGCTAGCTTATCTTGGTAGTGGATCTTTTCACATCTGCCTTAAAAGTGCTATTTAGAGATACATTAACAGTTCCATGTAATAAAACCGTTTTAAAATCTATAAACAAAAACTAGTTTGAGGTACTTAATTATTGGTGAGAGATTGAGAATGATGTTTAATGAATCAAAAAGCACTTAGAAAGGAGTATGTTTCTGATTTTATTTTCTGAATTAAACTCAGTGTCATGGAAGGAGTTACCCTATAATTATTCTTAACACAATATGAAATTCATTGGGTAATTGTGGGTCATTTAATTTTTTCCTGGGTGAATGTTGTGTTAACTCTAGCTGATTGAATGTTGCAAAGCAGTTGAGAATTATGGTTTGAAGTGATTTCTATGAGAGAGGATCATTACAATGTGTACTTTAAGCAACGTCATCTAGCTGTAAAAAATATACCCTTTGTAACCCTTCTTTTCTTAAAAAATACATGTTCATATGTAATTTCGTCCTTTTGCAGAAATTCTGGCCTGAACTTTCACTGTTTTAAATTCTTAAGATAGTCCTTAATCTAAGATATGCAGGCTCCCTCAGGAAAAGTTCATAGTTATTAGAGGGGTAATCATAGAGGGTCTGCATATGACAGTAGTTGTAGATTAGATCTTTGGGTTCTTTCACTCAAAATTTTTGTATTCCTTATTAGTCAAATAACATTATTCTTTTGTGATTTTTCACTCTGGCCTACATCTCCCTGTGATTTGTATTAATGCTGAAATGACATTGGCTGCCCAAAACTTCTAGTCTAGAGGTGTTTCAGCTGAAGATGGAAGTTTCAAAGTTTGTTGAAATAGTTAGGAGCCACCTAGATCAGCTGAATGATGTTGCCACCGTTTGTTTTGATGGGGAGGACTCATGATTGTAGTTTATTGATTTCTTCACAAGATGCTCTTTTTATCTTTCAGAAAAACTGCTATCTTAAGAGATTTTATTTATACATAATTTTTAAACCTTGATTTCTTCCTATCCCACAAATACTGTGAATTGTTTCCATTATTTTTTTATTTTTCTTAGCTAAATCCTCTGACAATAGATTTATAGCACTTAACCTAAGGAGTCATTAGAGGTTATGGTAAACCAGGTTTTCTCGTGGGGCAGAGAGAGATGCCCTTGTGGGAAACCATATCACTATGTGTTTTCTGTTAGGTAGAACTCTAAAGTTATAGATCTTGAACTGGATCCCAATTCAGAACTTAAAAACCTGAAAATCAAAGGGTAGTTCTAGTTTATCTTCCACAATAGTCATTATTTGGAAATAAGATTTACAAATATATACTGTCATGTCCTCAAACACTGCCTAGCTTGATTGAAAACAGAATGTTATGTGGATGTTATCTGAGAGCTATAGGGTCAACAACAAAAAAGGGGGGAAATGTTTAGTAGGGAAGTAGACCAGTTGTAAGACATCACTTGTAATTATGAACTAATTTGTCTTCTTTTTTACCTTTTTATCTGCTGTTTAGTCTCAATGAATTATTGTACACAATATTAGACATTTGTACACAATGTTCTGTTTTGCCTGTCTGTGGCATTTTCACTTCGAGGTATTGAACCTCAGGAACAGAGCTAGTGAGGAGAATGAGGGTCTGTTAGAGAAGGAAAAATAGGAGCTTTTTGCTCATGGATTTGAAGGTCCACAGATCTAAATGAGAAAGAAAGCTCTTCATTTCTAACCCTCAATTAATTTAAAGCAGTGCTGAGAAAACTATCAAGAGGGATCAAAGCTCAGTTCTGAATAGTCTTTGGAAAGCAGCATTTCTTGGTTAGTTGCTTTCCTCACTGTCTCCCAAGTAGCTGATAGAGATCTGGAAATAGAAAACCCAGTGTAATGGGCTCTAGCTCTTAAACTAGGTGAGCAGTTTCTTACGTACAGCCAATTCCTTGATAAGGATTCAGAGGGAAAACCAGCAATAAAACATTTTAACATGCAGTTTTGGGGCTCCCAGGGGACTTGCTTTTTCATGGAGTTTAAGCTCTTGCTGCAACACAGCTCTGTACCATCTGGGATGCTAGCATTCACAGCGGTTAGTTTGGATATCTGAGCTGTCTGCCACGCAAATACTAGCCCAAGGAGATCATCATCCTTCAGTTTCACTCAGTGCTTAATGAATGTCAAATTAATTGGCAGGAAGGAAAAACACTGTGTGATATACTGAACAGGCCTGTGTGCATGATTAAGGAGTTAAGTAGCCAATTTTGAGCTTAATTTCTCTCCTTTATTAACGAATCTCAAGAAAGCCTTTGTTACAATTTAGCTAGTGTCATTTGGTTGGTGTTCATTTTCTAACCCTTTAAAATAGGAAGAAAATTGTCATTTCGTGTTTAACTTCTAACCCGTACAGAATTGAACTGACATCAATTTAGTTTCCATGTTTTAAAATAAATTAATTACACATAATCCAAAGGGTCTCTGTTTATTCTACTTTTCTAGGAAATACATGAGTTCTGGGCTTGGCAGTAGAAGTATTTAATAATTTTGGCTTATTCTTTAGGTTTCCTCCACATCTGTGAAGTGATTAATTAGAGAAGTTATTTAGAATAAGTTCAATTCCATTGCAACTGGCAGAACTTTATAAATTCGTTTTGCAACAAAGGAGAGGATCTTATACCATCAGGACCATGCCATCAGATTTTGGCAAGTGACTGTTTTATCACATTGCCTTGTAGTTTGCTATTTTTTCCTTCTTAAGATAAAAGGGGGAAAACTGAGGACAGAGATGTATAACTTTACATTTTTTATTTTTTATATTTATCTTTTTGTTTAACATCTTTATTGGAGTATAATTGCTTTACAATGTTATGTTTCTGCTGTATAACAAAGTGAATCAGCTATATGTATACTTGTATCCCCATATCCTCTCCCTCTTGCACCTCCCTCCCACCCTCCCTATCCCACCCCTCTAGGTGGTCACAAAGCACCAAGCTGACCTCCCTGTGCCATGTGGCTGCTTCCCACTAGCTATCTGTTTTACATTTGGTAGTGTATATATATCAATGTTACTCTCTTACTTCGTCCCAACTTACCCTTCCCCCTCCCTGTGTCCTCAAGTCCATTCTCTACATCTGCATCCTTATTCCTGTCCTGTCCTTAGGTTCATCAGAACCATTTTTTTTTTTAGATTCCATATATATGTGTTAGCATACTAACTTTACATTTTTTAAATTGTCTACTTTAGAAGTCTTAGGGTACTTGCACCTTTATAAAGGCTTAGCTTAATTTTACCCATACAGATTAACTATACTTGTAAGAGCACTGAATACAAAGTTATGACATATTAAAGTAATTGTCTACCCAACCCCAAATTTGATAGTAGGATATCAAAGTCCAAAAGTTTAAATGCAAGTAGTCTTCTATGGGGAAGGTATATGTTTTTAAAAGTCATGCACATGGTCTCCTTTTTGAGATATTTTTTCCTTTCCCAGAAAAATGATTTTGGTGACCAGTTGTAAACTGATTTCTCCCTCAATTGTAAACTACCCATTTAGAGAAATAAAAGTGGACTCACTTTCTTTCTTTCTTTTTTTTTTTTTTTTTTTCGGTCCACGGGCCTCTCACTGCTGTGGCCTCTCCCGCTGCGGAGCACAGGCTCCAGACGCGCAGGCTCAGCGGCCATGGCCCACGGGCTTAGCCGCTGTGCAGCATGTGGGATCCTCCCGGACCGGGGCACGAACCCGTGTCCCCTGCATTAGAAGGCGGACCCCCAACCACTGCGCCACCAGGGAAGCCCAGACTCACTTTCTTAAGCATTACATTTAGCCTGACCAGGATATGCTGTGATTGTGTTATTCAAGCCAGCTTGCTTTTTTGACTTGTCATAAAATGTCTTTTGAATTGAATGAATTAAATAGTATAGTATTAATTTTATTTTATGTATAGCTCAATTTAGAAATTGCAAAATAATGATATTTTTCTATGAGCAGATTCTTTTATAGAGATAGGTTTTTCTTTTTAATGAGATTTCTTCCCTGTCACCACTTCAAAATCTATGTACAGCTGAGTGTGCAGCCTCAGAAAAAGAGTACAGGAAAGCTTAGGGCCTCCTTTTCTTGTGTTGTTCTTGGCAACAAACATGATTCCACCTTTTCAGTGGAAAGATGGGGTGGGTCTGTGTGTGTGTGTGTGTGTGTGTGTGTGTGTGTGTGTGTGTGTGTGTGTGTGTGTGTGTGTGTGTGTGTGTGTGTGTGTACTTATTGGCCTGAAATTGAGATCCCTTTAGGTAGAGATAGATCCTCAAAACCAAAGTTGGACTGCAAATTAGGTTGAGGAGGAAGGTACAGCTCCATTCATAGCCAATAGAATCCGTCTGTCCTTCTGGGTCTGCTTATTAACGCTATGGATAGCTCCTTCTGTTAGAACATCCCCTGGACTGGAAACATGGTGTTATAGCAACCAGCTCATCTGAAAGTTGGAGAGTGTTAAACATCTTTTATGGGACTTTTAAATAAATAATAACATTTATTGATTTTTGTGATTATATGTTTATCATAGAAATTTAGGAAATTACTAACTGTGAAGAAGGAACGCCACTAATATTTAACCGGTGAGACTTACTCATTTTATTTTTCCTGTCTTCCTTCTGTTATCCAACATGGTAAAGGCCAGAAAAAGTAAAAAAAAAAAAAAAAAATTTTGACACAGCCATTCCTCATTGTCTGCAAGCATTTTTCTCTACCTTTACTATATTCCTTTAAAGCATTGCCCTTTTCTAGACAAACAGTCTGAAAATAATTCTGTTGATATGTATCTCTTAAGCCTAAACTATACATGTAAGATACTACCCAAAAGCTATAGGGATCTGCCTTGTTCAGGTCATTGGAAATTTTATCTCTAAGATTAATTTGAATTTTTAAGCCCTTTATGCACCATTATAGACATTTGGAGCATATTCATACCCATGAAGAGCTTTCTGTTTAGATGGACTTTTTAATATAACCGTAATTAAACTCACACCTAAAAAGGATGAGGTACTTTTCAAAGGCCAAAGGAAAAGCAGAGAAGAGCAAAGTAAAACAGATGAAATGAACGTAAGTATATAAATAAGGAGTCCTTGAAACAAGAGTTCCCTTACTGTGCTTAGCAAATGTCGCTCCAAAAAATGTATTTCTCTGGTTACCAGCTAAGATTTAGAGTTTTATATTTCATGAGAATCCTTTTCTTAATATGTGAAGGAAAAAACTGCAACCTTTCAGGGTTCTACTCCTTCCTTTACCCTCCTCTTCTGTATCCTCAAGTACCTAAATCAGAAAGGAAATCATGAGGGAAATCTGAAACAGCTGGCATAAGCTAGTTGTAGTTTTTAAACAGAAATGTTTTGGGGCATCAGGTGTCCCCTAACATCATTATTGTTCTAAGTCATCGTTGGGCTGTGTTGAGTGTGTTCCATAATCTTCCCCATTCCCCTCATGATCCTCTCTGTTTTATCTTACTTTTGCCCTATCTGTATGGACTTTTTAGGGTTTTGTTTGTTTTGTTTCTTAGTACAAGTAATGTTCTGATCCCAGGTTTGGTGAATGTGTTAACACTGCTTTGTGAATAAATAAGTGATCTGCTGAACAATTGCAGTTGTAGAATTACGTTGTATGTAATGTACATATGGAGAAAGAATGTATTTTGTTCATTTTCTTAATAAAAAGTTACATATGGACACTACAAGATGTCCCTTGTGTTTCATAAAACTACTTTTGAAGTCAGCTTTTTAAATGTTTACATACTTTGCAGTTAATATTTTTCCCTCAAAAAATCGTGACTTTTATTCAGGCAAACAATATGTACTGTAGAAAGACTTTGTTTTCTTTGAGACAGTGTTGAAATAAAGAAGTTCTGGTGGATCTTACAAAGTTTCTAGGAGAAGTTTCCATTTTTAAAGAGCACTGGTAAGTGACTTCATAAAATGGTGTTTTCTTAATCTGCTATTAATGACCAGTCCTATTTTATCTGTTTTGTAAATTTGGACTTGTGTTTCCCAGGTTTTCTTTGAGGGGGGACATACCTTGTAGGTTAGGAACTAGAAGAAAAAACAACTGAAATAGAAAATTAATTGTAGAAAAGATAGTAGAGAGAACCTGGAGGTGTTGCAGAGATTGGGAAAATTCTGGATCCCTGTCCCCAAAGAAGGAAAGAAATTGTAAGGGCTGAACCTTGAAAAAAATAAACTCAGAAATATGCCAAACAAAGATAATTGATTGTCCGGGTTGAGTTGTGTGAGCTTTCCAGACCGACTCTCAATAACAAGGAGCTCTCCTCTTGGCCCTTTTCATCTCCTGATCTGATTTACATATTCTTGGCTTTGTGTGTGACCCTGCATTCTGCAGTAAGTTAGTTGTCAAATGATTTTATTCAAAGTAGGGATTACGTTTTCTCACTTTACAAATCAAATAATCCATCTTACCGCATAGCTTTCATTTCTAGAGTGTGCTTTGAGCATGGCCCACAAGTAACATTTCTTTGTGTTCAAAACAGGAAAATGATGTGCAGTGATAAGGTAAGGAATTGGCCTTTCCTGGGTTAATCCTCCAGAGAATTAACTCAAAAGGATGGAAATGTGGGTCATCACCTCCTCTCCCTTGATGTATTTGTCATCTGGTGGGAAGGGAGCGATAAGCAAAGAGGGCTTTGTATTTAACACAGTTGAGATGCCAGCTGCTCCCACGTCAAGTGAGTGTGACTTTCCTCCCATTGGACTCTCACCTAGGAAAAGCAAAGGCGGTCAGTTATATCTTTTCCCGAAACATTACAAGGAAGAAAGAGAGAAAAGCTATAGGAGAAGTGGTCTGGCCACCGCTGTGCTAGTAAGTTTGATGTTTGGCAAAACCTAAAAGGGGAGATTAGAACACTTGGTAATGTCTATAGCACATGTTGTATACCTGCCCTCTGAACTTGGGCTTTAAGGATGGGTAACCCAGGGCAGGAGTCAGGAATCCTAGGCTTATTTCCACATCCACCAGTGACTTCTGTGTAGCATTGGGCACAGTCTCAACCCCTGTGCCTTTCTCTCAATTTTAAGTAAGTGTTGGCAGCAGATCCTGTTTGCTAGGATCCCAGTGACTTTTTAATCTATAAAATGCCAAGGTCATTGAAAAATAACTAGCCATCTCAGTATCATTCCTGTTAATTATAGTAGCCAGTCCTATTCTTTATCTTTTGACCTTGGAGTTCAAAATAAATATGTGGTTTGGGAGGGAGCTTGTAAAATGGGGGGTTATGAGTGACAGAGGCATAACAAATTAAAAATGACAACTGAGAGTGCCTCTTGGTTGGCAGGGCAGGGAGCAGGGGGAATGACCTATTCAGGAAAAGAATGGAGTCTTAGGTCTTTGTGACCATGATAAACTGTGAGTCATTCTCTTCTTAGAACAGTGTGCCTCGAGCATGGCCAGAGGCCTGCCTGAGTTCCTGGTACTTGTACTCCTTTCTGTATCCTTGGCATACTCTTGAAGTTAACCTCAAAATACCTCTGGCCCACCCTTAAGGATGTTAACTGCTTTCAGAACTGCTGTATAAAAGGAAAATCATATTGTAACAGTAGTTGCATTCTATAAACGTACTTTGTTGTTAATGGAACTCGAGCATTAATGTGGTGTTGAGAACAGAATGTAGGACTCAAGAGGGAAAAGATGTAGATTCAAGGCCTAGCAGTACCATTTAAGTAGCTGTGTGATCTCAAAGAGAATCCTTAATCTCTGTGCCCAATTTCCCCATTGGTAGAGTGGTGACAATTCCTAAATAAGATGTGTAAAAATATTTTGTGAACTGTAAGATGCCAGGCAAGAAGAGACTGTTGTATACCAACTATGAATGTGGACCAGATTCACCTGACGGTTTCCCTTCTGCAGGTCGGGAATGATAAAGTTTTCTTCTTGCAGTGCAGAAACATGTCAATAGATAATACCACCCCAGGAGATGAAGAGAATCAGAATCGTCTCTGAGCAATTCCTTTCTTGAACCTCCTTCGTCTTCACTATGTCTGTAGGTAAGGGACACGCAGAGGCTTCTTCTGACAAGTAAACAGATCCTTTTATTCGCATAACAGGGCCAGAACAGAATCGTTTATTTTTTGTATTTTTATTTGCCTTGTCTCTACACCAGTGTTTTCATACCTGATCAGGGTTCAGCAGCCCCCTTGGGATCTTTGGTGGTGGGTGAGTCACAATTTTATCTGAGGCAAAAGTACAGGGAAGGAAGAGGGTAAAGCATTGGTAAAACTGTTGTGAGGGAAAATGAGGCCCTTTCAGTTACGATCACTAGAGCAGCCTGAGATAATCTGGAGAACTTGTAGATCCCCTTTTTCCTTTCAGCTTTCGTCCTTCTCTTTTTGTGTCTGGACCTGCATAGTTAAGAGGCATAACTAAGAGCAGAGGTTGCTGCACTGTGTCCTCAGGGGCTTCAATGATGAGCCTCGTGCACAAGTGAAGAATGGAAGCCAATCAGAGCAAAATACTAGGACTTGAACCAGCTTAGACAAAAGCACTTTAATTGACAGTATACAATTTTCCAAAATATATTTTTGTAAGAAAACGGCAATAATTAAGTACAGTCTTTACAAACAAGTTTCTCAGTAAATTCCAGTGTACTTTAGACCCCTGTCCACTAAGACACATGCTCCCCCAGCCTCCTGGGCAAACTGTTTAACATTCACTAATTTTAAAAAAGACCCAGAGCAAATAGTAATCCCCTCCTTTCACTCAGTGTTGGGTTTTCACCAAACCTGAGTGAATCAGCTAATGACAGTGATGAAAGACATTGCTTTACTTTTGCCCCCCTGCCTTCCCCCTGTCTTGTTCCCTTTGATCCTTAGTCCTACTCAGAAGATCTATATGTAAAAGCTCATTCAAAACTTATTTCTTAGCAGAAAAGAATTGTTCATTTAAGTCTTAGACCTAAATAACTCAGAAGTACAGAAGACCAGTAAGGTTCCTATTTTTGTCTTCATGCTCTCCCTAGCCTTGCTGCAGATTCCAGAAGGGAATTCTGTCCTTTCTAGCATTCTGGTGCCTGCCCTTAATTAGCAGTCCTTAATTTGTTGATTCTTCCTGAGGCACACAGCACTGGACGGTCTTCCAACCCAGGTTTTAAGCCTGTTTCTGTCACTAGACGTGATTTTGGCCGTCACTTTATTTTTCTGGGCTTCAGGCTCTTTTTCTGTTTTTTTTTTTAAAAAAAGATTGGACTGGGTTCTAAAACCCCTCTCCCTATGACTAGAGAGTCACTTTCCAACCAGTGCATATTGACTCCAACCCTTACTGTAACATGCTGGGACTTTACGGAGAGGGGATGAGGATCATATTTAAAAATAAAAATGCCCAATCTGCAAGACAGACGCTTTGTCATCAGCCTGTCTTATATTTCATTTTTCATCAAAGAATAACAGAAATTTATTTCCAGTAAAATAGACATTTACATTCCTGTTTAGAGGGAAAAAAAGCCTTCTCTCTTAGCTAACAAATGTTTTTTCAAAGTATATTCGCTCAGAGCAGTGCAGGGTGGATTAACATTTGGCTGTTGTATTTACATTATCAAAAAATACGTATATGTATATCAGCTTGAACTTGTTTTCCAAAGTTTCTCCAGTATATTATCTAAAAGATAAAGCTCAAGAAGTGGTTTAAATAAAACTTTCTGCTAGCTTTCCTTATCAAGAGGAGAAAGAAGAATCTTGTGTCTAGACTAGATTAAACCTGTGTTTTGTCCTACGATGCAAAGAATATTCTGTACCCCATTCATAAGCATTGCTGTGTCTCTCCCCACTCACATAACAGTGTGCTTCTCACTGGACTTTGTCCAGTCATCAGATTCATGGCTTCTGGTCTTTTATGAAGTTCAGGGAAACCAGTGTGCCACTGAGATAGAGTTTATAATCTCTCTCTGGTGTAACTTGTTTCAAGTCATGCTGAGTTCCTGGTTCTCTTCTCTTCTTCTCAGCCCCAGAATCTGAATTACCAGATAGCATCAGAACCCAGTAAAGATGTGGGAAGAAGATGACCTTTACAGATACATGGTGATAACAGTCTTTGATATAGATGTCTAGCTAGTGTCAAGAGCAAGCCAAAGCAAGTTGCCCTAAAAGGCTGGAGCAATACAATTTGGATGCATCAAAAGAAGGAACCTTTGGACCAGCCCAAAGCTTTTCAAGGTTCTCTCTGGACAGAGCCACATTTATTCCTCTTGACCAAGCATAATTTTTACTCTCTGGTCCTTGCCAGTCACCATCTGTCTCCCCAAGAGGCCTGGGGGTTGTGGCTTTTGATTGGTTTGCAGAGACATATTTGCTCTCTCTGTCTAAACCTAGCTGCTGGAATGTGACCCAGAATCAGCAAAGGAGCAATCTAGTCTGGCCTCTCCCACAGTGGCCACAATAGAATGGGTAGAAAGAACCAAATGCTGGGTAGGAAAGAAGCAAACAGATCTTTTCCCAGTGAAACAGTATTTCTTCTATTTTCTCTCAAACTGGTATTCTCCATCCTGCCAACCTCCAAATAGTAGAGAATCAGGGCAAATACTTTAGGACCCTTGTTAGCTTAGCATCTTTCTATCTCTTGGGAAACTCACGGGTCCTACTTGAACCTCTGGCCTTCCTTTTCTCCTAGGTATCAAATGGCTAAAGGCTATGAAGAGGGAATTAGGCAGCAAAGGAAGGACATAGATCTTCCTCTTGAGATCCTCTCCTTTAAAAAAAATAAGCTATCCCAAACCAGATAGCCTATTTTATCGGAACTGTTGCAGCTTAGACTGCCCCTAGGTTCTAGGGGTCTGGCTTTTTGCCCTGAAGTGACCATTTTCATTCTCCTAAGTATCTTCCTAGTAGGTTCCAGGGAATTTATGACCAGGAACAATAGAGAACATGGGCAGAGTTCAAAATTCCACACAGGATTCCTTCTTCTCAGAAAATCAGATGAAACCTCACTATGCCCAGTCCTCAGTTGCAGTCTACGTAGCAGCTACCTGCTGAGCTCCCTCAAAACCCCTCCACTGGGCAACAGTCAGCATTTTGTTTCCCTGAGATGCCACCAGAACCTACAGGAGCGCTGGGCAGCCAGCCCCACTAGGAATACAGAGGAGGGGACACAGCAAGACCTAACTAGCTCCGTGCCCCGACAGTAAGAGGTCACTGGGAATAGAAGGCCAGGACCCCCGGCTGCCCCTTATGCACCTTGCAGTGCACCATGCATCTAGGCCTTTCTTGCCCTGTGCACAGAAGAATGGAATCTAACTGAAAATGTCTCAACGATGTGAGCTTTGGCCTTTGGCAGCAGAGTTCTGGATTAAAAAACAAAGAAGACAAAACTCTCAGCAACCTGCAAAGCCCCTGAATTTCCTATGATATGGCAAGTGAAGCCTATCCTTCCTGCTGTTTCAATCGATTGTCTATTCAGACACCTCTCTGCTGACTGGGCACCAGGAAGCTCTGTCCTAAAGCTGCTCCTTCACACTGGATCTCGGGGATGACCGAGCTGGGGTCTTCACCCCATCGCATCGGCTGGGCAGTGACAACGAAATAGGAACACCTGGCCTTCAATAGCTGCTGCAGACCTTAGTCCCCGGTGGGAATGGGAGACCAAAGCAGCACTCGGGGAGTCTATTCAAGGAGTGCCTTGGAGGTGGGCTGGGACCCACCCTGGGAGGAAAGGCTTCCCTTTCTCTCTTTACCTGTAGATGGACCCATGTGCAGACCTGTTCATACTGGGAGCCTTGTGTGCTGTGTTAGTCCCAATCTCATAAGCACATGTCAGGAAACTAGACTCCAGGGGCCCTGGGACAGAGTGGGAGTGAAAACTGAGTGAAGGGAGGGGGGAGAACAAAGAGGACAGGAACACTGGCAGACAAGGCTGGCGTAGGAGACAGACAGAAAACGGGACCTATCCTTTGAAGTAATCAGATCCCACTGCGACAGGGTCTGGCCCTGCTTTCCCCTCCATCCCATCCACTGACTGGCAGCTTCGTCCCCCCTGCCCAGGGCAGCTCTGGAGGGAGGGCATAGGTGATCACGGCAGCGTGGCATGGTGGCAATGGGCCTGCACTGAATGAAGGATCTCTGTTTTCATCCTGACTCTGTCACCCAGTGGCTGTGTGACCTTGACTTTACCTTCTTTAGGCCTCAGTCATCTCATCTGTGAAATGAAGGGATTCTATTAGATGGTCTCTAAAGTCCCCTGGATGGCTCTCTCCTGATCTCCCAGCAGCACTGAGCTCAGGCACTAGTGGGTTATTTTACAAGAGGATTCTACACAGAATGTGATTTGTTCAGCTTGAAAAGGGAAAAATTAAGGCCTGTGGGGATTGGGGGGAGGGAACCCTCCGAGTCTGCTCTCCCTCCCCAGTCTTTCCCTCGAAGGGGAAGGATTTTCCTCCCCTGTCCACATGGCACTTGAGGCGCTTGGGCTGGAGCTCTGTGCCCTGTCGGAGGCCGCCAGCAGACCTGATTAGAGGTGTGTGTCTTCCTCCTCCTCTAGGTCATCCTTGGTCAGGTTGTCCAGGGGGACGATCCAGCTGTCCCCCAGCTCCCCATTAAGGCTGACCACCTTTTTCTCCTGCATCTCTGAGGAGGTCTCCATCACTTCCAAGGTTGGATTGTCGTGGTAACCATTCTCCACCGTCTGTAGCTCCTCTGTTAGTCGTTGCTAGAGTAAGGGAGATGACCCAAGAAAAAGGGGTAATTTTTGAGGGCTGTTAGCCTTGCTGTAGCCTTAATATTACCCCTGTACCCCTATAATCCAGGAACCCCGATTTGGCTAAGGTGAACAACAGGTGGTCCTGGAGGCCTTCCTGACTACTGGCCTGCCTCGGGGCTAGTCTGAGATAAGAACTTGCCCCACATCCTAAAATGCCCAGCTCGCTTCACCTTTGCCCTGGTGGCAAATCCATGACATCAGTGGAGATGGACTTTGTCCTCCAGAGTCCTCCAGTCTCCTCTTTCCTCCATTCCTTCCCCACCAAACCTTCCTCTCCAGGACCCTCCTCACCCTGCTGCATTGAACTGGAACCAACTGTAAGAAAATGACTGTCCTCTGGCCGAGTGACTGAGGACCTCTCCTCTAAGCCTGAGCAAGATGGGTACAGCACAGCTTCTAGCTATCTCTGCTGCAGATGGGAACTATCTAGAGATAGTACTTTCTCTCCATTTTTACCTAAGATACAACGTAGGTGGCACAAGACAGTCCCCCAGGAAGCTTTTAACAAATATACTGATCCAGAAATTCTGTTTCAGTTGGTATGTGAGGAAGCTAAGCATGGGTATTTTTTTTTTTTCTAAAACTCTCCACAGTGTGCAGCCGGGGTTGAGAACCATGGGTCAGGGTGGAACCGTAATGAGGGAATTCTATTAAGGTAAATGAAAGAACTTCTGGTTAGATAGGTATGCCTCAGCCCATTTATAGCAGTGGATCCTCAGAGCAACTCTGCAAGGCGCATATTATGCCCACTATGCAGATGAGAAACCTGACGCTCAGAGATTATGACTTGGCTCAAGGTCACCCAGATAATGGGAGGCAGAGCTAGGGCTTAACCCAAGTCTTCCTGACTCCAAAGCCCATGCTCTTCCCTTTCACCACGCTGCCTCTTTAATTTTCCAGACAAGTTTCCACTTCCTATAAGGGATGACCTCTGCCTATCAGAAAGGGCCCATGGCCCCCTCGCTTTTCTCTAATATGGGAATAACGGGGTGAGGGTCATCCAGCGAACTGGACTGCTTCCCGGCTAGTGGAATGAAGTCCTCACCTGGTCCTTCCTCTGGGAGAGGCGCTGGTGGCAGCAGCCATAAAGGGCCGCGACCAGGAGCAAGAAGGATGCCATGCAGACAATAGTGATGATGAGGGGCATGCTGAACCGGTCCTCGGTCTCTTCTGGTGGTCCTTGACCCTCAAACTGCATGTCATTGACTCCCACCTGGCCAGGAAGGAGAAAGTTACGTGGCAGAAAACAGGTTCTGGGTCACCCTCTCTCAGAACTCCCATTCACTTATGAGCTCTTCCACTTGGGGTTTGGGGGGGAACCCATTCTACCGCCCTGCTGTCCCCTCTTATCCTCCTATCTTCTAGATGCTTGCAAATCAGAGGTTCCTCGACAATGAGAGACAGTGGACCCGGGGAACCGTGGGCTTCCAAGGGACAGGCTCCTGACCCAGTCTGTCCCAGCACATGGGGGGCATCCACTTACCTCTTTTAGGTCATCCCATTTGTCTTTCAGCAATTCATAAACGTCCGTGGGAAAGAGTTTTGCTGAGGGGGAGACGGAGAGATGCCGCTTCAGTGGTCTAGCTCAGGGTGACGTGGTAAGGGACAAAGGAGGACATCCTGAATCTCAGTCCCCTGAGTGGTGTCTCTCTCGGGTGGCCAGGGGTTGACAACTGACCCATCCTTGTGCTCTTGCACCTCCTGCCCCATTCCCACCCGACACAGGCCTCAACCCCCACCCCCCACCGCCCGCCCTCAACTCACTGCAGATAGTGATTTGTTTGATCGCCACTGCCTGGATTTCTGGAACAGGTGCCAGCTGTATATGGCACTGATCTTGCGCTGGGTTGAAGGAGGCTTTTGCTGCTCGGCACAAAAGTGTGATCAGTTTGTCGTTCAAAGCGGTCGCATTCTGTTGTGGAGAGACCGCAGGTAATTCCTCAGGGATCGTGACAGCGGCCTAGGTTGTGGAGCCACCCTTTGAAGCTAAGGTCAGGAGAACACTGTTGCCGGCTGTGAACTTACTCCCTTCTCCAGCCACAGCTGGTGCCATTCCCAGGCCTGCCAGGAGTGGTGAGTTATGTGCTGTCCTCCTGGGCCAGCCCCTGCCTTCTCTGCCTCACGTGGAGCTCTCCCCCTAGTCTCCTTATCCTGTTTATCTCGTCGTGGTGGAGCAATACCATTCGCCCTAGTGCCGCTTTCTCCCTCAGTGCTCCTTAAGGATCACGACCTCCTGTCCCCCATCATCGCTCTCCCCAGAAGGACCTGAGGAGGCACTGCCAGTGGGGAAGAGGCCAGTCCTCTCTGAACCTACCATTTGCCAGCCCTTGATGCTGAGTTCAAAGACCTCAGGAGGGGAAGCCCTGGCTCTCAGCTCAAGGTTATCCGTCCCAAAGTCGAAACACATGTGCCCGTTCCCTAGGCTAAGACCCTGAAACCATAAACAGGCTGACGGGAGAAAGGCGAGGCCATCACTGCACAGGGGAAATTGGGAGTATCTTGAAGATGCACGAGGACGTCTTAGACGGGAGTCTTCTGCATTTCTCAGCAGAAAGAGTGTGGCTGGCTGGCTTTAGGGCTGAGGGTGAGGAAGCAAAGTGTGGGCAGCTTTTACCCAGCGCGGCCACATCATCCAGAGACACCCCAAACTGATGTGTCTCTGACCAGAGTTTGGAATAGGGGTACGGAGATGAAGAAAAGGACTCCATCTGGCTTGTCCCACAAACCATCCCTTGGGTTTCTACCTGGAATTTCCTTAGGCTTGCCAATTCCCCAACCTGCTACCAGGTAAAGATCCAGGGTTTCCTCTTTCCATTCACAGCAAAGGAAAAGAACGCTTCTTACCACCAGACATGCCCCTGCCAAGTTTCAGCCAAAAAGAGAGCCGAAGGAAAGGCCGAGCAAGCATCTGTGATTCTTACCTTCTCCAATAAGCCCAACCCTAGGGGAACACTGCTCCCTTTTAAAACTCTAGCTTTTCTATAGTTCACTTGGAAAATTCCAGCAAAATGGACACCCAAAAGGAAACAACTGCAGAAAATCGGTGGTATAAAAGTACTGTAAACCCAAGTTTTCCATCCTATTCTAGTTCCCAGGGGTGTTTGCCAAAATAGCCACTGACCAGGAGAGGGCAGCAGTGAGCCATCCATCTCCAGCCCTCACTCAGGCCTCAGCTACTGACTAAACTCTGCGGCAGACATCCCCAGACTAAAGCCCTTAATCCTAGGGAGACTGGCAGTCTGAAGGCAGTGGACACACTGCTACACATGCAAACTTACTCACACACGTGCTGACGCCACCTCCCCCAAACAATACACAAACAACTCCCCCTGAAGGGAAGGACAACTGTCGGGCAACAGCTCCCCTAGGTTAGAGGGTGGCCATCAGATAACAAACACATGGACCAGGAAATATAAAACCACAGACTATTAGAACAGGGAGAGTTAGGCAGACTAAGCCTGTCATTTTCAACTGAGGCCTCTGAAGCCCAAAGAGATCGACTTAAAGTCACATCCTGAACTAGAAGCAAACAGGAACCAGGATTGGGGTCTCCAGACTCTCAGAAGTGAAAGCCCAGATTTCTGGCCCTGCAGCAGCCCTGAGGGCGGGGCTTCCCTTAGAGAAGTCTGAGCCTGGCTCTGACCCTCCATAAGATGGGAAGGGACCATGTCCTGTCCTACTAGGAAAAAACAAGAGCCGGAAAATGAAAACATCTCTCTGCTCCTTTCTGGAAGGAACACTTCATTCCCTTCCACCTTCCGTGACCCTGCTGCTAAACCGCATTTTGGGGATGTAGATCAGAGCGGGGCTCAGGTGAGCAAGGTACTCACACAGATGTTGGTTTTCGAGACATCAGTTTTCGAGACGTTCAGGACGAGCATCTTCTCATTCAGCTTTTCGGGAGAATCGCACTGTATCTGGAAGAAGCCACTGGGATTAAGGGTCAGGCTGAGCCTGACAAGGTCTTGTCTTTGCCTTCTCCCTCCCTCCCTTGGGTGGGTGACACCAAATAAGGAGTTGCGGGCAAGCTGGGAGTGTGGCCGGCTGGAGTTGGAGAGCCAGGTGTGTTACTGGCTATCCTGCTGTCTACGCCAGAGTCCAGCAAAGCCAGAGAGGGTGAGTGAACGATGGCAGCTCCTCACAGCACCCCCAGGTGCCCTGAGGAGGGAAGAGTAGAAATGCTCTTCCTGGAGTCCCTTCTCTCCGACTCTGGGCTCTCTCACCTGTCCCACACCTGCTGGAATTA
Source organism: Leucopleurus acutus (assembly GCF_964270905.1). Lineage (NCBI taxonomy): Eukaryota > Metazoa > Chordata > Mammalia > Artiodactyla > Delphinidae > Leucopleurus > Leucopleurus acutus. Next base: position 87,863,397 of record NC_139144.1, read on the forward strand.
CTGAGGTGGGAGAAGGGATACTGGAGCCTTGGGGGACAGTTGACTCCAAATGAGTGTCGGAGCTTGTGGGTCCCCTGGCAGGAGATGTGGTCCCAGGTCCCGATGAAGAGCCTGTAGGCTGCAGAGCCTCAGAGGTGCCAGTGACAGCTGGCGTCTTGCTGGAGGTGTGTTGAGTTCCTTGTGAGGTAACCCATGGTGCTATAATTGGGAAAACAAAGTTTATGAGAAAAGGGGAGTGGTACCTTTAACACAAAAAGATAGGCTTTTTTGTTCCTAGTTTTCTGAGGTTCTTTGGTCTTATCCCCCCACCTAGACCACAAGCAGAAGGAGGCAGGCTATGGGGAGGCAGAGGCAGGCAGATGAAGTCAATTCGCATAACCTATTACAGGATGAGCAGATTGGATGAGCCAGTGTAGGAACCCGACAGAAGAAGTATCAACAGCAGTGACAATGCCAGCAGCAAAGCTAACGTTAACTGAGTACTTACTCCCTGTGAGGTTCCTTCCTAAGTGCTTCAAAGGTACTTTCTTTTTCAATCCTCACAACTCTATGCGGAAGGTACTGTAATTATCCCTATTCTATAAACAAGGAAACTGAGTCTCAGAGGAACTCGATGAATCGCCCAACGTCACACGCTAACAAGTGGCATAGCAGGGATTGGCATCCTGATGTATCCAACTCAGAGCACCGGCTCTTACGCAGGAGGCGACCGTGCTCTTGTGGTGTGGCTATCTAGTTCTTCACCACACACCCAAATTACCTGCGGGGCTGAGGAGTGGAGGTTTCCTCAAAACGCAGATGCTCAGGTTCACGCCTAGAAATTCTGATTCAACAGATCTGACCTGGGTCATGATCTTGAGGCTCACGATCCATCAGTGAGTTTTGAAATTAATTTACTGGGTTAAGACCAGCACTTAAGAAAAAAAAAAGTAAATGCTCCACTAGGCAGGTCAAAACCCTGAGCTCTCACCAGAACACACAGCTCTGCCGGCCGCTGCTCATCACTGAAATGGGAAACCAACCGGCTGGGTGAAGGTGGCGCATATTCATGAATATGAATATGCATGAATCGCTGGAGATACAGAACATAAGCATTTGAAAGCTTCTTTTTGCTTGAAAAAAGAAAGGCATTACTTACTTAGTGTGGTCAGTGTCCCCTGCGTCGTGACGGTGGGACCCGCCATTGTGCCTAAACTTGTAGCTGCTGTAATTTTGTTTGGTCCCTCGGAGCTCCCTGCAGGCTCTGAAGTCACAGGGACCAAAGTCACAGGGACGGTGCTAGGCCGGTGAGTGCTTGCCGGAGTGGGCACGGAAGGAAGAGCAGGCGTGATGACTGAGGTGTTACCCGGATTTGGAAGGTCAGAGGCTGCCTGATTTCCTTCCTTAGTGATCACACTGCTTGTGGTCACACTGTGGCTACTCTGGGTTCCAGATTTAGCTGAACTGCTTTTAATTCCACTCTGGCTGCTTGTGGTTTCAGGCTTTGTCGAGACAGTGGTTGGTGTGGTTGTAGAATCCTTTGGGTCTTCAGTAGTTATAGCAGGGCTGCCCGTGGCTGGTTTCTCATCTTTGCCACTGGCTGCTGCAGTTGTGCTTTGCTGGGCTGAGGCTGGCACTGCCCTTGAGGTGTTAGGCGTTGTGGCTGTGCTTCCCTTGGTCTCCAGTGCAGTCACAGTTTTGTCAGTGGATGGTGGGGCTGTGCTTTGTTTGACTGTGTCTTGAACACTGGATGGTGGAAGTGTGTCTGGCTTGCTTTCTTCGGCAGCTGTTTGACCACTAGGCTTGACTTCTGTTTACAAAGACAACACAGAATCAACTAAGGTATTAGCTGGAAGTCTTTCTCTCCCCGTTTCTCCAACTCTTCCCCAGGATCCAGAGGCTTTGCTCCCATCCCTGCCATTTGTTTTGGCTGAAGGGTCTGGGTCCTTGATGTGCCCAGATTTTTCTGGGGTTCAAGAAGCCTCTAAGAGGGAGACTGAGAGGGAAGCAGAGGAAGTCCAGGGAAATTACGCTCAAGAGAAAGACTAAGCAGCTAGTCCCGCTGCGTGTGGGAGCCTGCACTGGATGCTCTGCTCTCCCATCCGGCCCCAGGCACTCGCCCTTCAAGGTTTCCCTACCCCAGCAGAGAACCATCTTCTCCCAGACCCATGAGCTTGCAGAAGACTCAACAGACTCACACGTACTGGAGTGCCCTGTTCTCAGCATGGCAAGAGGAACGTGCCTCTGTTCCCCTGGACATGCATCTAGAAGGAGAAACTGGTAAAGTGAAATTACACAAATTACCATTTAAGTACAACTGTGAGACGCGTTGAGGGAGAAAAGTACACAGTGCTCTGACTGTGTCTAGCACGGGAGCTCAAACCTTGTCAAGGGGTCAGGGAGGGAAGGCCTTTTATTGATTGATTGAAGGAACCATTAAGTGACAGGTTCGGGCCCTGGGATACAAGGGTAAGACACATGTAATCCACACCCTCAGGGAGCTTACATTCTAGTGTGAGAGACAGAGATTAAACAATAGACAGACAACTCAATGTCAAATTCTGGTGACTCTATGGAGGAAATGAAGAAGGAAATGATACAGAGAACAGGGGGTGTTAGAGAGGTAAGGAAGGACTTCTCAGAGATGACCACTTAGCTAAGACTTGAAGGACAACAAGGTGAGAGCTGTGTGAAGAATGTGAGGAAAAGTGTGCCAGGAAGAAGGAAAGAACCTGCAAGGCCCCAAAGGAGGGACAAGCGCTCAGAGAAGACAAGTCTGAGAGCAGTTCAGTGAGTGAGGGGGGGAACGCGCAGGGCTCAGAAAACTCAGGGCCTCATAGGTAAACTGACACTAACGTGCTATCTAAACCATACCCTTGGGCTTCCCTGGTGGCGCAGTGGTTGAGAGTCCGCCTGCCGATGCAGGGGACACGGGTTTGTGCCCCGGTCCGGGAAGATCCCACATGCCGCGGAGCGGCTAGGCCCATGAGCCATGGCCGCTGAGCCTGCGCGTCCGGAGCCTGTGCTCCGCAACGGGAGAGGCCACAAGAGTGAGAGGCCTGCGTATCGTTAAAAAAAAAAAACCAACACAGTAAACCATACCCTTTTGAGAATAAAAAGGAAGCTCTCTTAAAAATTGTATCCTATGTAAAACGAGACGAAAGATCACCCTCCTTAGACCAAAATAAGGATAGGGGATTTTATTTTAAGTGGGGATAAAAAAAAAAAAGCCACTGAAGGCTTTAAAGCAAACAAGTTTTTATAGGGTGATTTACGAAGAAACATCCTCTTGCTGCTTTGGGGAACATGGATATGGAGATGGGAAGAAAAGAGGCTGTTACAGTAATCCAGATGAAGTGGATAATAGTCAGCTGTATTAAGTCATTGACACAGGAGCCAAAAAGAGGATGGATTCAAGACTATATTTTGGAGGTAGAATCAACTACTTGCTGATGTACTAAGGGAGGGGAAGAGGAGAGGCCAGGATGATTCCTGGTTTTCTGTTTTGAGCAGAAGGGAGAGAATGGCGGGAATCGGCGCAGGGGACTTTGGCCATTCTTCGTAGCCAATCAGAATCTGTAACATTTTTCTATGCTTGGGGAATTCCCCACACAGCAAGACTGATGGAAGCAGGATTTGCCTCTTATTATAGATGCTGAAAATGCCAGCCTCCCTTGTGACCGGAGCACAAGCATGCACTAAACTGCCATGAATGAGACACCTCCACCCCAGCCAGTGAGTAAAGAGGCAGTAGACTATGGGGAACTCTGAGGCAGGAGCAGTGGAACTACGCTCAAGTGTGAGCAGCCGTGGAGGTGATGCTAGAGCGAGTGTCCACAGCCAAAGCTACAGCACCTGGAGCCTGGCATTGGTGAGCAGTACTGACCTCTTCACACAAGTTCCATAAGCCTGACTCGGATGATATTAAAGGTAGCCCTGAATGTGGTCTTCAGCAAGCCCAGCTCCTCCATAAGCTAGACAGTGCACACACACACACACACACATTTTGCTAATGAGAATCAGGCGTGATTGCAGGCAACAGAAATTCGAGGGTTAGTTATTGGACTTTATTGGGGTTAAAGGTAACTGGAATTCTGCAAGTATGAAGGGAAATGACTTTACTATCCTACAGCATCTCATGGAGAAGCAGTCACAGTAGCACCTGCCATCTAGAATTAAGTGCCCATAAAGTGGCTTTGGCAGGACTGAGTGGCTACTGCCATAGAAGAATATGACGAGCACACATAAAAGGACGTGTGTTAAAAATCAATTTGATAGGGCTTCCCTGGTGGCGCGGTGGTTGAGAGTCCGCCTGCCGATGCAGGGACACGGGTTCGTGCCCCGGTCCAGGAGGATCCCACATGCCGCAGAGCGGCTGGGCCTGTGAGCCGTGGCCACTGAGCCTGCGCGTCTGGAGCCTGTGCTCCGCAACGGGAGAGGCCACAGCGGTGAGAGGCCCACGTACCGCAAAAATAAATAAATAAATAAAAATCAATTTGATGGTGATTTTTCCTTCTTAGTAGTTCATAAAATAATGGTACTTCTTATAACTGATCATGTCAGAGTATCTTTCTGGTAAAAAGTGAGATTGCAAAGGGGAATGTCAGCAAGGGAGGTTGGGTGGCGTGGTTACTTCCTACAACAGCAAAGAGCTGAAAACAGGGCTTCTCAGCCCCAAAACTGCTGACGTTTTGGGCTGGGTACTTCTTTGTTACGGGAGATTGTCCTATGCATTATGGGACGTTTAACAACACCCCTGGTCTCTATCCACTAGATGCAAGGAAGACACATACATCCCTCCCAGTTGTGACAACCAAAAATGTCTCCAGATATTGCCAAATGTCCCCTGAGGGAGACAAAAATCACTACCAGTGAAAACTACTGGCTTAAAGGGAGACAATAACAAATTCTAATTCCTCAATCCTCCTATCAAAGCAGAGACTGGAAAATCAGAGATTTTCTAAGGCTACAGTAAAGGAATCTCTTATTGCTTGCAGCTAAAATGCTGAGAAGACCAAAAGACAAACTTACAGGTCTGATCCCAGGAGTTGCGAAATTACAGCGTTAGTGTGATTCATAGCCTCACCAGGTCTCTTATTTGAAAATAGGACCTTGAGAAGTGCAGCGGTTACACATGAGAGGGTGCAGGTGAGTCAGAGTATCGATAAAGCTCAATCCGCAATGGAACTCGCTTGTCGGAAGACTCAACCACTCTTCTCCTGTCTGATGACGCAGTTCCCACCTTGCTTGAAAACTCTCAATAACCTCACTGGAGCTTGGTGACACAGAAAGCCATACCCCTTCATCACCTCCACCACTCTTCATTTTTTTCAAACCTGTAATAACAGTCAGATGCCCACGAGGACAAATACAATTGAGTCTGACCCAGAAGAAGGCTTCCACCCTAAAAAGTATCTGCAAAAACTCTAGCAAATATGTATGGCTAACAGAATATGAGGGTGCTAGATCAAAGAGAGACAATCAGAGTTTTCTATCAGGCTGAATTTATCAATGTGGGTGTGCATACAGGGATTTGGATCAATATGCTGCCTCAAGCAGCCAGAAGTCGTTCTAATTGTTTTCTTAGTTGGTTGACTGAAACCTGGACTCAGTGGTAGCCCACATATTAAACAAAGTTAAGTTGCCAGAAATTCCTTGGAAGAAATCCAAAGTCTTAGAGAGATAGAAGTGTCCGAGTGGTTTATCACGTACGGTCTGCTTGTTCACACTCTTTGTTCCTTAAGAAAGCTCAAATGACACTCCCTTCACCAAGGCTTTGAGAAATACTGTATTTCAGGAGTTCTAAGATGCACATCTTTTCATGTCTCTGAGATGAGGATGTATTATAAATTATCATAAGTCACACTTTGACGGTGCCTTTTTTTTTTTTTACCCAAGTAGTTCATAAAATAATAGTGCATCTTGGGCTTCCCTGGTGGCGCAGTGGTTGAGAGGCTGCCCGCCGATGCAGGGGACACAGGTTCGTGCCCCGGTCCGGGAAGATCCCACATGCCGCGGAGCGGCTGGGCCCGTGAGCCATGGCCGCTGAGCCTGCGCGTCCGGAGCCTGTGCTCCACAGAGGGAGAGGCCACAACAGTGAGAGGCCCGCGTACCGCAAAAAAAAATAATAATAATAATAATAGTGCATCTTATTTTGGATTATTTGGTGCTTTGGATTTTGCTTAAACTTGCTATGTTGTTGAGGGCACTCGGAGCACGTTCTAAGGGATTGTTCTGGCTGTTCTTCATCAGCCAGGTACGCTGGTGGGAGATGCTGCCGATTTCAGTGGGAATGGACAGCAGGTTCGTTGGGCAGTAGGGCATGAGCAGAATTTCATTTCCAGGAAGAAAGGTGGGTGCGATACCCCAGGCAGCAGGAGCAGCATGGTAATCAGAATAGTCAAACGAGGGTAATTCTGGACAGTGGCTAATTATCATGTGTTTTTTTAGGATCAAAACTGATGGGTGGTCCACTGAAGTCCTACCGATAAGCCCGGCAAACTGAGACCTGGGTTGAATCACCACAGTAGAGAACACAGCCAGCCACTCATCCAATTCCCAGGACTGAATCTTTTCACAGACTCAGGGTACCTTGAATGAAGTGTGTATTAGTTTCCCAAGGTGGCTGTAACAGATGACCACAGACTGTGTGGCTTCAAACAACATAAATGTATTATTCTCTCATGGTTCTAGAGGCTAGAAATCTGAAATCTGCAAAGGCATACTCCCTCTGAAGGTACTAAGGAAGAATTTTTCTTTGCTTCTTCCTAGCAATTGTTAGTGTTCCTTGGCTTGTAGTTACAATCACTGCAGTCTCTGGCTCCATCAGCACGTGGCCTTCTTCCCTGTGTGTGTCTGTGTCTCTCCTCTCATAAGGACACCAGTCCTTGGACTTAGGGCCCACCCTAATCCAGTATGATCTCATCTTAACTTGGTTACATCTGCAAAGACCCTATTTCCAAATAAGGTCACATCCACAAGTACCAGGTATTGGGGATTAAGACTGGAACATGTCTTGTGAGGAGGACACAATTCAACCTCCTAATCTGCTCCCCCGCCTCCACTTGTTCCACTATAAAAACGAGGGTTCTTCTTTTCAAATATTAGAAATCAATCCTCTCTGCTTTAAACGGGAAGTGAATTTATTAGAAAGATAATCAGTTAGCTAGTAAAATCACTTGAGATGGCTAGAGCATCAGGTTTAAGTCAGAAACAGCACCCAGAACCCTTCTCCTGAACTCCTCTGATGGGTACATCATTTCCACCACCAATGAGCAAGGACTGCTTCACTTTGCACCACTGACACCAGTAGTCCTGGATATTGGATTTCATTTCTGAGAGATCTGAGTCTTTAGGGATGCTGTCAGTTCCTTGCATCTACTTTTACGACTGGACATAAGAGTAGTAGGAGGCACCACAGGGAATCCCTGGGCCCCATCCATCTTCCTCCCTCGGCCTCATTATGCAGCAGCATGAAGGCACCACAGTAAGATGCGTAAATCTTTTAAGGTTAATGCTCTACTTATTTTGCATTCGAGTGAGTGCCTTGGTGCAGCCCTGTGCTCTGTGGAATATCATCATGGTGAAGAAGGCGTTCTATAAGTCCATGAGTAGAGTTGCTGACAGATCGTGGCAGCTGAGAAAACACATTCAAACCCAGAATGTGTCTGTTTTAGCACCCTGCCTACACCATGGCCACTTGTTCATGAGCCCACAGAGCAGTCACTAGGTGGAGGGAGAGAGAAACTAACCGATGGGCACAATGGGTCATCTTGTCCACTTGATTAATATGTGAGACAAAAATTCTCATACTCCAGATCACCCCAAGAAGCTCATCCACATGCCTCTTCCATAAAATTCCTTGCACTGATTCTTCATTCTTGTTTCTTCTAAGTTCCTAAAAATCATTAGCTACTGCCTAAGAATCCGGTCAGAGCCTCACCTCTGTGTAGCTCACCTTCCCCCCTCCACACACACACACAAAGGAGACCATGAAAGGTACTATTCAAGTTCTGCTCATTGGAAGAACTTTCTTTCTATACTATCCTTCAGGGTCTCCCCTAAAAAGGGCTATTATCCCACAGCAGTCCACTCTGGCCTGGCTCCAGCATGTTATATACATGAACATAACTTGGCTTTTTCATGCCTCAGACAACAGATCACAGAAAACTAACTCACTTGAAGCCCTTTAGGTATGAGCTGGCTGGAAGGTGGTGGTGTGGCATGAACAGGTGTGCTGAGGGTGTGAGCCACGTTGCTATTGACATGCATCTCTCTAGGATCTGCTCAGATCTGGTTCTCTATATACTCTTCAATTTGATAATGGAAAGCTGAGAAATAAACCCAAAGAAAAATAGGAGGAGTGAAATAATAAGGATAAAAGCAGAAATCAATGAAATAGAAACCAAAGGACAACAGCAAATATCAACAAAGGCAAAAATTGATATTTCAAAAAGGCTAATAAAATAGTAAAGCCTTAAGTGAGGATGACCAAAGGGAAAAATAACCCAGAAGGCATAAATGTAAAGTATGAGGTATAAAAACAATAACAGATATTTATAATATAGGCCATTATGAGCAAATGCGAATAAATTTGAAGCTGATGAGATGGACAAATTCCTAAGAAAATACAACTTAACAGAGTGACTCAAGAAGAAATAGAAATAATAATTTGTCCCACATTCATAAAGAAATTGAATTAGTCGTTAATACTTTTCTCATAAAGAAAATCCAAACATGAATTCAAGGATCAAATAATTCTAGCTTTACATGAACTTTCTATAGCATAGTCTGTTCTGCCATAATATGTGTCTGTAAAAAGAATTAGTTCGGGACTTCCCTGACAGCGAAGTGGTTAAGAATCCGCCTGCCAACGTAGGGGACACGGGTTCGATCCCTGGTCCAGGAACATCCCACATGCCGCGGAGCAGCTAAGCCCTGCGCCACAACTACTGAGCCTGCGCTCTAGAGCCCGTGAGCCACAACTACTGAAGCCCATGTGCTGCAACTACTGGAACCCGCGCTCCGCAGCAAGGAAAGGCACCGCAATGAGAAGCCCGTGCACAGCAACGAAGACCCAACGCAGCCAAAGAAAAAAAAAAAATCAGTTCATATACAATTGTCAATCAACAAAACATGAAAAGTACAAACCAATGAAAAAGCCTGATAGGTTTGGTTCCATCAAAATTAAGAACAGGGCTTCCCTGGTGGCACAGTGGTTGCGAGTCCACCTGCCGATGCAGGGGACGCGGGTTCGTGCCCCGGTCCAGGAAGATCCCACATGCCGCGGAGCGGCTAGGCCCGTGAGCCATGGCCACTGAGCCTGTGCGTCCGGAGCCTGTGCCCCACAACGGGAGAGGCCACAACAGTGAGAGGCCTGTGTACTGCAAAAAAAAAAAAAAAAAAAAAGAACATATGTTTATCAAAAGAAACCACAGGACTTCTAGTTTCAGCCAATGAGAATAAAGAGCTGGAAAGAACGTATGTCCTACCCTCACAGCAAGAAAAAAGCTGGAGAAGCGGAAAACTGATGACTTTTCTTGAACCCACTGGAGAACTGAGGTCATGAGCAAACAACTCGCCTGAAAACTGGAGACAGTCCACCACAAGGAGAAACTGGACTCAAGCATTTGCTTATGTGGGGCAGAGTTCGGTAAGAAGATTAAAGTTAAAATGTTCAGTGAATTGCTAAAGGCTGAACATGGGCTAATGTGAAAGCATGGAGACCTGAAAATTGCGGAAATTGAAAGGTTCAGACCCTTGTGTAGACTTTTCCCCCCAGGAACCCCACCTGTGGTTCCTAAGGTTGCCTGGGGAGAGCCTTGAGAAAGGTTCCCCCCTTGGGGCTGGCTGGGGGAAGGAAACAGCAGTGACTGCTGAAACTCTACATAGCCCCAGATCCCCTGGAAAAAAAGCCTGACTTTTCAGTGGAAGTCAACAAAACCCATAGCCTGAGGGCACTGGTAGAAACCCCACCACAGCTGAGGAAGGAAAAAGACAGCCACCAATGAAACACCAGTGAAATGTTGCCTAGATCCATCTCCCCTATTTCTGCTAGGAAACAAAAGCATTCAGCTGCAGGAGAAAGGTAAAAAAGGATAGCCTGAAGGAAGTGGTGGAAATCCATTGCAGCTGGGAAAGGGAACAGACAAATAAAACAGCTCTTTACCCCTGGCAGAGGGCAGGAATATGTGCTCTAAGTCTAGCATAACTTCTAGAAAAGAGACAGGAACACTAGCGAAGGCCACACCCCCAAGCCCCAGGTTCCAGTGCCTGTGCAAAACATCAGAGAACGTCCTTCTACCCTGCCTTTAACTCAAAATGCTAGCAAGTGTGAAGGAAAAATAAATGGAATATAGCTGGGGGTAGCGGCTGCCAAAGACTGGCTCACAGGGAGCAGCAGAAAGGGAAGCCCCACAGGCAAGCAGGGACGCAAACAAAGGTCTCACCTGAGAAACCCGCAGCCCCCGGTGCAGCATCAAGTTTTAAACCCAGACCAGCTCTTGACTAGATTAACACAAATCCTCACAATGAAGACACAGAAGAAAAGCCATGCTTTAGGCAACCACTGATCTAATCTCTGTCGCTACGGATTTTGCCTATTCTGGACATTTCACACAAGTGGAATCGTACAATGTGGGGCTTCTTTCACTTAATTTAAATATTGTTAAGAGTTCATCCATGTTGTAGCACGTGTCAGTTCTTTATTTCTTTTTATTGCTGAATGATATTCCATTGTAGGGATAGACCACATTTGGTTTATCCACTCATCAGCTGATGAACATTCAGGTTGTTTCCACTTTGTAACTATTATAAATAGTGCTGCTATGAACACTTGTGTACAAGTTTTTGTGTGGATAGCTTTCATTTCTCTTGGGTATATACCTAGGAGTGGAATTTCTGGGTCACATGGTAACTCTGTATTTAGCATTTTGAGGAATTAATTGCCGAACTGTTTTCCAAAGCAGCTGTACCATATTACATGCCCACCAGCAGAGTGTAAGGGTTCCAGTTTCTCTACATCCTCACCAACAAGTGTTATTGTCTCTTTCATTACAGTTATTTAGTGGGCATGAAGTATCTCACTGTGGTTTAATTTGCATTTCCTTAATGACTAATGGAATATATATATATAAAATATAAAAAAGAGTACTACATCATGATCAAGTGAGGTTCATCTCATGGCTAGTTCAGTATATGAAAATCAATCAATGCAATTCATCTTAACAGTGAAATAAGAAAATACAATCATCTCAATATATGCAGAAAATTCACTTGACAAAATTCATCATTCATTCATGATTTTAAAAATGTTCTCAGGGCTTCCCTGGTGGTGCAGTGGTTGGGAGTCTGCCTGCCGATGCAGGGGACACGGGTTCGTGCCCCGGTCCGGGAAGATCCCACATGCCGCGGAGCGCCTGGGCCCGTGAGCCATGGCCGCTGAGCCTGCGCATCCGGAGCCTGTGCTCCCCAACGGGAGAGGCCACAACAGTGAGAGGCCCACGTACCACAAAAAAAAAAAAGAAAAAAAAAATGTTCTTAGCAAACTTGGAATAGAGGGAATTCTAACCTAATAAATGATATCTCCACATAAACCTACAGCTAACATCATACTTAATAGAGACTGAATGTGTTGCCATTAATTTTGAGAACACAGCAAGCATGTCCTCTTCTCACCACTCCTTTTGAACTTTGTACTAGAAATTCTAGCCAGCTCATTAAGGAGGGAAAAACATTTCTTAAAACAACAATAAAAAGATAAACCAATTTGTTAAAATAGGCAAAAGATCTACAAGGAAAAATTGCCAAAGAAGATATACAGGTGGCTAAAAAGCATGTGAAAAGATACTCAACATCTTTAGTCATTAGGCAAATGCAAATTAAAGCTACAATGCAATATCAATACACATCTATTAGAATGGCCCCAAACCACCTGCAACAGCAAATGCTAAAGAGAAATTCTCATACACTGCTAGTGGGAATGCAAAATAGCACCAGTCACCTGACTTGGAAAACAGTTTAGCAGTTCATTTTAAAGTTAAGCATTACAATACCATATGATCCAACAATTCCATTCTTGTATATTTACCCAAAACAACTGAAAACTTGTGGTCACACAAAAACTGATAGGCGAATGTCCATAGCAGCTTTATTCATAATCACCAAAAACTGAAAACAACCAAGATATCCTTCAACAAGTGAATGGATAAACAAACTGTTATATATCCATGCAGTGACTAAGAAATAAAAAGGAATGAACTCCTGATTCATGTAACATGGATGAATCTTAAAGACATCTTAGGTGAAAAAAGCCAAAAGGCTATACACAGTATCTTATTTCATTTATATGATTTTATGGAAAAGGCAAAACTATAGGGATAGAAAACAGATCAGTGGTTACCAGGGGTTGAGGGAAGGAGGAGGAACTGACTTTTAGGACAATGAAACTGTTAGATATGGTGCTGGGATGATGGATACAAGATTCCGCATTTGTTGAAATCCACAGTACCCCCCCACCAAAGAATTAACTTTATTTTTTGCAAACTTAGAAAGAAAAAAAAAAAAAAAAGAAAACTGAGATGTTCAGGAAAATCCCAGGAGGTAACAGGGACTATGAAAATAAACTATGTTACAAGTTACCTCACTGGAGGGATGGGGGAAAGAAGTTGACCAAAGTAACTGGAAAAGAGTTTTCTGACTGGATAGTGTAAGGGTAACAACAAAAAAAGAACTCTATATAATAAACAGTGTACTCTAAGTGGTAAATTTGTTTCTCACAAGGGTACGGGTTATCAATTTTAAATCTACTTTACTTGTGTACTAGGGTTGGTCAAATAAGTAAATAAATTATAAATAACATGAGCCAGAGTTCTCACTGTTGGAGAAAGAAGTTACAAATAAATAAGGTGTGTGGGGATGAGGCTAAATGAACCCTGTGATACTTGATGAGAGAGAGATACCAGTATGAATTCATGTATGTGTATAAATATACACATACACACACATATAAAGAAATGTATATAAATATACACATACACAGACATAAAGAAATGTATAGACTTGTGTGCATACATGGGTTAGTATAGGTAACAAGCAAACGTCTGTTAAAACTGATGTGATAAATAAGTTATGGTATATTCACATACTAGAATACCACACAGCACTGAAAATCAGTGAACAAGTTTTATATTGTTATATATATTTATATGTATGTAATATACATATTATGTATTATAAGACACGTATTAACATGAATTCATCTAAAAATAATACTGAACAATAAAAACAAAACCAAAAGTTTATACGGTTTTATTTACAGGGTTTAAAAATCTACAAAACTAAACAATATAGTTTTAGAGATAGAAACGTAGAAAACATTATTTACATTATATAGAGAATTTAATACTAAGTTTAGGATAACAGCTACTTCTAGGGGGAAATAGGGAGATGCAACAGGGGCTTCTGATTTTTCTTTCCCCCAAGGAGGGAGTGGCTGATGGTGCTAGATGATGAGATTTGCAACAATGACGTTCCTATCAACCTCAACTCGCAGTTTCCATGGGAACAGTGCAGGTGGAAGCCTAACTCAGGCTGATAGAAGATGAGTGAACGGTTGGGAAGTGAGCTTGTGTGTGTAAATAACTTTTTCAAATACTAGCTATAAAAAGAAGCAGAGGAAATATGGCAGTCGCTGGAGGGAGCTGCCGTAGTCAAGAAAGTTCTGCTTTTCTTTCTGAAGGTGGGAGATGCTAGAGCTGTTAAGAATGCTCCTTTTGTTTTGTTCCCTCTCCTTAAGATACAGAGGGAGATACCCATGTTAGGCAGTAGGATACACCTGCCTTTGAAACTGGAAGGAAGAAGGTGGACACAGACACTCGTACATTGGTAACAGTGGTAACGGGAAGACAAGTTTCCATTTGACAGCCTCAGTTCCCTCAGCCAAGTCTAGATGAAATCAGCAGTACCCTACAGAGATGAAATAAGAGAGGAGGAGTTGTGTGGAAGGCGAATGTATGAAATACTTATCTTGGAAACGGGAAAGGGAGCCTACTAGAAAAGTGGTTCTCAAACTCTAGCAAGCATCAGAATCACCTGGGGGGCTTGTTAAAACACCATTTACGAACTCAGCCCAAGTTTCTGATTCAGCTGGTCTGGGATGGAGCACGAGAATTTGCATTTCTAACAAGTTCCCAAATGACTCTGATGCTGTTGGTCTGAGGACCGCACTTTCAGAACCACTCTACTAGAGAAATAAAGGATGACTGCCAATTAGTTATCTGGTGCCAAACTGGGCCAGTTTAGCAGTGTTCCTTTCTGCTGCTTGCCGGTAGGCATGGGAGCAGTGGAGGCAGGGTTCACCTGAGGAAGGGGTTTTGCTAGGTGAGTTATGATGGTGGGAGAGGGTGCAAGAGACGTGAGGATACTTGTGAGGTCGGGATTACAATGGTAGATAGTGAAGTACAGGACGGATTAAGACAGACGGGGGGCTGATAGGCAACAGTGAAGCGATGGGTGATTAGACTGGCTGCCTTGAGTTCAAGCAGTATAGTCTAGGTGTACTTGAGCAAATGAATTGGAAGGTGGACAAACAGTGATCAAGGAATGAAATACTTAAGATTGCAGAGGCGGTGAATGGTATGTGGGTGATAAAGTTCAGGGTGTGAAATGGGAATAACTGAATGACGTAGAGATGGAAAAAGGTCAAGAGATAAAGGCAGGCGCGAAGACAGAGCGGAGCCTTCTAGTCCTGGTTCTGTCCTCGAGGGCTCGGCCAAGTCCTTGGTCCTCTTGAAACATCTGCGAAATGGGCTAGGTGACTTCTAAGGTCCCCGAGGATGTACTGACACTTTCCCAAGCATGACGCTGTGAACACAGGTAAGTCTGCTTTTGCTGTGACAACAGTCACTTCAGAGGCCTTGCTCTGGGCCTCCTTTCCAAGAGCTGACAGACCTCGAAACTCATTCTCCCAGCATGTGACATCCAGCATGTGACATCCACTTCAAGAGCCTCTTACCTCCCAAGAGCAGGTTCTGCGCGTCATGGGGAAGGGTGCCAGGTGATGCTGCCTCAGCTTCAGCCTGGTGGAAATCTGAGCCCCTCCCAGCTGTCTAGGGCCCACCCTTCTCGGCCCCCAAATCCTGTTGCCCATCTCAAACTGGCCCATTTATTGCCAGGCTTCTGGATGGCAGCTGGGTATTAATTACAGTGGGGCAGGGCAGGATGGGGGAGCTTTGGAAGGATGCAGGCCCCAAACTCCTGGGTCAGCAAGGGAACTGGGGCTGCCCTAGGAGCAGAGAGGGGCTGCAGGCCCACTGCTGGCCTGGCCAGGACTTTTCCCCAGGGCCAATATATCAGATGTCCTCTCTTTACCCTGCATTCAGTCCCCTCACTCTCCCTCTTCCCTTGATTTTGAAAAATGTGATGCCCCCGCCCCACGTAATGTCCCCGCCTCCGTGCTTCTTGGGTTTTATTAAATCAGCCGCCCAACCTTGAAACTCATTTTCCCAGTACGTGATGTCTGCTTCTCGAGCCTCTTCCCTCCCAGGAACAGAGAGCCGCACCCCTCATTCCAGGGGGGTCTTTACAAGTCCCACACCCCAGCAGAGTCTGGCCATCCTCCCCACCTACCTCTCTCCTGCACAGCTGAGCACTCCAGGCCTTCCACCCAGAAGCCCTGCTGGACCCCCCTCTGCCTCAGTGTGGGTCCTGTCCTTGGAGGCTGTTTGCTCTGGGGTTCTGCTCTGGGTACCTCACTAGTCCTACACCCATCCCTTGTAAACGCCTGTCCCTTGTGGCTTTAAGAAAGCCAGCTGCCCTCACCCCACTCCCCAAAACAGGTCCTAAGCAGGCACTGGTGGGCACAGGGAGGCTGCAGGAGCCTGATCTGGGCGGACAGCATCAAAGGACAGCAGCTGGGAAAAGGGGTCAGGGCTGGGCGCCTGGGGAGAGGTACAGGGAGGCCAACTCGCCTCACCTCTACCAACCGGCTACGGCACTCTCCCAGGGCTGCCCTGGGCTTGGGTAGAGCCTGGACCCTCTCTGTGCCTTGGGTCCTATGTCCTATGTCCTCAGGCTGCCATAACAAAAACTGGGTGACTTACACCAACAGAAACGGATTCTCTCAGAGCTCCAGAGGCCAGGAGTCTGAAATCAAAGTGTGGCCAGGACTACACTCCATTTGGAGGCTCCAAGGGGAGCCCTTCCTCGCCTCTTCTGGCTTCTGGCAGCGGTTGGCATTCCTCAGCTGGCAGCAGCATCACTGCCGTCTCTGGCACCGGGGCCACATCGCTGCCTCCTCTCTGTGTCTCTTGAGGAAACTTGTCACTGAATTTAGGGCCCATCGAGATAATCCAGGATGACCTCATCTCAAGATCCTTGGCTCAGTTACACTGGCAAAGACCCTCTGTCCAAATAAGGGGATAATCAGCTTCAGGGATTTACTGTACATATCTTTGGGAGGGGGGAGGGGTGTCTATTCCAGCCTGCCGTGGTCCGCATCTAAAAGAACGGGGACTGTGACTTCTGCGACTGCTCTCTATACCCCTCCCAACAGCCCCCTGCTCGGGCCGAGGGCCCCAGAGATGCGCCTGGTCAACTTTCCTGGCATAAGCGGAGTTACAGACTGAAAGTCTGGATCCCCACCAATCCATGTGTTGAAGCCCTAGCCCCCAGTGTGACAGTGTTAGGAGTTGGGGCCCCATGTTGGGATTAGTGTCCTTAGAAGAAGGAAGAGTCCCCAGAGCTTCCTCTCTCTCTCAGCCACGTGAGGACACACGGGAAGATGGCAGAGGGTCACCAGAACCCGACCCTGCTGCTGCCCTGATCTCAGAACTCTCAGCCCCTGGAGCTGTGAGACAGGAACGTCTGCTGTTTAGGCCACCCCGTCTGTGGTATTTTGTTGTAGCAGCTCGAGCTGACTGAGGCACCCAAGGTGGAGGTTAATAACGAGAAGAGAAATGGCAGGAAGGACAGCTCCAGTGTCTGCGGAAGGGCAGGGTCCCAAACTGCCCTCACTGCCGCCCGTCAGGCCGAGCGGTCAGGCAGACAAGTGTGGCCACAGGTCTGGTCATGCTCCAGCCGCCCTGTCCCTTCCCCAGGGCCTGGCAGCTCTGCCCTCCTGGTGCCTCTGGACATGAGAACAGCACCCCAGGGGGTTGTCAGGCCCAGCTCCCGGGCATCGCCTCTCCCAGAGGAGCCCAGAACGGCCCCCTCGGGGGAGATCGTTCTGGGCATTCTTCAAATCTGGAATTGTTCTGCCCTTATCAGCTTGTTGCAGCTGGTCTGCCCGACACTTGCTCCCAGGGCAGGGCCCTGTCCGGCGGTTTCCCTGGGCGGGAGAGGGCTGCCACCGTCCAGCACGGGTATCTCCCAGCCACAGAGAAAGGCAGGCTTCACCTGGGCACCTTCCTCCCCACAGAGGACCTTGCCCCACCCCTTCTTCTCCAGGCCAGCAATTCATCCTTCTTTCCTGTCCCCTACACCCGGAGTGTGGCCCAGAGCCCGAGGTACGCGGATCTGATGTGCACACATCCCTGCCCAGTCAGTCCCACGTGTGACCCCTTCTCCTGCCCCACCCCCGTCCCTCTCCACAAAAGCAGGACAGGGTAGGGGTTAAGAGCGCGCACTCGGGAGCCCAACCACCTGGGTTCAAGCCCCGTCCCACCACGCGCTGGTCATGTGCCAGGCAAGGATCTTCACTCTATGCCTCAGTTTCTGCTTCCGTCAAAGTGAAGAGGCCGGTAATAACAGTAACTAACTCACACCTTTAAGCACTCAGAGCAGTGAGCGCACACAGAAAGTGCTCAGGTTCAGGTAACGTTACCCAAGATTATATTCCAAGGGAGAGGGTAAGTAAGGCTTTCTCCATGCCAGCCCCGAGTCGGGTCCCTGCCGCATCTTCCCATCAGAGAGCCATGCGGAAACTCGCCTCTTCCTCTGGGATGCTCACATCTGTACAGGCCTTGATGCAGGGGAGGGGGCACATGAGGCTCTTCCCAGGTTCCCCAGTGAGGCATGGCCGCATGGGAGAGGGTGGGGGAGATCAGCACCAGGGTGACTGTAGCCAAGCGAATTCCCAGACAGGGGGGTAAGCCAGAATCTTCCTGGGGAAGGAAGAGGAACCGGAGGCCTGGGTGGAGCCTGGCTCCAGGAAGTGTTTCCTCACCAACTCAGAGAAGCCTGGGGGAGACATGGAGCAGAGGCGGGGAGAGGAGGGAAGGAGGGAGGGGCTCTCCTGGGGGCAGCCCAGTGACCCCAGACCTCAGTGTCAGCAGGGAAAGCCTGGGCAGCCTGAGCTTCCCTTCTGTGAGAGCTGCTTAAGGCCTGCTGGGCTCCGTGACCAGGGAGTGGTGGTAGGGACCACATGGTGGGGGGACCCAGGAGGGGATGCTGGGTACGTGCCCCTCCCTCTCAGTCTGGGCTTTCTCCGCGGTGAAACGAAGCTACCTCACTTCTGCGTCCTTCCCCATCCCACCCTGAGGGGTGTGGGTGAAGATGAAAGAATCTGATTAAGTGTCTGACTCTGGGTGAAGAAGGTGGGGAAACTCTTGTATTGAAATGTACTGACCAGGGCTTCCCTGGTGGTGCAGTGGTTAAGAATCCACCCGGCAGTGCAGGGGACACGGGTTCAAGCCCTGGTCCAGGAAGATCCCATATGCCACGGAGTAACTAAGCCCCTGTGCCACAACTACTGAGCCTGTGCTCTAGAGCCTGCGAGCCACAACTACTGAGCCCACGCGCCTAGAGCCCGTGCTCCACAAGAGAAGCCGCCGCAATGAGAAGCCCTCGCACCGCAACAAAGAGTAGCCCCCGCTCGCCGCAACTAGAGAAAGCCAGCGTGCAGCAACGAAGACCCGACACAGCCAGAAACAATAAATAAATTAAATTAAATTTTAAAAAAAAGTACTGACCAGAAGACCTAAATAGACATTTTTCCAAAGACGACATACCTGGAAGAGGAGGAGGGGCCGCGCTCGCCAGCCCTGCCCCACCCCCTCCCCCGGGCCGGCAGGGGCGGGGCCTTCACAGGGGGCTCCAAGGAGCTCTGCAATCCCTCCTAGTGACAGTCTCGGGCCAGAGTCGGCTGCACACTGCCCCCCACCAGCTCTCCAGGTGGGGTCAGAGGGCAGAACCCGCCCCACCCTGAAACAGGAAGCTTCTAAATACATTCTTTGGATTACTCATTGTCATAATTCTGTCGCTGAAGGCAGAGAGGTAAGAGGAGAGCTTGGAATTCATCAACTGAGCCACCCAGGATCTCGGCCCTGCCTCTGCCCGAGCCCCCTGCGGCCCCTGCCCTGGTTCCTCCCCCCACCCACAAGGACGTGCGTGTCCTGGACCAGCCTCCCGCCTCTGAGCCACCTGTCGCTGCTATGCCTAATGAGAGGCGCGTGCACATGCTGACCTGAGGTTGGGGACGGGTGTGTCGCGCTCCCCGTCCTGGAAAGACGGACTAACCCCCTGGAAACAACACCCTCCCCGGGCCTCCTAATCCTTCCGCCTGCTGCCGACCATGTGAATCCGGATCTGTCTGAGCCGGCAGTGAGCCCAGCAGCGGCCAAGCCCCTGGCCTACGGGTGGGCGGGGTGATGCCCGCCCCTGGCCTACGGGTGGGCGGGGTGATGCCCGGCTGACTCCGCTCACCTCGCCCGCCAGGAAGGACTCCCGTACAAAGTCGCCCGCCGGGAAGGACTCTCACACAAAGGTCAGGGCGACAGGACAGCACCCTGGGAAGGAGGCAGAGAGCCTTCAGCTCATCGTTAAGATCTGTTTCAAGGACCACCTGTGTGATGTATAGGCGGCCTCCACAGGAAGAACGAGATTTGGGGGTGGGAAACCTGGGTCCTGCGTGAGCCTGGGGCCTCCTGGGGCTTCGGTCTCCCTGCGAGTCAGGGGAAAGAGAAATATCTACCTTAGAACAAAATGAACATTTTTAAAAATGTGTAAGTGTTGGGGGAAAATGTCGAAATACTCCAAAACTTCAGAGGGGCAGGTCTGTTCCACGGGAAGGTGGGCTGACAACCCTGCCAACACCCTGCTGTGAGCTGGAGACGCCGATGTCTGGGCCAAGGGCTCCGGAAAGGAGGGCAGGCGCTGCGTGTCCCGCTGCACCTGTGTCAGGTCTGAGGCCAAGGGCACAGGTGGGTATGTGTTTCCTCTCTCTTCTCACGGTGCAGTTTTCTACCAACCACCGATCAGAAACAGTTTATCCTCATTACTCTTAAGCTTATAAGTAGCACTACTGAGGTCTGTCCTGTCGGCCAGACACTGAGCTGCCAGCTTTACCCAGGATCGCATTTGGGTCTCCCACACCCTCTGGGGGGAGGTGCCCTCATGACGCTGGGCTGGGGAGACACAGGCACAGACTGGGGGGCAGGACTTTAGTTGGGGGGGGCTGTCGGTGGAAGTGGCTGCCCCACTCCCAGCACCAACCAACCACCTGCCGGCACAACTCCTGGCGGCTGCATCCCTCCCCCAGGCGCACCTGCTTCTGGGAAGTCCCAGGAAGCTCGCACAGCTGCAGCCAACGCGGGAGCACGTCTGGCCTCCCGCTCGTCCCTTAGCAGCCGGTTCAAAAACAGCCTCGGTAAATATTTTTCCGCAGGAGCACGTTGTCACTCCCACACCACCCTCCCCCTCCCGAAGCCGTGAAAATCGCCAGATGTGTACGGGTTTCTCGGCTGCCCCTAGAAACCTCTGCCAGGGACCAGTCGCCAATCCCGGCCGAAAACAAACAAGGGCCAGGAGCCAGAGGGAAGTCCCGCACAGACGGTGAGATGGTGGCCGCCGGGAGAAAGCTCTGTGAAACGCGGCCTGCGATTTTCCCAGGCAATGAGCGGTTTCCGCCTGCTGGAAGCTGAAGGTTAAGGCCCCAAGCTCAGCTTTCCAAATTTCCAAACATTTTTTTTCTGTCCTGGAGAGAAGTCTCCCCTTCCAGGAATAACACCTGCATCCTCCTTGCTGCAGAATAATCCACCTTAGGAGACTAAATGTGTGTGCGCTCGGGGAGGGGGACAGGTGGGAACTGAGGCTGTCAGTCTGCTCCCTGCAGATCAGGGAATCTGGATTTCTCTGGTGTTTGAGGACAGGGGAGCCCTGCTTGCTGGTGGGGACTGGGGGTCTCGTCAGGGTGTTGCTTAAAAAGAGCAAACAAACCTCCTAAATGAATATGGCCAAACAACTGAGGGCTGGCTCCCTTGTCCCCCCACCAAGGCCTGCAGGGAAAGTTAAAAGCCATGTTCCTTTTAAACAAAGCTAAGTGGTCCTCATGTTTGGTCCTCAGAGCCAGTGGAGGAAGCTCCGTTTCCTACGGGCTCCGCCTAGGGAAGTGAATCAGGAATCCCAGGGCCAGGCCCGGCCGGAGCCAGGTGTCCGAATGGCTGAAAAGTCACCCCCTAAAAGTAGTCGAGGAGGCTCCGTGTCACCTGAAGTGGGCAACAGAAGGTGTGAAAACACACACACGCACACTCACACACACACAGTGATTTCACAACTCTTCAGAAGAAACTAGAAGCAAAATGAAGTGTTTCCCTCTGAGGTTCTGCAGGTCAGGACAGGTTGTCAGTGTTGCCTGGATCACACGAGATTGATTCTGAAGTCAGACCCAGGGCTCCTTCTCCTGGCTGGAGAAGGGGAGGCACCACCTCTTATCCTCGGCCTCACATGCTCCTGTCCCTACCTTTCCCCACTCTCTTCACTGCATCTCACTACCCTCCGAGTGGGTGCAGAAGCCCAGATATCTGGACCAAGTGTATCTGGCCACCCCTATGCTCCGGGCACTAAGGCGGAAGTGCTCAAGTGGAAGACTAGACTCTGCGTAAACCACCACGATCCTCCTGCCTTGGATTTCCCATCTGCAAAGTGGGTGCAGTGCTCTGGACGTGGCACACCCGGGGCCACAGGATTTCAAAGATGCTGGTCCCTTACAGACTGGTCTTTGCTTCTATAGGGGTAGCATCATGCCTAAAGATGCGGCAAGAGGAGCTGATGCCCACCCCTCAGGCTGGGGAAGCAGGGGTCAGAGAGAGGCAGAGAGCTACTGAGCGGCCAGAACCGGATGTGGCTCAGTACACAGCCCTCCATGACTAGTCTGGGTACGTCCCCCTGTTCCAGAAGCCACGCAGACGTCACTTTCCTCTGCATCCCTGGGTCATAATGTCAGAACCAGAAGGACCCTAGACATCGCGGATCCCCCTCCAACAAGGGAGAGATGGGCAAACAGATGGTCAGAGTCCGGGCACCAGGTCACACCTCCTTTGGTATCTAGGACTCTGTGGTCCAGCTGCCAGTGCGGCTGTCTATCCTGGGGGGTATGTGCCCATATGCTCCTGGCTCCAGCTCCTGCTTCCCCTCCTTGCCTTTAGATAGGGAGGGGGAGGCATCTGACCTGCAGTGAGATGAAGAGCAGAGAGGGGCTCACATTTTCCAGGAATTCACGGTGTCACTGGCCGTCCACAGCAGCCAGCTGGGATGAGAACAGCTTCCCCCGCCCCCAGCCATCCCTGCTGGCTCAAAGCATCACGCTGTCAAGTCTAGGCTCCCCCCAGTCTCCCCACTCCCCTAGGCCCTCCTGGATGGATCCACAAACTTGAATCCATTCCCATTAGGCCGGCAGTTCTGGGGCCGAGCTCATCAGGCAAGTCAGGCCTTTCAGACCACTGAGAAGTACTAAGTAGCAGGCCCTCACTCACAGATGAGAAAACTGAGGCCCACGGGGAGGATGGCTGGCCCCGAGTGCATGGAGCCTCTTCCCTTGCAAACCTGTTTTCTGTTCCTCCCTGCTCTTTATTCAACACCGAACTCAGACAGAGCCTGCTGGGCATGTGCTCCACGCCTGCCGCCCCCCGCCCCATACACATACACACATACACAGAGACCCAAAGCTTACTTATCAGGAGACCCCAGGACCAGTTATAGCCGGTGTGTAGAAACAATTGCCCAGAAGTGCCCAGGGAATTCAGAGATGCGAATCTGTGTGGTCAGGATCGGACTTCCAGATTCCCCCCAGGCTCGGGAGCAAAGCCAAAGTGTTTCTCCACCTACTTGCAACCTCCAGGATGCCAAGGGGGGAACAAGAGCCTGCGGACCAGCTCCCACCTGCCTCTCCCCAGAGCCAGCTGTCCATGGCACAAGCTCTCTAGTGCCCTGGCCCACTGTAGCTACAGAGAAGTTGACACCAGGATGACCTGAGGGCGGGAAGCAACCTTGTGTGGTGTTCTGGGGGTCTTCTGGTAAAGCGGCATATTGGGGAGTGGGCTGACAGCACAGGGCAGCTGGCAGGCAGTGTCCCCTAGAGCTGGGGTGCAGGACTATGTCTGCCTAAGCAAGGAGACCCCGGCTCACGGATCTGCCTGGGAGAAGGTAGGTGCCTTACCTACCAGTGGCAGCTTGGGAAGCACGGGCAAGCTGGTGACTCAGCAAACAAGATGCACCCCTTTCGCCGTTTGGCTCCCTGAATCCCAGGAAAATGACAGCCTGAGGGTGGATGAGATCCATGTATCTCAGCGCACCCTGCTTATCTAGCGCTAAGGAGAAAGCCCCCAACACCACAGCGTCTGGTGAGCCACTGCGGGGTGCTGGCTCTGGAATCCCCTTCTCTAAGGCCTGGGGCAGGATGACAGACTCAAGACTGAATTTAAAACAGACATGCAATGCCGTCAGGATCAGGGACTCAAAGCAGCAGGGGCGGAGGCACAACAGGAAAGAAGCCAGAAGCAACCAGCAAACCATGTTTGCTCCCATCGGAGCCGAAAGACCAACCGTCAGAAACACACACATAGCCGCAGTTCTGCTCATGACGGCTCCAACTTCCATGGGAGAAGCACTTTTACTGTGAAGCACCCAAGAGGGGCCACTAGCCTCGAATGTCACTCATTCCTGCCCACACTCAGGTACGAGCAGCTTTCCTAGCGGCCACAACCTTCCAGGCAGTTTCCTATAAAGCCCCTAAGGAAGGAGGGCCTGCTACTGCTACATCACCACGTCAAGAATATCTCGCTTAGCAATGCTGCAGATGCATCCGGTTGTATTTTTACATTGGATGTTTTTACATCCTGGTCCAGGTCCTTCCATAGGACTGTCTGGGTTTTAGTTCTGAAAGTCACACATCCCTGAATATCTCTCAGTCTTGGGCAAACTGGGACAGTCGGTCATTATGTTTACATCAGCAGCTCCCCAATAGATTGCTCCATCAAAAAGAGAAAAGGAAAAGGTTCCCCAGTTAAAGTACATCTGGGGAGTGCGGGGCTGGACAACGGTAATGAGGGCCAGCTCAGACCACTGAAAAGCCTAACGTGTGCTGACTTTCCAAGAAGGGGAAAAAAGTCGGTAGCATTTCCCAAATTTTCTGGATCATGGTTCCCTCTTATTCATAAAACAATTTTTTATTCATTTATCATACATTTACTGAGAGCAAAGCTATTAATATCTCGAGGACTACTCGTGTTCTCTTTGGACTGTTTGGGACACAGCTCATTTCACTGAGTTGTAAAAGAAAAAAAACCCATATGGTGCTAGCTCAGATTTACCATTTGGGTAAACTGAGGCACAGGGCAATACCCCACTGGCGTTTATTGTGCAGAAAACCAAAGGCAGCTCTGTGAGGAGTTCCTGTCTTCCCCCTACATCTCACTTCGTGAGGAAATATTCAGTTCCCTGGTTTACGTTAGACGCTAGATTGTAACCTCATGTGCCTCCTCTCCCCTCCTTCCTTCTCGGAGAAAGAAAATGTAGAGGTGGCTGTGAAATGGCCAGCAGCATGCTTCGCTGCCTGGCTTGGATGGTGTCACTGGGAATTTGCTGCAGAGTCAGGGTGAGGTTGGATGAGGAGAAAGGAAGCTATTTAGAGGGGGAGACTCAGACCCACATGCTGGACAGGGGTAGTGCAGCAGGGGTGGCCAGTGTAGCAGCGGCGGTCAGAGGAGCACTTATCCAGGTAGAAAAGAGCTGTGGACTATTCACAAAAACCAAGACATGGAAGCAACCTAAGTTTCCATCAGCAGGCGAATGGATAAAGGAAATGTGGTATGTGTGTGTATGTGTGTGTGTGTGTGTATGTGTGTGTGTGTGCGTGTATATATATATATAAACACATCCACACACAATGGAATACTACTCAGCCACAAAAAAGAATGAAATAATGCCATCTGCAGCAACATGGATGGACCTAGAGATTATCATACTAAGTGAAGTAAGCCAGAAAGAGAAAGACAAATACTATATGATATCACTTATATGTGGAATCTAAAATAATAATACAAATCAACTTATTTACAAAACAGCCTCAAAGACATAGAAAACAAACTTATGGTTACCAAAGGGGAAGGGGGCGGGGAGGAAAGGATAAATTAGGAGTTTGGGATTAACAGGTACACACTACTATATATAAAATAGATAAACAACAAGGATTTACTATATATAGCACAGGGAACTATATTCAGTATTCTATAATAACCTATAATGGAAAAGACTCTGTACACCTGAAACTAACACAATATTGTAAATCAACTATAGTTAAATAATTTTTTTAAAAAAAGAAGAAAAAAAAGAGAAAGATCTGTGGGATGGGAAACTCCATTTCCCAGCGTGATGGGCAGAACCTCAGGGGCTGCCAGGATCAGGGTCCGGAGGTGGCTTCAGGAAAGCCTGTTTTGACTTGAAGCCCCAAAGCGAAGGGCAGGGCCCCTAGGGGGTGGGGTGAGAAGCACCTGGGTGGGAACCAGGAAGGTGTGGGCCCAGCCATCGGAGCCCCTTCTCAGCTGAGCCCACGCTAACCACCCTCATCCGGGACTACGGTGTAGAACTAACCTCCCAGAACTAGGGCCCTCCTCCCGAGTGGCCTGGCTGTGGGGCAGTGACTAAACGTGAAAGGGCCATGGAGGAGAAAGCTCAGGCCAGCAAGGAGCGGCAGCTTGGGAGGGGGCAGTAGCAGGGTCTGTTTCATCACACCTCGTAGTGGGCTAGAACTGAAGCCAAGCAAAGAAATAAAACTAAAATGTGTCAGGCACACCACCTACATGCTCATATTTAACCCTCACTGTTGAGGAAGGCGTGGTGCCCACTTTATAGATGGAGAAACAGAGGCCAGGGAACAAGTCTGAAATCACAAGGGTGGTAAGTGACAAAGCTTGGACCGAATAACTTTGAAGCCTGGGGCATCGTGCCAAGAGATTTCAATTTTTCTTCTCTCCTCTTTGACAGAACTTTTCTCTCAAAGGAATTCTTTTGTGGAGACCTACCTGCCATACAGAACAGGTAAAGGCAGAGCGGCACAAAGTGCAGGGGATGTGAATTGCCCACCCCCTCCCCGCAAACTGGCCTACTCTTAGTTTTCCCCTCCAGGTGTGCACCCACCCCAAGCTCTCGGTGGCCCCTAAGACAGCTCACAGAACACCTCCACTGGGTTTAAAAGCCACTGGCCACCAGCTGCTGCTCTCACAAGTGTCCATGGACCAAACTCCCAAGAACAGTATCTCCCTCTGCCCTGTACTTGCCCTGCTGAGGTGCGAAGAGGAGGATGGGGCGCAGAGATTCTTCTTTCTCATCCAGAAACAAGTGGGGGACAGCAGGTTCCCCTATGCTTGCCCTGGCTGAGGCCCTGCTCGTGGGAGGTCTCCTGGGCACCTGGCTCACTGGTGCAGCTCACGGCTGAGGGACCGGAAAGGGAGGGACCCCAGTTTCCCTGAGCATCACAAGGAGCTCCTCCATCAGCACCAAAAGGCTGGAGCCACAAAAAACAAGGGCCAAGCTGGACCTGGCTGAGCCAGAAGGTGGCAGGGCCTCGGGCCACAGGGGACAACTCCTTGTTTCACTCGTGCAGATGCAAAGTCCATCTTACTGGCAAGGTGAGAACGAGGACAGAGAAAATCAGGGACCAGGACTATGGTAGCATGTGCCAGGGACCTCTTCCAATATCCATCCTTCACTTCCTCACAGCCGAACCACTCTTTTTTGGTTCGGCATGTGAGCGCCTGAAATAAAGATCACTCTTCCCTAAGGAAGTACTCTTCCCTGCTTCTCTTGCAGCTATGTGTGGCCACAGGACTAAGTTCCATTCAACAAAACGTAACGGGACAGGGTGTGTCTGGTTTCTGGCAGGTAACCTCAGAAGAGGAGCTGCAGCCTTCTTGTTCTTTTTGTCCTGACAGCTGGAGTCTGAGCAGCCACCTTGGACCACAAGGCAGCTCCCCTCATGCCTCTGTGTCCACTCCTCCACGCACGGGGCCAGCCCCCCTGCCACTTGCCTCTCTTCCGGAATCAGGTTTGGAGCCTTGCAGTTGGAGAGCCCAGCACTGGCAGACAAGACTTCGGATTCTAAACCAGCTTGCTCTGCCACCTACTTGCTCTTTCACTCATTCAGCAAATATTTACGGACCATCTACTGTGTGCCAGGTACTGTTCTAGGTGCTGCAGCTACAGCGCTGACCAACAGAAGTCCCTGCCCTCATGAAGCTTACAGTCGCTCGGGAGCGAGACAAAGAAATGAGTGCCCATCAGGGGGTACATGCTACAGAGAAAATGATCGGGGGAGGCGTGTCCAGGGTGTGGAGGCCCAGAAGGCCTCTCTGAGAAGGTGGCATTCCAGCAGAGAGCCGCAGGAAACGAGGGGTGAGGCGTGTGGACATCTGGGAGAAGAGCTGCTCTTCACCGTGGCCCTTGGCACCCAGGCCTCTGTTCCCCCCTCTCTGGAATGGTCTGTGAGATAAAGGCTGTCCACAGGTAACCTCGTGCTACCCTGGCTGGAGACACTGGCCCCAATCAGCACGTTCAGAGTAGGTTAGCACAGGAGTCTGACCGGATGGGGGCAGAGGGACCGATCGGACAGAGCTCGCGAATTTCTGCTACGAAGGGGGCGTGGCTTCGGCTCACACCTAGCTCACCCTTAGTTGAAGAATTAAAAAGTGTCCCTATTTCCTCACCTTCCCACTGTCCCTTCCACGCTGACCTGGGTCAGGGAGCTGGAAGGTTAGAGGTCAGACAACTGATGGCTCCTGGGTCAGCCCACGCGCCTCCAGGGGCCTGGCTCTGGGAGGGCTCCCTGCGCCCCAACCCGGAACTGCATGGCAAGCCACGCGCAGCCGTTCCTCCGCATTCTCTCCCCGCTGGGCTGAGGCCCACAGCCTTCCGGCCGTGACAATTGGCGGACGGGGTGCCACCCTGCGCCCTGGCCCTAGGGAAGTTGGAGGTGGCTGACCCGAGGGGGATAAGGCTACAAAGGAAGAGAGGGTGGTGGTGGTGCGCTCAGGGAGAGGGGCGGGGCCGGCAGGAGGATGGGTGGCTGGGAGGCCGAGCTAAGCTGGGGACCTGTGCTGGCCGCTGCTGGAGTGGTCCAGGGCGGGGCTCAGCGCCATAGGAGGGCATGCGGTGGGGACACGTGGGGAGGGGCCGCTCCTGAACCTGCAGATGCTGCTGCCTTTGCACGGGTCCTCCAACAAGCGGTTCGCACCACCCTTGGTCCAGATTCTGACTGCATGCTGTGGACACCAGAGGCTCACAGGCAACGGCAGACAAGACACACAGTCACGACGCACGGGGCCAGCGCTGTGACATGGTACTCGGGGAGCCTAACTCTTGAGAAGCAAAGTGACTCCAAGCCTCAATTTACCCTGACGGTGGAGGGGGGGGGAGAGAATCTGGGCACACTACAGAGTTGTCACCACCACGCAACCCTTTCTTAACAGGGTTGAAGTGAGTTTCTTCGATGCCCAAGGAAGAATGAGCCTTGAGGCCGAGTCCAGTTACTAGTACTACGGCTGCGGACACGTGCACACACGTCCCCGGGAAGCCGCCAACAGGAGTCCCAGAGAACCTGAGCAAGTGAACCCCCTGGTCTGCATCCCCTCGTCTGAAAAACGGGGGGGAGGGGTGTATTAGATCATTTCCAGAACACTCCCAGCTCTAAAATTGTGTTCTCTGATTTTCCGGGTTATTTAGAAGTGGTGTGGAAACGACCCTTTGTCAACTGAATTCTGTTTTGAACAGCCAGCGGGCTGCCTACTTAAAGGAATCTCACGGTCAATGCTGTCGCAAATATAAAGAGGCTCCTTGTAGTGGATCCTCTGCGTAGATTTTCTCGAAGGCTTGCCTTACAGTCGTGAGGCTAGTATGGCCCGAAGAGTCACAGTCCCAGATCTGCCACCTGATCTGATCTTCTAACAGCCCCACAAAGTGGACAGGACACAAGACAAGGAGAGACCCGCACAACTGCACCGGTGTTCCTGGGAATGGGACAAAACAGGACACACACACACCCAGCTGAGCTCCCTGCCCTGCATCGTAGCCCATGGGCACAAATAGGAAGCCAGCCCAGAGCTGAGGACGGAGCTCCCGGCCTCTCGGTCTAATGAAGCCTCCAGGCAGGCTCGGGCTGCTGGGCAGGGGGTCGGCAGAGGGCGGTCACTCCCATTCTCCAGTGATGTGGGAGGATGTCCGTTCCGGCTTGAGCTCGAGCTTGCACTCAGCAGACCTGCACAGGGCCCCCGGGGTGTGAAGAAGCCGGCCCTTCCCGGGGTAGGGGTCACCTAAATCCCGTCGCTCCTCCCAACAAGTGCAGAGAGCTGTCCGAAGGGTTCCTCCCACTTCCCTTAGTAGCAGAGGGCGACGAGCTGAGCTGTCCTCACAGCAGCCGCCAGTCTGATCCAGGTTCCCAAGCCCAGAAGCCCCGACCCTCTGCAGTGCTCCTACTGGCTATTGGCTGCTGCAGAAGGAGCCCAGGGGCCAGCATCACTGCCAGGGTGTGAGCTGGCCTCGTGCCCCACTTCCGGAGAGCCTGAAGCCAGGGGCTAGGGCCAGTTCCCCCCGAGAACCGCGGTCCAGATAACATCTCCTGAGCAACTGCTCAGTGCCCAGTGCTGTGCTGGCCCTGCCCTGAGGGGCTTACCACTCAGCACTCGGGGAGACACCCACACAGACTGTGGAACATAACTGGGTTCCATCTAGGAAACCTGGGAAGGCTTCTCAGCAAAGAAGATACCTGAGGACGGACAGAGTTAACTCTCCAGCTCCCACCCCCGCTGGCCCAGGGGAATTCAAACCAGGTGGAGTCCCCTTCCTCTCCCAGCTTCCAAAGGGCAGAGATATCCAAACCGCACTCAGCAGGGGCCCCTCCTCTCCGTTTCAACCTAGATTCCTGAGGGGAAAGCAGATGCGGGGGCTGCCTCTCCCCCTACCTCGGCGCCCTGCCTTCTCTAGGTCCAGGGCGACCCCCAGAGGACCCTCCCCGGGCTCACCGAGCTCCGCTCCTCTGCCCCTCCCTGGGTGGCCACACCCTGCAGCTCTGGCCCAAGCTGCCACCTGGTGTCTCTCGGAGTCTTCGCTCATCCTTCCCAGCCCGTCCTCTCCTCCTCTTCTCAGCCTGCTTAAACCTGTCTGCTCCTGGTACCGCCCCACTATGTCTTACTCACTCCTGCCTCAAAGCCATGCCCAAGCAGCACCACGCTAGGAGCACCCACCGTCCCCTAACCCCATCCCATGGAATGTTCTTTCCAGGCTCTGAAAGTTCACCTCCTCCCCGAAGTCCCCCTGCAGCTCACTGACCCCCATCTGAAGAACCCCCATCACGCCCCGAGCTTATGACCTGTGTCTTCGCTACACCCTGGAATTCATTCCGCCTCGGCCACCCCAGGAAGGGTCTCCTACTCCACACTGACCCTTTTATTTTAAAATCCCTGCATAACCCCACCTCTCCTCGTCCAGATCGCCCCTTCCCAAACCTTACGGCTTTCTCACACATGCCTCCCTTTCCCCCATCGTGTGGCACTTAAGCTTCAGTTTTCATCACTACCTAGCAATTAACTGACACCCACAAACAGTAGCAGAATCCTGATCAGTCACATATGACTTACTAATCATAAGAGCTAGGATCTTCTGAGCTCTGACCATGGAGTTGTGCACAGTGGCAAACTCATTAGTATGTTATCTCTCATTTTCAGAGCAACCTGCAAGGTGGAGATGTGTCACTTTTTACAGACTCAGAGAGGTTCACTGTCTGGTCTACAGTCATGCAGGTCTGTCTGATCCCAAGTTTGAGTGTTTTCCACCACCTCAAGCTGCCTTTCCCTTGCCTAGGATTCATCCATCCATCAAATGACTCGATCAGACCCATAGAAGACAGAGTACTCAGTCAGCCTGTCCTTTCGAGCAAAAGCCCAGAAATGTTATAACAGTGAAACTAGAGGTCCCTCTGCCCTTTCTATCTTACAGATAAGGAGACAGGTTCAGAGGTACGACTTGCCATATGGTTTGACCAAATGTATATCAAACCAAAAAGCACTGAAAAGGGGTCTAATGGGCTGTTGGCCCTGGTTTGAATGCTGCTGATGCTGTAGGCTGTGTGATCCACCTCTAGGAGCAGGTAAGCTCCCAGGGCCCCGTCGGGGATAATTCCTTTACTCCACTATAAACCTTGCTTAAAACTAAATCACAGGATTCCAGCAGTTTTGGGTTTCATCATCCCAGATGCCTGCAACCTACAGAAGGGCAGAGATGGAGCAGTCCTTACTGGGTCCCTGTAGGAGAGTGTGAAATCTACCATAGCCACTAAACAGCGAGCCTGTGCCCTTCAGCCTTTTCTGGCCGCAATATATGCAAATAATAATAACGGTAATACTCCCTTGCCGGTTTACACTCTTCAGAGCACTTCCCTTTATCACTGCATATTGTCATAGCATTTTAGAAACTGGGCACCTGGGCTCAGGTGACTTGCTGGTGGGGGCAGAAGCAGGGTTATGGTTCCTTTTTTCTTTACTGTGTTTGTTTACTACATACCAAGCTCCTACCGTGCGCCATGCCCCATGCTAGTGTTGAGGAGGGATTGTGGAAGAGACGGAGTTTGGGGGCAGCACGCAGATGCCAGGGAAGACAGTCCCAGCCTTGAAGCCAGCAGGGAGATGGGCTTGGAGCTTTTCCCGTGGGTGGCTCCGGAGTCTCTTCTCTTAGGACAAAACAGCAGGACTCCTGTCCCACAACCTCCACCCTCTCCTCCAAGCTCAGCCTCTTGAAGCTCAGAAGCACTGGGAACTATAGCACATCCCTCCTGACACAGCCCATCTCCCTTCTCGATGGTTCTCAGAGCCCATGAAGTCTGCCCTCCTGGGAGCCGGCTGAGGAGAGCAGCCACAATCCAGCATCTTCTCAGCCCCGCAGGCTGTGCAAATCCGCGGTGGCTGCCATCCTCGGAGCTGTCCCGACCGTTCCTCACACTGCGACCCCTCCTCCAGGGGTGCACACCCTTCACCCACTGGCTGTGCCCATCCCTTTCAGACCAGGCTGTGAAGTAACAGGGCCGCCCACCGGAGGATGCCCAAACCTACTCACTCTGAGCTCCAGCCCCTTCCCATCAGCAAAGTTCCCCATGATACAGAGAAGAGACTGTCCTGCCATCCCACCCCATCCTTCCCCTAAGACTTTAGTCCCAAACAGCAGCACCTACCAGCAGCAGGGTCCCTTCCCTGTCTGGGCTGTCACCACAGTCCTCCTGACCCTAGAATGGAAACATCACTCTTTCTCCCTGCAGACACCTGCTCAGGTGGGCAAGAAAGAAATGCATCTCTCTCCTGGGGCTGAGACTGCAGCTGTTCCTAGGCGCTTTGGGACGCTACCTGTCCCCCCAGATTTTCACCTTTATAAGAAATATGGGAGATGTTTCTAAGGCACAGCCCAAGCCTGTTTCATGAGAGAAGTTCTTGCTTCTACAAAGGGGCTGGAAGGGAACCTCACCTTCCTGGCCAGGCACTGAGAAGGGAGCTGTTCCTTTGGTGACATGGAGGCAGGGACCCCCACTCAGGTGAGTCTGGGATTGTGGATGACCTACTCCCTCCCCCTCTCCACCTGCTCCAGCACAGGCTCGGGTGAGCTAAGCCGGCACACAATGCTTGGAAAAACCTCTCTGCGAACGCGAAACACATAGCCACGAGGGCTGTTACTGGAGGCTTGTCACCTGCTTCGGGGACAAACACGGAGAAAAAGAACGATCAGACCCTGGGGGTCCAGAGGAAGCGTGGAGCCTCGCAGTGCCCTAAGTCCCCGCTCTAGGACCGCAAAGCCAATCAGCGCCCGCGCGCCCCTGTTTGCCCCAACACAATCCACGGCCACTCCACCCCAGGGAGCCCCGGACGACCCACGCTCGGAGCCCGGCACCTGCGGCGTTCTCGGGGTAGGAAGGGGCTTGGATGGTGCAAGGTCAGGGCTCCGCGTGTGGCCCCAGCTAGTGGTGCGCGTAGGAGCTGCTCCCGGTCCCGCCACGAGGAGCGGCGGGTTTCCCAGCGGCGGGCCCGGCCGGGGGCGCATGGGCACGACACGGGTCCTGGCGGAGCCCGAGCCACCACTCACCATCCTGGGAGAGCGACAGCGGCAGCAGCAGCAGAAACGCTGAGAGCACCAGCGCGAAGCGCATCGTGTCCTGGCCTCAGACCCGGAGCAGGTGGCTGCGGGCTTGGCGGAGGGTCCGGGCGGCCGGGCGGCAGGAGCGTGGGCGCCTCTCGGGGAGGCCTGGCGGTGGCTCGGACGGCCGGGCGCTGACCCGAGACTCCCGAGTCGCGCTCCGCAGGCCCCTCCTCGCGGCCGCTGCGGCAGAGCCGGGCCGAGGCGCGGAGCCAGGCGGCAGAGGAGCGGCGGGTGGCTGCGTCGCGGGCGGTGTCTGCGCGGCTGCGGCCCTGCCGGCGGCTGCTGCGACTCCGGTCCCGTCCGCGCCGGCCCCCGCCCCCTCCCCTCCCCCAGGACCGCGCGGGCGGGGTGGCGGGGCCGGGCGGGGCGGTGCTGGGCGGAGAACAATGAGCAGAGGAGGAAACTCCGCCCTGGCGCGCGGCGGGCGGGGGAGCGCGGCGGGCGGCGGGCGGCGGGCTCCGGGCTCCCGGCGGGCGGCCCCCGCGCGGGCGGGGGTGTGAGAGTGAGCGCCGGTAGGAGGGGTAGCTAGGGGGCTCCCGGCGCCGGATTGCCCCCTGCCCGCGGGGCCGCCCGCCGGGAGCGCAAGTGTCGCCCGCCGTTCTTCTGAGGGGCTCTGGCGGGACCCCCCTCACTGCCGGAGTCCTCTTCGCCCAGATACGGAGCTAGGAGGCCCCCAGGAGCATTCCAGGCCTCCCGGCTGCAGGGCGTTTTGCTGCAAAGCCTGAGAAGCACGTCTCCCACTTGCCAGGTGCAACTCACCTGCGGGCGGGCCTTCTGAGCAGGTCTGCGCCGTAGGGTCTGCACCCTGCAATCTGGACTAATTAGTGGCTTAACCTCTCTGAACCGACCTCACCTGGGAATGGAGGTGGTGGTTAAAAAAAAAGACAAATTTTTGAGGGATTAATATGTGCCACTTTGAGTTCTAAGTGCTTTGCGTATATTAATTCATTTACTCTCCGCAACAGCCATGTTTTCGGCTTCATTTTGCAGGCAGGCAACTGACTGAAAAAGAGGTTTAAGAAACTTGCTCGAGATCACATAACTGCTAACTGTCAGGCCTGCTTCTGAAAGTATCAATAATTTGGAGACATACTTGGCGCAGTGCCTGACGTGTAGTAATCGCTCAGTAAGTATTAGCTGTTGTTCTGACTCTCGCTCTATCAAGAATAGCAATAAGGATTTAGGGCGTCGGGATCAAAACCGACTTGAGCTCAAAACCTAGCTGTGCTCATCTATTAGTTGTAAAACCCTGGGCAAGTGACTCCACGTACCTCAGCTCTTTCCGTCTGTAAAATAGGGGTAACAACACCTACCTCAGAGGGTTGCTATGAGAGTTAACTAAGATAAAATGCAGGACGAGCGCTTAGCACAGGACCAGGAACATAGAAAGTGTCCGGGAATGAAGCGGCCCGCGCTCCCAGTACTGGAAGGGGAAATTTGCCGACCTGAGATGGGGGTGGGAATTGAATTCCGTAAACCGAGGAAACCCGGTGAAAGAACAAAGAAGTACCCCTCTGTTTTTCGTTTTGTTTTGTTTTGTTTTTCAAAAGCTGCTGGAAGGATGCAGAGCCTGGAACCCCCTGCGGAGGAGGCGCAAGGGTGGCGCCGGAGAAAGGGAAGCAGACCCAGAGGGGGGAGGGGTGATTAACTCTTGGGGGGGGCGCCAGGATTTGGCTCTCACGTGACTCCTGCGTTGATAATTTGGAGTCTTTCTGCCAGATGGGTCGGGGTGGGGGGAAAGAAGGGGCGTCTTCAGGACCCAGCCCCTTGTCAGAGACCGTGGAATCCTTGAGCCCCTTAAGTGGGCTACACGCTGGCGCTGCCGGAAAGGCACAGCATCTTTGGAGCAGCGAAGGAAGCGCTGGTGCCCTGGTTGGGGTTCCGCGGCAGCAGGCTCAGGCTTGGGAATGGCTGACTTGCCTGTTTTCATCAGGAAGTTTCTGCAGGATCATTCTGGCCCCGTTTTCCGTGCCGCATATGGGAAAGACAGTGTGTTCCCTATAAATACTGTGGGATGTATGTGTGTGTGACTATTGATACTGTTCTAAATATCCATGCCAACAAGAGGGCTTGTTTCTCTTTCTGAAACCAAGCAATACGCTTAAAAAATTGGGATTTAAAATTTTTTGTATTGTGTGCTCTCTGATTTAAAGTGTTTTGCACTCAATCAACTGCTCCAAAAATCTAGAAATGATCATGTTAACTTTGCAAGGGGAGAGTGTATACTTCAAATTCACATGATTTGGGGTTGGTCCCATTACCAGATTGTGCAAAATTAAAATGAGAGCAGACATCCAAGCATAGAAAGGGGCAGCTCTTTGTAGCTGGCGACTTAGCAGAATCAGAGATGCGCTGGACCCTCCCCCGTAGCCAGCAGCACCCCATCATCCTCCCACCTGAGGCAGATGGAGCTTTCAGGAATGAGGCTGGCCAGGCTTAGAGATCACCTGTGGTCAGTGAGCAGAACTGCCCCAGGTACCTGGCCTGTGCCCTGGACCCCCTTTAACATAGCACTCCCACTAGCTAGTTCACTGGCCCAGAACACCTGAGTTTATAGTCAAAACTCAAAGCACTTTGTAGATGCTAGTCCACAGTCCTTCTGAGATTTGTTACATTTTGCTTATATGTATGCATGCATTAGCTCCCCTAGGAGACTTCCAACTTTTTTTTTGCTTTAGACAATTATATTTATTAACATATTATTTTGAAATAATTTTAGATTTACAGAGAGTTGCAAGAAGACTACGAGAGTTCCTATATACCCTTTACATGGCTTCCTTTAAGGTTAGCATCTGAAGAAAACATGACACAATGACCAACATTTTAAAAATTAACATCAATTCAATACTATTTACTAATTTAAGACCTCAATCAAATTTTGTAACCTTTTTTTCTCACGTACTTTTTCAGGCCCAGGAAGTCATCCAGGATCCCACATTGCATTTAGTTTTCCTGTCCACTTTCTTCTACAGTTGATGACAGTTCCTCAGCTCTGTCTTTTATGACATTGACAGATGCTTTCAACTTCTTAATGTGGGGTCTCTCTTATTCACCTACTTCCTCAGACCACCCGGAACATCACATCACATCATATAGATACAGATACAGATGTAGATACTGAATGCAAACATGAATGCCAACTGGTAGGTATTACACGGGAATCTATGGCACAGGTTTCAAAACCGTGGTTTTTCCCCTGGTCGCTGTCAATCAGAGCGAGCAGTCATGATACTTGGCCTCACCTGCAATCTGGTGATGTTGCTGACTCATCCTTAAATGCAGGTTTGATAAAGTTCTCCTGACTCTCATCCTGAATAACTTTAATCTCCAACCACAACATCTACATCTAGGGGTGGGACAGAGCCTCCAGGCACCACATCCCCCAATAAAAAATAAAAGCCCACGTATCCATCCTGGGGCCACATCACTGTTCATAAGGTGGCAAGGATGCTCTTACTTTGGTTTTCTAATCTCTGACCTCTGAGTTCCTTGGGGGCCCAGGATGGCATTTCTTTCATCTTGGAATCTCAGTGCCCAGTACAGTGGTGCTCGCCCCCAAGAAGGTGCTCCATACCCAAAGGCTGAATAGATAAATAAGTGGTTGAATTTTATCTCCGACGCTGGGCTTCATCTCTGACTGCCAAGTTTTGTGATTCTATGAATATCAGCTGAGGTTCAAATTGGGCACCTCTCCCCAAAGTCATACACTTACCTATAATTATTATTATTATTATTATTATTTTTACACTTACCTATTATTATTCAACAGCATCTACTCTGACAGCACAGAATGCCAGGCCCTGTACACAGTGCTGAGAATGCAAACGCGGATGCTATAGCTTCCACTCTCTCAGGGGAGAAGCAACACCTGTACACAAACATAACTGAGGTGCAGTAGAGGCTGTAACAAGTATCATGAGCAGGCATATGGGAGGCAGAGAGCAGGACAGGCTCAGCTCCACCTGGGGAGGTCAGGGACACTCCTGAGGAGGAAACAGGGTCTTGGAGAAGGAGTAGGACTTCACCAGGGGAAGAACAAAAGCGACAGCACTTTGGGCAGGTGGAGCAACATGTGAAAGTGAAGAGGGGACCTGAGAACTGTAGGCAGGTGTTTTGCCCTAAGGAGAGTGCAGGGTTTGCAGGCAGGGATGGAAGATGAGGCTGGAGAGGTAGGTGAGGTGAGATCCTTAGACAGTGGAGAATCCCCAAAGGGTCATAAGCTGGAAGAGACAAGACCAGCTTTCCAGTGAGCAGGATCATTCTAGCTGTCGTGGACTGAAGGCTCAGGGGGCAGATGCGAGACTGGAGGTGAGCACAGCGCTTTGGGAGGCTAAGGCACCTGTCCCTGAAGGGCCTGAGCTCAGACAATGGCAGTGGGAAAAAAGAGGAGGGGCTGTAAGCAGCTCCTTTGCCTCTTTTTTGTTTGTTCATCCCTTATTTTCGTTAGACCTTAATCATAAAGATGAGATCGTTAGGCAACATTTGACTAAGTTCCTGATTTCTGCTTTTCTAAACATACACAAGGCCTTACGTAACCTGTTGATTCCTTTCCTGGATTAGAAGGAATAAGAATGAAGAATTAAGTAGTTAAAGAATGACTGACTCTCTACCCCCAGCTTCCCCTTAGTAAATTTGCAGGTGGACCACGAGGGCAAGAGAACATCCAATTGCAGACGGATCACGTGGGCAAGACAGTCCCAAGGAAGATGTGGAGAAGCCAGCAGGCCTGCGTGCAATGGAAATGTGACGGAGAATCTGACCTTCTGCCTTAATGATTAACTGAGATTGTTTCCCCTTTAAAAATTGTCATGGCTGGACAGAATCTTTGGAGTTGGTCTCTGGATACAAGTCCACTTTCTCCCCAGATTGCCAGCTTTTCTGAATAAAGCATCTTTCTTCTCTGCAAAGCTTGCCCCTCAATTTATTGGCTGTTGTGCGTTCGGTTACAGGGCCTGATACAAGAGGTATTTGGTGGTCAGAATTGATAGGACTTAGTGACACGCTGGATGTGGACGTGCTGTGTCACGTGGCGTGTGTAGTGTGTTGAAGGCATGGAGCCGTGGAAGGAGTCTAGGGGTCTAGGCTTCCCACTTGGGTTACTGCGTGGATTATCTGAGTGCCAAGGTTGAATGTCACTAACTGAGCTGGAGAACATAGAAGCAAGTTTGGAAGTAGAAAATGATGAGTCCCACTTTGAACGTGTTGACTCTGAAGACCC
Organism: Leucopleurus acutus; assembly: GCF_964270905.1. Lineage (NCBI taxonomy): Eukaryota > Metazoa > Chordata > Mammalia > Artiodactyla > Delphinidae > Leucopleurus > Leucopleurus acutus. The sequence continues at coordinate 87,901,972 of NC_139144.1, forward strand.
ATGGGGCGCTCCGGGGCCAGGTCTAGAAGTTATATCTGTGACATTGAAGCTCAGATCTGAGGTCAGGACAGAAAATAGAGATTGGAGAGCCATCCCTGTGCAGGCAGGGGTTGTAGCCATGAAAGAGGATGATTAGCCTGGGATGCTGGGCAGTGAGAAGAGGCTGGAGGCAGAGCCTTGCAAAATTCACAGAACGGGCTGAGGAAGTGGAGACGGGGAATGAGGAGCTGCCTAGGAGGTAACCAAGAGAGAAGGGTGCCATGGAAACAGAGGGAGGAGGATGTTTTAGTAAGAAGAAGGTGGTCTAGTGTCACCTGCTGCAAAAACTGAAATCTACTGATTGAATCTGGCAATGAGAGGGTCACTGGGAATTTCACCCAGAGTGATTTTAATGACGTGAAATAACTTGGGGGAATCTTTGGAGATGAGGAGAGAGAGGCATTGAGTGTGGGTGTGAAAGGAAGGAGGGAACACATAAGGTCGAGGGAAAGGTTTGTGTGTATTGGTTCATTGTAACATTGGAGAGATGCCCATGAGTGTGAGCTGAGAGAAGAAGCCAGTCGAAAGGGAGAAGTTACAGGAGACGGGATGTGAAGCAGAGATGGAAGGACTGATCTCAGACAAAGGAACTTCGTTGCTGAAGCTGGGGGATTGGGACACTCTCTGTCACAGCAGATGACAAATGGCCTTGGAGTGAGTCAGCTGGAATTTGAATCTGTGCTGTGATTTAATAGCTGTGTGACCTTGGGCTTTTACTTAACCTCTCTGAGTCGGAGCCTCCTCCTCTATAAAACAAATAATAGCATGAATCTTGCAGAATCACCGTGAGAATGTGAGGGAGTGCATAATGCCTCATGACACTCAATAAATGGAGGGTCATGGCCTTGTGTCCACGAAAGAGCTGCTCCACTGCCCGCCTCTCCTGGGAAGAGCAGGGGCAACAGGACAATTACTCTGTGCTCTGTCCTGTTGCTGCTCTTTAGCAGACATTTCCCCGCTCAGAAGCCCTCATTCTGGAGCAGAAAAGCAGGTTGTGCCCCAGAACAGCAGGTTTTCCCACCATGGCTGCCTCCACGCAGGCCAGGGCTGGGGGTCACAAAATCGGGGTGTCTCTCCTCATCAAATGCAATGGAGCTGCTTGTACGAGGGGCCCTCAAGACAGGGCTTAGCACCTAACCATGATCTTCGGGATTCCCAAACACCTCAGATTCAGAGACAGCCTGGGGCTCAGTGGATGGTCCAGATCATGGGCCCAACACCCTCATCACACGGGAAGAGAACTGAGTCCTGGAGAGTTGAGCTCACGTGTTCCCGCTCACACAGCTGGTAAACAGCATTGGTTCCAGATCCTGTCTAGAACTCCAGCCACTGCTCTAACATAGCCCATGGCCTGGGCATGAAGTATCCACACTCACGCAGCTGGGTCAAAAAGCCACAGGTCCCATGGCAGGAACAAAAGGTGATGTGCCGAGGAGATGGGGCTGGGGGAGGGAGATGAGAATCAATTCCTAATTAAGTTGAAATCAAAGCAGCCCGGGGCATGGGTTTTGGCTCACTCTTCCTGATCCGTGTGCCCAATCTGCTTTCCAGTCACACCTCCCACTTACCCCCTGACCATCCTTCCCCCTCCTGCTAATTCCTCTGCTTGGTGCAATAAAACAGCACGCAGTTAACTTCTACCTGGAGGCTGACCAGGGCCAGAATGTGTGCTTGAGTAGGACTGCATGGAGCTCTGCCTGAATTCTGGGCATGTGCTAACACTACTCTCCTCACATGATTTAATCCTCATACAATGCGGAGAGGTAAATATATTACCGTTAATCCATTTTGCAGATGAGGAAATAAACACCTTATTTCCCTGCAACCACCTGAAGGTAGACGTCGCTTTTTTCGTGTCCCTCCTCTCAGGATGTTGACCTGTATGTGTCTAATTTCCCCCGTAAGCCCCGAGCTCCTGGAGGAAGGAGCTGTGTCTGGTTCTGCTTTGTACCCTTGGCGGTCCCCGGTTCAGCATCTTATCTCCTCCCTCCTCTCCTGCCTTCCCTCCACCTGCCACCAGAGTGTTATCCTTGGAATCAGTTGTCATAGATCCTGTCCCTCACCTGTTCAAGCTCTTGTCTGCTTTCCTGTTGCCCAAATTCCTAAACCCAGCATCCAAGGCCTCCAAATTCTGGCCCCAGCTAACCTTCCCATCTTCTCCCACCGAGAGGGAGAAGGCTCTTCAGATTCAACTGTGACACTCGCTGTCATGCTCAAGTCTCTGCCTTTGCTTCTCCTGGTGCCTGGAATTAACCTACTTTCCACCTGTCAGTGTTTTTTTTTTTGCGGTATGCGGGCCTCTCACTGCTGTGGCCTCTCCCGCTGCGGAGCACAGGCTCCGGACGCGCAGGCTCAGCGGCCATGGCTCACGGGCCCAGCCGCTCCGCGGCACGCGGGATCCTCCCAGACCGGGGCACGAACCCGTGTCCCCTGCATCGGCAGGCGGACTCTCAACCACTGCGCCACCAGGGAAGCCCGACCTGTCAGTGTTTGAAGGCTCAGATGTGGTGCAGGAAATTCAGATCTGTTCCCTACCTCTCAAGTCATAATCACTTCCTCCTCTTTGTTCCCCTGGCCTGGAGTTAGTACCTTAATTCACTGTCTAATTTCACATGTTTTTTGTGAGCTATATACACATACACCATGAGTTTTTTCTTTGAGGGCAAGAACCTCACTTTGTGTGTCAATGCTATACTCAGCATGGCTGAAGCTGGCTTTTGATAATAAAAACAATGTGAGTAATATCTAGAGTTTGTTGATCCTTACCACACGTGCTAGCACTGAGCTAGGGGTTTCACATGCACAGCCTCATTTAGTCTTTTCAGCAACCTCGTGAGGTGCCGTTATGTATCCCATTGTATTGATAAGGAAACTGAGGCGTTCACGGAAATTAAGTAACTGGTCTAAAATCACACAGATATTAAGTAGTGGAGTCAGGATTCAAATCCAGCAGCCTGACTCCTAAAACCATCACACTATTCAGAGAGTGAATACATACGTGAATGAATAGTGATATTTATTGCACTATAATTTTGCCTGCTGTGTCTCATAAACATTGTTAAGATGAAATATCTGTCCTAGGAGCAATCTAAAACATACAGTGCAGTGTTTTTCTCAATTCAGGAAATGATTGGTTCACCACGCGACCCCTCCTGCACTTGTCAAAACCCACACTCCCGGGCTTCCCTCGTGGCGCAGTGGTTGAGAGTCCGCCTGCCGATGCAGGGGACACGGGTTCGTGCCCCAGTCCGGGAAGATCCCACGTGCCGCGGAGCGGCTGGGCCCGTGAGCCATGGCCGCTGAGGCTGCGCGTCCGGAGCCTGTGCTCCGCAACGGGAGAGGCCACAACAGTGAGAGGCCCGCGTACCACAAAAAAAAAAACAAAAAAAAAAACCCACACTCCCTGTATCCCCAGAAAGCCTGCCCAATTCAAATAAAAATTGGCATGGATTTAGCCTTACAGTTTTCAGTTACTGAAACCCCATTATACGATACACATGAGCCGTAGACCACGCCCTGCATTTAAGTTAAACATGTGCAAGAACTTTTCATTTAATCACCAGATTCTTCACGTCTCTGGGCTGCTTGCTCCATCTGCAAGAGTCAGAACTGCTGTGCCGCCCACAGTGTTTTTATACCACTGCTCCCCAACTCTCTCTTTCTCATTCCGAAGGATCTTCTAAACTGCTTTAACTGGTTGGTATTTGTTAAAGGTTTTTATCCACTCTTCCTGGTAGCTTGATTCATAAAACCCAGGTTTATCCAACCCCATTATTACTCCTGCTCTCGGGGGACGCACTCCATTTACAGGGACTTAGGTCTAGGGAAAAGGTATCTAGCCCAGGTGTCCTTCTTCCTTGCTAAAGAGATGACTAAAACTACAGGGACAGGGTTGCAGACCTGCAAAGATAAACAAGCTGGCCAGATATGGACGAACGGCGGGGCTGGGATGTAGCTCTGGAGGTTCCCATGACCTCATCAACCTCTGAAGCATTGTTCTTCCCCTGTTACCAGAGCATTCTGATAACACTTACACACTCAGAGTGCACAGCCGGGGTTGTAGGGCCTGACCCGTGCAGCAGGGAGACAGCGCAAATCCCTCTGCTCAAATTGGAAAGAATCCTGACAATCATTTATTCGGAGGCTTGAATAAGATCCCACGTTCAGAGAATCCTAGAGTTTAGAGAGTACTCCCCTGAGTCCTCTTCCTTCACAGCAGGGGTGCTTCGTGCATTTCTAGATTTATGTCTCTGTGTGCGGCTCTGGGCTCCCTAGCTGCACTCTTTGTGATCACTCTTACATCCCAGCGCCTAGCACGGTGCCTGGCCATAGTAGGTACTCAATAAAGACTGGTTGGGTAAATGAATCAAATTCCAGAGGTAATTTTAAAACAGAAATTGTATTTCTATTGTTTGTTTTATCATCAACGAGCTCATGATATCAGGAAACTCTCTGATCAGGAAGTGTTAGTTTCCTTATCTGCAAAATGGGAGGAAAAAATCAGCCCTAACTCCTTTTCAGAGTTGCTTCAAAACTCTGGAGGCAAAAGTTGTTGCAGTTTGAAAAATACAAACCTTTGTAGCTATTTCTCATTAAAATACAAACCTCTTTGTAGCTATTTCTCATTATTATTATTTAATCAGTCTTTCCTGGACTTTGCACAGGTTGATGTGGCAAATCATTTTAACTCCAGGAATGAACACTCCATGTTATATCACAGAGCGCCTCAAGATTGTTTTAAACCTTTGAACCCTTGGGGGACAGTTTATAGATGCACTTTCTGTGCTGTTTTTAGCAGAGCCCTGGGTCCAACCCCTAGACCCAGAGACAGTGACGGATGTAGGAGGGTGTGAGGGCCAAGACCCGGAGGTTCGTCCCTCTGTCTCAAGGTAGGACTGTACCTAGTTGCTTCTGAATGAAGCAGCTTTCTCTCCTTTCTTTCACAGGGAGTCCCAGGAGAGTGAATGTCACAGCTTCCCTCACCTCTCAGGAAGGCTCTCATAGTCGCTGTGTCCAAGGAGTCCTGGCCTCTGAGCTCTATCTAGGCTGTGAGCTTACTGGGTAAAATACTTCAGATTCTTCAGAGGAAAGCCTGGGTCCAAGGTTAGTCAGAACATCTCTCTGGGGTCCATCTTTCACAAAAATCATACCCTTTCACCTTTTGATGACTAAGCGGGCCTTTCTAATAGCAATCACCTCGTACAGGATCAAAAGACTGCATTGTCTCTGCAGCTGTTGTGTGCTCTGTTCTAACTGTTACTGAATACACAGACCTAGGCCCCTAGGCTTCCCCCTTCTGCCCAGTGCCCCACATTCCCAAGCCTCAGGCCTCAACACTGAGGACCACCCCCAAGCTCAGTCTCCTCATTTTCCTCCAGTAACCCATCAACATTTTCCTCTCCACTTTTGAAAACAAAAATCCCCCCAAGGCAGCGAGGTTTTCCTTAGGAACTATGAGGCACTGATGACATGGGGACTCCCCTGGCCACTGAGAGTCAGTGAGCCTGGAACTGCCCAGATTTCTAACCCGGAACTCAGTCCTTGAAGATATCTTCTTCCTGCACCAGGTAAACTCAATAATTACAATTATATAACTAAGGTTTGCTGAGCACTTACTTTGTGCCAAGCCGTGTTTGAAGTACTTTGCAAGTAACCTATAATTTAATGTTTTGCAACAAACGTGTGAGGAAGGAACTATTTTCTTCCTATTTTACATTTAAGAAAACAACATTAATAACTTGCCCAGAGGCAGTCAGCTAGTAAGTGACAGGGCTTGGCTTCAAAACCCCGAGCCGTCAATTGCACGTGCTCTTAACCGTTCTGCTCAGCTAGTGGGAAGAGATGCGCCCCTCCAGTGAAAGCTGTTTCTACCTGACCATCCTCTATACTTCAAGGCTCAAAAGCGCCCCATCTATGAAGCCTGTGTTCTGAGTTCTTCTCCCCTGTGGTACTTCATTCACACCGTTGTTGGGCTTTTGCCAAACTATGGTAAATGGTGGCACCTGAGTCCATCCCACCCACGCCCGCACCTCTGCCCTTGCTTTAGAGGGAGGATGTCACCTTATATCCATTGCCGCCTCCCCATCTCCTAGAAGAGCCTCCACGAATGTTCACTGATAGAAACAATGATGAACACACCTGGTGGTGGCTTCTGTCTGAAGCAGTTCTGGGGACCAGGGCGAGAAGCACACTTAGTTGGGTTCTTGGAGGATAAAGAATGAGTGACAGTGGTAATCCTAGACTTTTAGACGTTTATGATATAACTGGGAAATCCTCTGTGCACCCTTAACATATGGCTTTATGAAGAGACACATCAGCAAGGGCAAAAAATGCATATCTAGGAACTTCCCTGGTGGTCCAGTGGTTAAGATTCCGTGCTCCCAATGCAGGGGGCCTGGGTTCGATCCCTGGTCAGGGAACTAGATCCCGCACGCATGCTGCAACTAAAGGTCCCGCCCGCAGCAATGAAGATCCCACACGCGGCAACGAATATCCTGCATGCCGCAACTAAGACCTGGGGCAGCCAAATAAATAAATATATTTTTAATGCATATCTAGCTATCGATTCTGGACATAGATGAACTTAAAACATTTTTTGGAATAGGTAACAATTCACATGATTCAAAAAGTCTAGGGGCTTCCCTGGTGGCGCAGTGGTTGAGAATCTGCCTGCTAATGCAGGGGACATGGGTTAGAGCCCTGGTCTGGGAAGATCCTACATGCCACGGAGCAACTAGGCCTGTGAGCCACAACTACTGAGCCTGCGCGCCTGGAGCCTGTGCTCCGCAACAAGAGAGGCTGTGATAGTGAGAGGCCTGCACACCGCGATGAAGAGTGGCCCCCGCTTGCCACAACTAGAGAAAGCCCTCGCACAGAAACGAAGACCCAACACAGCCCAAAATAAATAAATAAATTTTAAAAATAAATAAATAAATAAATACTCCTGTTCTCTGTTAAAAAAAAAAAAGTCTAAATGGAATATAGTGACTACTCCCCTCACCCAGTCCGCCAGCCACTCACGCTCCTCCCCACAGATCACCAATGCTATTCCTTTCTTTTGTATTTTTCCAGAGATATTTTATGCAAGAAAAAAATAACATGTTTTCGCTATAATATATATTACATATATGTGTATATGCATTAAGTATATATTAGCTATACAAATATATTAGCTATGTATATATCATAGCTATATTATGTAATATAGGCATAATATGTATTATATATGTTTTTTATGAATTGACTTTGCCTGGGATATTCAATAATATAGCAGGCTTTTATAAATTAAAACCCAACATTTACTAAGCCCACTATGTGATAGAAACTGGACCTCAAGATGAATATAACAGAAACCTTCAATCCTGCTCAGAAAGAGCTCCCACTCGGCCTAGGGTTGAGATGCATCCTCTTTCACTTAACCCAGCCTGCGCCCAGAGACAGGCTGGGGTGGGGAGTGAGGGATAGGGAGGTGAAGGGAGCAGGTGGGGTGGACTTAAGGAAGTTTTGTTTTTTTTGTTTGTTTTGTTTTTTTTGTGGTACGCGGGCCTCTCACCGCTGTGGCCTCTCCCGTTGCGGAGCACAGGCTCCGGACGCGCAGGCTCAGCGGCCATGGCTCACGGGCCCAGCCGCTCCGCGGCATGTGGGATCTTCCCAGACCGGGGCACGAACCCGTGTCCCCTGCAACGGCAGGCGGACTCTCAACCACTGCACCACCAGGGAAGCCCTTAAGTAAGTTTTAAAAGAGAATTCTTCACTTTTCTCTACTTTCTGTCCCTGGAAACTGACCATAAAGTGAGTCATTGTAAAGCAGATCACATTTTCTCCATAAAAATAATGCTGCAGTTGGAGGTTACATTCTGAAATAGACTTGGCCTCAAAAGACAGATATGACTGGAGATGTCATAAGAGCAAAGAACCATAAACCTTTATAATCACTTAAAACAATAAAGTTGTGCTCCAAAGCGTTTTACAAATGTGCATGAATGCACCGATCATATCGATTACACAAAGGGCCCGAGTGAACCATAAAATGTACAGGCAGCACATAAAAAACAGCATTGCTACGTCATAAGTTTTCCCTAGGACATATATTGTGTATGATAAGCATTAATTAAAAGATTAATTAACATATTTCTTTCTGCCCCTCAGAATTTTTTTTAAAAGGCTTTTTGAGAATAATGTGAAGATATTCTGAGGTAATCATTTGGAGGCATTTTTTTGATTTAATAATATAATAAAATTTGAGATGACTTTTAGGTATCCAGAGCTCATTGAAAACTCATCCAAGAAAGTTTGAACCATTGCCTAATGCTCCCAATACATTTTCTTTGATGGGGACAGAGATGTTCAAAATCACTCCCTTGATCTTAACATTGCCTTTAAAATGGCAGCAGCTCATTCAGACAGCAAAAATTTTTGAGCACAAACTTTGTGCTAGATACTGAGGGTTGAAAAGGAAAAGGGATAAGACATGACGTCTACCTGGAAGAACTCATAATGGACCGGCCAGCTATTATTAACATTAGCAGCTACCTTTTTGAAGGTTTATTATGTGCCATGACAAGCCTTAGATACCCATTAGCTCATTTAATCCTCACGTTAGAAGGAAGATCCTTTTCTTTTTTTTAAAATAATTTTATTTATTTTATTTATTTATGTTTGGCTGCGTTGGGTCTTTGCTGCTGCACGCGGGCTTTCTCTAGTTGCGGTGAGCGGGGTCTACTCTTTATCGCAGTGCACGGGCTTCTCATTTCAGTGGCTTCTCTTGTTGCGGAGCACGGGCTCTAGGCGCGTGGGCTTCAGTAGTTGTGGCACGCGGGCTCAGTAGTTGTGGCTCATGGGCTTAGTTGCTCCGTGGCATGTTGGATCTTCCCAGACCAGGGCTCGAACCCGTGTGCCCTGCATTGGCAGGTGGATTCTTAACCACTGTGCCACCAGGGAAGCCCCAGAAGATGGGTTTTTTTTTTTTTTTTTTTGCGGTACACGGGCCTCTCACTGTTGTGGCCTCTCCTGCTGCGGAGCACAGGCTCCGGACGCGCAGGCTCAGCGGCCATGGCTCACAGGCCCAGTCACTCCGCAGCATGTGGGATCCTCCCGGACCGGGGCACAAACCCGTGTCCCCTGCATCGGCAGGCGGACTCTCAACCACTGTGACACCAGGGAAGCCCACCCAGAAGATCCTTTTTTAATGTGTTTTAGAGAGGAGGAAACAGTTTAAACTTAACCCAGGTGTTATAGGTTGAATTATGTTCCCCCAAAAGATATGTTGAAGTCCTAATCTCCAGTATCTGAGAATGGAACATTATTTGGAAATAGGGTCGTTGCAGATGTAGGTAAGTTAAAATGAGTTCACACTGGAATAGGTGGGCCCTTAAGCCCATATGGCTGGTATACTTTTAAGAAGAGGAGAGCACCTGGTGAAGATAGACACACAGGGAGAAGACGGCAGGTGAAGACAGAGGCAGAGACTGGAGTCATGTGTCTACCAGCCAAGGAAGGCCAAGGCCACCAGCCATCACCGGAAGCTAGTTGAGAGGCATGGACAGGTTTTCCCTAGAGTCCCCAGAAAGAATCAGCATTGCCAACACCCTGATTTCAGACTTCCGGCCTCCAGAACTGAGAGACAATAAATAAAAATAAGCCACCCAGTCTGTGGTCCTCTGTGAGAGCATCCCTAGGAAATGAATACCCCACATCACACAGCTGGTGTGGTGGAAGCTGGCTGGGTCTGCCTCTTGAGCCCACTGTCTCAGCATCCGGCAGAGGGGACAAAGCTCCTCGGAGGACGGGCAAGAGCTGTCACCTCGGCCTGCAGGCGGGAGTCTGGGAAAGTTTCTCAGAGGAAGGAAATTCTGAGCGGGGTCTCATCGGTTAAGGAGGAGTTTTCCAGGGCCTGAGGGGTGGGGTGGAAGGGCGTGCTGGGCAGACGGATCAGCAGGTGAGAGGTGAGAAGCGGCTGCACGTGAGGGAGTTGGGGTGATGATGGAAGGTTTGTGTTGCTGGTAGAGGTGGTGGCAGCTTTTGCTCTAAAAAGGAAGGATTCCTTGTAAAGTGAGGACTGAGTCCCCATTTCTTTCCTTCCACCTCTCCTACCTCCTTCGTGTAGTGGAGGCAAAGGTCCATTCCCAGTGCCTGCTCCAGCCCCACTGGCCTTCTTTCCCAGCCTTGCTCTGCCCTGGGAGCCTCTGCCCTCACCATCTCCGTGGCTGACCCCTCTGGTCCCCAGGTCTCTACCCTGAAGATCCTCAGAGGCACCACCCTCTGCCCCCTGGAGTTTCCTCATTGTGGAGCTCGGTTTTCTTCAACCATCTCATTATCATTTGTATGCTTTGTGTTTTCTACCTCCCCCCCCCCCCCCACCCAACTTAAACTTAAGCTCTGTGTGAGCAGAGACCCCACCTGGCCTGTCCCCAGAATAAAGGGCTGGGCCTGGGACTTAGGAATGGCTTCTATAAAGATTTGTCAAATGAACACAGGAAGAACTTTCTAGCAGTGAAAGCAATTTAAAAGATCCTATGGATGCCCCCAGGAGGACCTATCTATCACAGTAGGGATTCAACAGAGGCACTACAGGTGGGTCTGCAGGCATGGAAGGCAGTTAGACTAAAGCCCTAGCGACTCTGAGCCTGGCTTTGCCGGTAGTCAGACTGGGTCTCCACTAGGACCCAGGTTGAATAAAGAGAGGCCTTTACCTGCGTGAGAGTCCGGGAGCCTCCTGGCAGGAAACTCGTCCTAAGGAAGGATAGAATCATGCACATCTCTCAGGTTCTAGAACAACGGGCCAAGGCCAGAGAGAAGTTTCAATTCTGAGGCCAACAAATATCTGTTTCCAAGGCTGTGCTGTGGCCCAGCTCCCATACCGAGGGGGCTGAATCACAAAGAAAAGAAAGGCAAAAAGAGACGCTAGGCACCGAGAGAGCAGGAAGCATCGGTGGCCCAGGCTGCGATGGCCAGAGGCTCCATCCGGGCAGAGAGCAGCACGGTCTGCAGCAGCATCAACAGCATGGAGTAGCGGCCATCACGGCAGGAACCCGGAGGGCTACCGTGTAGCCTGGGACGTTAAGCCGGTGTGGGCGTGACCTGCCCAGAACATGAGGGCCCTCTCCTAATTAGCACAAAGGTGCCATCTGGGCCGGCACCAGGGCAGGTGGTAAGGACGTTGGGTGGCCAGACTGGAGAGCTGTGTTCTCACATGGCACGCTCCCTAGTTATAGACTGGGACTCCAGGAGGGTGGGTCCTGGGAGCGGGGAGCCAGGAAAATACTGGCCCGTTTATAGTCTCTGTGGCCCATTTTTACCCCTGGACGCATTGTGTCTGAGAAAACAGAGTCGCGGATGTTCCTTAGATTATTAAATTATCCTGCGTTCACCTTCAGTGTCGCAGGAACTTCCTGACACTTCCTTGCTGTGCTGTCAGAACACTTCACACTTCAGTAGTGAGCCAGAAAGAAAGTCGATAGAACTAGAGTTGGGAGGGATTTCTCACTGACTTGGTACGATGGACAGCTTGCCTGTCACTTCCGGTTCCCCGGTGGGGGAGGAGAAGAGGCTGGTGAGTGAGTCCCTACCTGCCAGGAACCGTGTTCTATTTGGAGCGGTAAGGCACAAAGAACACACACACACACACACACACACACACACACACACACACACCCAAGACTGAACGAATGCATCAGAGTTCCGAGGGCTGCCTTCACTTGCATTGATGGGGCTGGGGGCGGTGGTGTGGGCAAAGGGAGGTCTTTTAGCTGGTGACTCAGCTCAGGGCACAAGAATCCTAATCTTGTTTAGAGAGAGGTGTGACATTAAAGGGCACTTCTGGAGAAAATGATTATAGAGTGTTCGCTCCTTCTGTGGAGATGCTTCATATAAATGAAGTCACTTAATTCCTACATCAGATAAGGACCCTGATGCCTAAAGAGGCAGCCTGCACTGTTCCATAGCTAGCAGGACCAGGGGCAGTAAGGGGTACAGTAGACAGACCCACAGGGACACGTGTCATGCATACCATTATTTTTTTCATCATTGAATCCTCAGGGCTTACTTTAGAGCCCAGAGCATGGTAGATGTTCAATAAATATCCGTGCAAGGAACGAAAGCAAGACAACCCGCCAGAATATTCTGGTTTATGTTGTAAGAGCATCTCCACGTGCTCAGCTCACCTCGATCCTCATGTATACCTTGTGAGGAGGGACGGGAGCAGGTATTCTCCCCGCCGCTGTTGCACCGGTAGGGGTGTTGTTGTTATTCTTATTGTTCTCCTTTTGCGGAGGACAGAATTGACAGGGAGATCAGAGAGTTTAATTTTCCCTGTGAAGGGAAGAGTTCAAGGTCCTGCGCATGTCTTCTGATCTTCTGATCCCAAAGCCCGGGTTCTTCCCAGTGTACCCTGAGGGCAAAGAAATGTGCTGAATCCTCCAGAAACTGCCTTATTCTAGTGGGGAAGCTCTTGTCTTCCTTGGGACATGTGCTCCCCCACTCCCACCTTCTCCTCACCTCCCTCTCTACTCAAAGATAAACCGTCTTTCCCCCCTTGGAAGAGGGTGACCCCCAACGCCAACTCTCACCATCCCTGTAGCCCTTCCACCAAAAAGTTTGGATACACTGGGAAAAGCCCCGGGCTTCCTAGTTAATCCTGCAAAATCACTCAGCTGCAGCTGGTCTCAGTTAATCTGCCACACGCAGGCGATACCACCTCAGGACTGGAGGGCTGACTAAGGGATATTGTATGGAAAAGTGCTCTGTACATTTCGAAGTCTATGCAAATGTTAATTATTATCATTTTTAGAGCTCTGCCTCCCTAGAGGTTCTCTGCGTGGCATCTAGAAATGTCCAGATTTTCCAAATCTCACTCTGAGGAGGGGCAAAATCTAATTAGTGCCTCATGCCTTTCCTTCTGGGGGAGTGATGGGATGGGGTCCACGTAAGAGGAAGAAGGAGGCCATGAGGAAGAGAGGGGACACTCTGTTTTGTAGGAAGCAGGGGGAGTAGGATTTTGTCAAACAAACATGAAGCCAGGCCAGGCCAGTTTGCCCCCCACACCTTAGCTCAGAAATAAACTTGGATGGGGCTTCCCTGGTGGCACAGTGGTTGAGAGTCCGCCTGCCGATGCAGGGGATGCGGGTTCGTGCCCCGGTCCCGGAAGATGCCATATGCCGCGGAGCGGCTGGGCCCGTGAGCCATGGTCGCTGAGCCTGCGCGTCTGGAGCCTGTGCTCCGCAATGGGAGAGGCCACAACAGTGAGAGGCCCGCGTACCGCAAAAAAAAAAAAAAAGAAAGAAACTTGGAGTAGGCAGACTTTTATTCTAGGTGAATTTTGAGTAGAAGGGGAGGTTATCTGGTTCAACAAGAATTTATTGAACTTCTGCTATGTTCCCTGAAGGCACCATAGGAATATACGGAAAGGCACAGATGCACCTCACTGTTCCAGGTTTCACCTTTCTGATAACTTCATCCCTCTGGAATAGTCAAGGAAGGAAAAAAAAGTCACTGATTATCAGAAACATGCCATAAAGTACACATATGCATTTGTATATTTACTCTGAGCCTCTTAATTCTTCATTTGCACATAGTTCTAGCAGATTAAGAAGTCATGAACTTGAAAGGGAAAGAGTTGCTGCTACTGGTGGGTCTGTAAACAGTGGTCTAAAATTAGCCTTTAGGCTACCTTTTTTTTTTTTTTTTGGCCACCCCACACAGGATGCGGGATCTTAGTTCCCCGACCAGGGATCGAACCCATGCCCCCTGCAGTGAAAGCATGGAGTCTTAACCACTGGGCTGCCAGGGAAGTCCCCTCCTTTTTTTTTTTTCAAACAAGGTAGACCAGAAAGAAATCTACCAAAAATGGTGATAAGAACTCAAAGTCAGCTATGATTTCCTGTGTGGGATAAATGGCCTTATGTTTCTCAGTAACTTTTATATTGACGTCACTGTATGACCACGTGGTACAACACAAATGGAACCACAGAACATGAGAATTAAGCTGAACACTTGGTGTCATCAGGCCAACCTCCGAGAGCCAGAGAGGTGAAGGAACTTGCTTAAGGTTGCACAGCTAGCCGGGCAGGGTGAGGAACGGCACCCAGCTCTCCTGGTCCTACCTGGCCCGGGGTCCTTTCTCCTGCTCACACAGGGTTCCTAACCGAGACCCCGAGTTCCCAAGAAAAACTCATTCTGTTCCAAGTCTTCTGACGCACCAGGAGTGCGTGATTCCTTTTAGAAAGAATTCCATCGTAAATGATGACAATGAAGAAAAAGTCGGCTGCTTACGGAGGTGCCCTGGGGAACCGATGCCCACAGACACACTGCCAGCTATCTGGGGAAGAGTCTAATCCCGATGAAGCTGACAGTAACGGTTTTCCTGTGGGGACAAGGAAGGGTCCCTTCCTTCCAGGAGCCCACACTGACTTGGAGGGTCTGGCCAGGCAGAACTGACTCACGATCAGCGAGGGCAGCCCAGGCAGGAGAGCCAAAGTGTGGTGCCGACAGGCGGGCTAATGGACGGGCAGACTCCTAATCCCCCCGAAACGTGCCAGCGGAGCCTGTGCAACACCTCATCAGGCATATAAATACCAGCCAGGCTTATTACTGGGAGTATGTGGCCACATTATTTTAACTCGACGGTCCTGTCCCTGTTGGTGGGCATCCTGCCAGTCTGCATTCCCACATCCTGCTGCCGACTCGGGGCCCACCCGTTTCTATATCGAGACGCTCCTCTCCATAAATAAAGAACAGGAGTCAGGCACAAAAGAAAGGCCCTTTCAAGCGCCGGGAAGGCTGTCACATGGGCCAACAAAGGGCAGGAAATGCTGGGCGGTGGCCCCGTGTCCGTCCCCAGGCCCAGCTCACCTGGCTGGGCCGTAGGGCCTTTGTGCGAAAAATGTCAGGCCCAAGTCCCGAACTTCCTGCCATTTGTCAGGCTGTGCCGTGACCTGGAGTTCACCGAAACGCTTGCTGCTCCCGACAATACACACAGGCATCCTTTGGAAAAATTCTCTCTCTCTCCCCTCGAGGCAGCAATGGCTTTTTATGGAAGTGGCCGGGGTGGGAGTGGGAGGGTCCCGGGCTGAGAAATGGAAAGTTTCGGCTGTATTTCTCTCTTGAAGAAGCCCGGCTCGGACAGGGCAGGGAGAGGTCAGGATCCCAGGCCTGTGAGGCCAGAGGCTCTGGGGCCTCACCCCAGCACTGCTCCTGACCAGCTTGGAACCATGAGGTCATTGGGTGGGTGACTGTTTCTATGACCTATTGGTTTTTTCTCCTATCCAGCACCCCAGATGCTCCCATCCCATCTGCCTCCCCTGAGGTTCCAGGATTTTATTGCCCATGTAATCAGTGTCAAGAATACCTGTCTGCCTACAGAGGAGCAAAAATTCAGGCACTGTGTCTGAGACAGAACTGAAGGCCTGGGGTTACCACTGCCCGACCAGCCATGTCCCTGGCTCCCAGCCTGGATCTTGTGAGAGGAGACTCACGGAGGCTTCTCCAGGCACCAACCAAGCAAAGACATCAACCCCTCACTCCACTCACTTGAGCTGTGCTCCCCGGGTGAGGGGCTGTAGACAGGGGCTCCCAAACACTGGAACGGACATTGATAAAGTAGTCATCCGTCCCCTGTGAACTGAAGAAAAAGAAACAATGAATTTTTCAGCTTCCTAAATGTCTTCCTTTGAAAGGACTGTCCTTTTATTCTGAGATTATTTCTGAAATGAAGAAGAAAAATGCGGTGAATTTTTCCATACTGCTAGGATTGTCCTTTATTCTGGGATAATGTTCTTCCTACTTTCCTAGTGCTACTTTGTGAGTGTTAAAATGTGCTTTTGTGTATGACATCACGGAAATTAAAAGACATTTTTATCTGATGAAACAAAAAGCTGACAATCCTGTGCTAGCCCTCCAAACAGAAACCAAAAAACCCACCACCTGCAGCTTGTAATGTGCCCAAGTCTATGAGCCACGGTCTAGGGCACTTGCAAGGAGCAGGACACTGGGCGCTGCCTTCAAGGAGCCCACGACTTGGTGGAGGGCTACAGGCTTGTAATGGCGATGCCCTGCACGACCTCAGGGGATTCTGTGCAGAGGCGTGGGGCAGATGTTACTTGTGCTGTTAGAGCTCAGAGGGGAGGCCGGTCAGCGAAAGCCTTGTTTGAGGTAAGGGCTCAGTTAACGTTGGTTGAATAAATGAATGACTGGAAAGCATTGAAGAGGACTTGGTGAAAATGGGACTGGGAGGGTCTTGCCGAGGGGGAGGAGCTACGGAAGGGTGTTGCTGGTCAGCAGGTCAGCTGGGGCAGAGACATGGAGGCCCAGAAGAGCCTGTGTGTGACGGTGCTGGGGGGGCTGGCCTCTTCTCAGGAGCAGAGACAACCCTAACCAGAGTAGCGGGCTGTGCTGTTAGGTAAGGGGAGGTGTACCTTGAGCCAGACAAATATGTTAGATTTGAGGCAGCCGTTACTAGGGAGCCACGGAAGGATCTCGAGCAGGGCAGTGCCAGGGTGAAATGCTAAGTGAAGACGTCAGTCTGGCAGCTGCGTGGAGGGGTCCTGGAACCCAGAACCCAGGGGAGCTGTCCGAGGACTCCAGCCTGCGAGGGCAGCGGGCCGGGGCTGGGGCTGTGGTGCTGGTGAGGGGTGCCGCCAGGATGGGAAGGGTGCTGGACTGCGCCTGAGATTTTAATCCAGGAGTCTCAGGAAGTTTTGCCATGACTGAGTGGATGGAAATGTGGCAGAGATGGGAGGTTTGGATTTAAGCAGAGGATGAGCTTCGCCTTGGGTCTGCCAATTCTGAGCAGATGACTGGGGTTACAAGGACAAGGGTCCAGCTGCCCGGGGGGCTGGGGTGAGAGAACCAAGGAGCAGCAGGGCCACCCCCTCCCCCGGGGGGAGGGAGACGCCACCTGTGCTCTCGCGAGCAGGGGCTGCAGTCGTGGTGTCTGATGGGGGCGGATGTGCCGGCCGTTCCCAGAAGGTCTGCAGCCTGGCCTAATAGTGTGTGGAATTCAGGCCTGGATGAGAGGCGTTGAAAGCTGCCCGGGACGAGCGGCCACTCTCCCTGGGAGGGGGGCTGTGAGGAGGCCTGCGTGCTCTGGCAGCCAAGATAACCCCGGGTTATTTCAGGAGGAGAGCCCTAAGAAGAAAGAGAGGTCAGTGGCCAGCAGATGGACAGATAATCCGGCTTATCTGAGAGGCTGGCGAGAGAGGGCCCTGGGGACCGCGTCCTCTGAGACGGGAAGGTGCCGAAGTGCATCAGAGGGAGAACGGGGGTGGGAAGGGCCAGCGGCCGCGCTCCAGCGGGGGGCACCTCACGGCCCGGCCCAGCCTCTCCCTGGGCGGCAGACAGAAGTCCCTCTGGCTCAGATGGGAGATGGAGACCGGAGTTCCCTGAGGTCACCCCAACTTCAGGAGCTCCAGACCTTATTCAGGGTCTGAATGCCCGACGACAGCCCCAGAGACGGCAGGCTTTTTACGTTTTACTCTTTCAGGTTGTTCAAGAGTCAGGTGCCCACCTGCATTTACTGGAGGCACAGTGCCCGCGTGGTGTGTCGTGTGGGTGCTGTGTGGCTGTGGGTGTGGAGTGAGTGTGACGCGTGGGTGTGATGCACGTGAGTGTGTGTGTCCAGTGCGGGTCTGGGGGTGGTGTGTGCAGTGCACGGGTGTGCCGCAGCGCGTGCTCGAGGTGCGAGTGGAGCCGTCTCCTGGCCTGGCCTCGCCCCACTCCCCATCCTCGTGAAAGCGCAGCAGAGCCACCGCCCTATGGGGGCAGAGGCTCTCAGCTCCACGGGACGTGGTCCAGACTCCTCAAGATGTCCTGGGAGGCCTTCAGGATTCAGCTCAAGCCCTTCGAGCCCCCTTGGCCAGCCTGCCCTCCCAGGGACCTCCCGTCTCTTCTGACAGGCGTGGGTTTTCCTGTCTCTGAGTCCCCGTTCAGACAGTTTCCTCTCTGTGGAAGGGCCTGCCCATCCTCTCCACCTCAGAAAGCACCTTCGTCCTTGAAGGATCAGCTCCCAGACGCTGAGCGGGACGTTTGGCTGGAGCCATCCTCGCCCACGCCCTCTGCCCGCTGCCCTCCACCAGCTCACACCCCAGAGCTGCCCATCGTGCAAGGATGCCCCCTCACAGCTCATCACGGGAGGAGGCCGGTGTGGTCTGGGCTGCCACCATCGCACTGAAACGCCCCTAGGACGAGCATGGGGCGCCGGGCCCAGGCTCTGCACGCTCACCCTAGGAGTCCTCTCTGGGCTTCCCCAGAGGCCTGAGTTCCATCCCGCAGGGCCCTCACTCCCTGGTCTGAACTGCTGCAGACACATTTTCCTAGGGCTGTCTTTTTTAACATTTTAATTGAGGTGTAATTGACATATAATGGTATATTGGTTTCAGGTGTCCAAGGTAACAATTCAGGTATTTGTATACACTGTGAAATGATCGCCACAGTAAGTCTAGTTACCATCCATCACTTTAGCCAGGTAACCTGTAGGATTCACTCCCCTGGCAGCTTTCAAGTGTGCGCTACAGTGTTGCTGACCCCAGTCATCACGCAGTCCTCCACCCCCGTCTTGACAGGACCTCACACCCACATGGTCACACTAGGCCTCGTGCCCCGGTTCTCGACTTTCCTGAGGGCACCGCCATGCCCCCTGCACCCGGGCTTCAAAACCGGGCCTCCTCCGCCTGCCCTGCCCCCAGGCACCGACCGCGTGTGCTCTGCTCCTTCCCCCTCCCTCTCCACTGCAGGGTTTTTTTTGTGCCTCTGGATTAGACCGCAGGAGCAGCAGCAAATACTGACAAAGCATGGTATAGACTTAGTCAACAGGAGGATCAATCCAGCCCTTCCCGCCCCTTCGCCCTGCAGGGGAGAACACTGCAGTGAGCGGTCAGTGTGGCACCCCACAGACCTGGGTGAGATCTCCTTTGGGCTGGATTCCCAGCAGCCCGAGCCCAGGGCCTGCCGTGCACTGCCACACTGCCCTCCAGAAGGGCGGCCCCACTCGAATTCCCGGCTTGTGTGTCTCTGTTACCCGCCACTGCATGCTTCATGTGCTTCTGAACTTTGGGGGTTTCCTTTTCTGTATAGTTTGTCCACACTTTTGCCTGTTTCCTGGTGGGACTGCAGCCCCCTCCTCACTTTCTAGAAGTCCTTTGTATATTGTTGATATCAGAGGATACCTAGAATTAGAATAAAATCTATGTCAGTTTTAGACCTCCTCCCATTCTGTCCTCCATCTACGAATTTTGTTCCTGGTATCCTTCAATGGCAATGAATCCTTCATTTTGATGCCGTCAAGATCAAAACCAACCTTTTAAATTCTGGTGTGTGCTTTTGAAGTTTTAAGATGTCCTTTCCGGTTTCTAAGTCACAAAAACATTTTCCTAGGTTTTCTTGTACTAAACTTAAACTTACTTATCTTTATCTAGCATTTTCCAAAGTGACAGGCACTCTGCCAAGTACTTTGGAGACATTATCTTTTTTTTTTTTTTTACATCTTTATTGGAGTATAATTGCTTTACAATGGTGTGTTAGTTTCTGCTTTATAACAAAGTGAATCAGTTATACATATACACATGTTCCCATATCTCTTCCCTCTTGCGTCTTCCTCCCACCCTCCCTATCCCACCCCTCCAGGTGGTCTCAAAGCACCGAGCTGATCTCCCTGTGCTATGCAGCTGCTTCCCACTAGCTATCTACCTTACGTTTGGTAGTGTATATATGTCCATGCCTCTCTCTCGCTTTGGAGACACTATCTTAATAGGTAGAGACTGTTTTAGATACTTTGCATGTATTACTTCCGTGGATCCTCACAACATAGGAGGTGAGCACAATTATTACCATCCTCACGTTACATTTGAGGAGACCGAGGTACTGAGAGGTTAAGTAACTTCTAAGTAACACACAAGTTGAAGAATCTGAGAGCCTGGCTCCAGAGACTGTGTCCTCAACCTCTACGCTAACCCATCTGTCTAATGTGACCTTCACAGCAACCCCTAGTGTGGTAGTTAATTTTATGTAGCAGAGTGACTGGGCTGAGGCATGCTCAGAGAGCTAGTAAAACTGTATTTCGGTGTGTGCCCGTGAGGATGTCTCTGGAAGAGATTGGCAGGTTAGTATTTGAGTCAGTAGACTCAGTAAAAGAAAATGCCTTCACCAGTGTGGGTGGAGATCACCCAATCCATCTGAGGACCTGGAGAGAGCAAAAAGGTGGCGGATTTGCTGTCTCTGCTTGAGCTGAGACATCCATCTTCTCCTGCCCTTGGACACAGGACATGGGCGCTCCCGCTTCTCAGGCTTTCAGACTAAGACCAGGACTTGGGCCATCTGTATCCGCCCACCCCCATTCTCAGACCTTCGGCCTCAGGCTAAATTACCCACCAGCTTTCCTGGTTCTGCAGTTTGCAGACAGAAGATCATGGGGCTTCTCGGCCTCCATCATGGCTTGAGCCAATTCGTATAATAAATCTCCTCTTCCATTTACGTCCTATATCCTATTGGTTCCATTTCTCTGGACATCCTGACTAATACACTGAGACAAGATGAACAGGGGCCATTCCTGGGGAAAGGGGAGAAGCTGCCCCAGCTCGCAGCCCCGAGCTGTGCCCTGAGCCGCTGCACTGTTATCTTAACCTCAGTCCCTCTGGGAAAGCCTGAGACCTGGAGCTGGGTGGTGCATTTTGGGAAGTGATCTCAGAGCACAGGAGTGGGGGATTGAAAAGAGTGAATGGGGAATGAGGACAGGCCAATCCAAGGATGAGTTTTCAGGCTGGTCCCTGCTGTGGCAGCGGGGGCTCCGTCCTGCTGGGAGCCTCCGAGGAGCACACGGAATGGGACTCCAAATTATCCCCAGGAGCAAGAGGACAGCATTTATCAAGCAGCTCCCCTCCCCCATTGTGGCCAAGCTTAGCTTCTCACCTGTGTGAGTGTCCGGAGGGCCTGCCCTGGTCACAGAGGAGCCCTGGGGCAGAATGGTCACAGGTGCCTCTGACAGGTGCTGTCAGATGCCACCTGGGCAAGGCTGGTGCTGCAGCCAAGGCTGGGTCTGGGCGGAGGGCACGTGAGGCCAAGGTGCTGCCCGGAGTCGTTACTAATGTTTGCTCCTGGTTTCTCTCCCTGCAGGCCTGTCTCACTTCTTCAAGCAGACAGCTGGCTTCTGGTAGGTGGGTGCAACCTCGGTTCATTCGTCTTTATTTTCTCCACGATGCCCAGTGTGCTGCTATAACAACCCCGCCCTTTCTGCTCCTGGCACCAGGGGTGGTCTCTACATGTGCCGATGCCTTTAATCCTAGTGGGAGCCCCGTGCTAACGCTTTATGCATGATGACATGGAGGCTGAGAGGTTTAGGGACCAGTGCAACAGAGCTAAGGTCAGAATCCAGGCTGGCGCTATGCACAGGCCTCCTCAGGGCTGGCTGAAGGGGGAGCCCCAGCTGCTTCTGTCTGGACCACGGAGACCAGCGGGAAGCAGGAGGGAGGTGTCCTTTACTCAGAGGAAACGGCTAGAAGCTGAACAAAGGCCCAGAGGCAGGAGAGCCTGGGCTTGTATAAGGAAGAGCAGTTTGGCTAAGTGTCGAAAATTTGTGGGTGGCACTCCTAAAAGAGTTGCCATTTGGAGAGGGGTGAGGGGAGGAGAAGGCAGCAGGGGTGATTTTTTTTTCTACAACTAGTTGGCAGTGGGTGGGGGAGCTTGCGTTGGACTTTTAAAGCCCCTGTCACACTGCAGTCTCCTTGAGGGCAGGAACCTCTGCTTCTCCTTCTTTGTGTGACAGAGAAGCAGAGAGACACCTCCCCCCGCCCCCTGCCCACTCCCGGCCTTGTGCATGGGTGTGTGTGTGCCCTTCATCGTGGATGTGGTGGGTAGAAAGATAAGCCAGGGTGGTGGCCACTCCTGGCTGGCCCTTTCAGCATATCCCCTGGTTACACTCTCTCTCCTATTCTAACCCACCTACCAGACTACCCTCACCCCACAGCTCAAGGGGCAGCTCCACCCACTCATCATCACTTCCATTATTGGTTTTCAGCAAACAGTCTAACAGTCCTTGGGGACTCCTCTATTGCGTCACGTAGGAGCAGAAGGGTTGTTCTCTCTGTAGATTCCTACCAGCTGCCACCCTCCCCGGGCTCTCACAATTCAATGGCACCAGGAATGGAAGAGAGGAGAGAGCCCTTGGCCTGTGGCCCAGGTGGCCCTTGGCCCTTGGCATTGGAGGTATGACTTGTCCTTGGTCTCCCTCCTGCATGTCTCTCCTGTGGCTTCAGCAAATTTTCTGTCCCCACAAGCAACTGCCTTATGGCCCACCTCCTTCAGCTGGCCCTGGTCCCAGGCTCCCGGCTCTCACCCCTCCCCTCCAACCCCACCTCCAACAGGTAGCCACAGCTAACAGCGGTATGTATTTGTGATATATATTCAAAGCCAGAAGCATACGATGTGTATCCCTGTGCCAATTGCTCCCTCACCTCAATAATATCACGGCCACCTTTCCGTGGACTGTGTATGGACCCGGCTCACCCTTTTAAATGTCAGTACTTGCACATGATATGATATTTTGAACAGGTTCTCTTCCTATTATTTATTGAGAAACTGTCACGGGCAAGGCTATATTCTGGGGACCAGAATGTACATTCTAATAAAGGAGACAGGAGGTATAAAAGTAATTAAATAAATAAGCTGCAGCATTATGGATGGTGTTAAGTGTTGTGAGGAACATAAAACTGGGGGGGGGGTTGAGAAAGGAGGTGACATTTGACAACTCAGATACAAACTTCAGGATAAGAAAGATGTATACTTGGGCCACGTCCACCTCGGGGCTGGGACACACCCTGCTGACGGCATCTCTGAGCCCATGGGATGGAGATGGTGGAGATGGTGAGGGGTGAGCCCCGTGGCACTAGTCTTCCCTCTTATTCAGTGTCCTCGGGGGCGGTGGCAGCTGTCCAGGCCCAGGGACAGATGCAGAGGCCCACATCCCCGGTGCCTGAGCTCTTTTTCACAGGCCCGCCAGGTGCAGCTGTAGCACCGCCTCACTCCTGTGACCACTTCATGTAACAAATGGACTTTCTTCTTTGAAAAACTGAATAACATGCCTAGCCTGCCTCTGCTTTCACAAGATACTGTTTGTGAAAGGGCTTGAAGAAAGGAAAGTTTCAGAAAAAAAAAAAAAAAGATGAAATTCTCTCTATGTTTTCTAGGTCTGCTGTAACAAAGTATCACAAACTGGGTGGCTTCAAACAGTAGAAATTTCGTGTCTCACAGTTCTGGAGGCCAGAAGTCTGAAATCAAGGTGTTAGTAGGTTGGTTCCTCCTTAGGGGCTCAGAGGAAGAATCTGTTCCTCTAGTCATTGGATTAGGGCAACCCTAATGACCTCATCTTAACTAGATCTCATCTGCAAAGACCCTATTTCCAAATAAGGTCATAGTCACAGGTACTGGGGGTTAGGACTTGAATATATCCTTTTCGGGGGACACAATTCAACCCCTAACAGTATCAAATGTCATCTTCATCATCAGCATCATCATTGTCATTATCATCACGAAAAACTCAGGGTTAAAAAACAAACACCACGGCTTGAGTCACGCCCCAGCGGAGACGGTGCGCAGGCGCACTTGCTCCGTAAGGCCCCGGAAGTGGTGGCGCCAACCTGCCGCCAGACCCGCGGTGCTCTCCGGATCTAACATTTGTCCGTGAGGCAGCAGTTCCTTGGCGTCAGGGTTGTCGCGTAGGAGATAAAGTCGGAGGAGGTGAACGAATCTCTAGAACGCGCCCTTGGCAGGGAAATTATCTTCCTCTTCTCCCCGATGCACAGAACCAAAGTGGGCTTGGAGGATCGCCAGAAGCTCTACAAGCTGATCGTTAGCCAGCTGCTCTATGACGGCTACATCAACACTGCTAATGGCCTCATCAATGAAATCAAGCCTCAGTCTGTCTGTGCACCCTCGGAGCAGCTCCTGCATTCATCAAACTAGAAATGAAACGACTGTGTGCATGGAGAAAGGTCCAGAAGAATTCATACCACCATGTTAACAGTATCTCTAGGTGATATAATACAAGGAATGGAAAACGATGATACTGCAGTTCACTATGCAATTGGTCCGTCAGATACAGTTGCCCCGGCACAGGAATTTACCTGGAGTTTGATGCAGATGTCCAGATTATGTCCCCAGAGGCCTCGGAGTACGGAACATGCTATGTCACATCCCGTAGAGGACCATGTCGTGTAGCTACCTATAATAGAGATGGGCAATTAATAGCTACTGGATCTGCTGATGCTTCCATAAAAATACTTGACACAGAAAGAATGTTGGCCAAAAGTGCCATGCCAATAGAGGGCATGATGAACGAGACTGCACAGCAGAACATGGAAAACCACCCAGTGATTCCAACTCTTTACGACCACGTGGATGAATTCACGTGTCTCGCTTTCCACCCAACAGAACAGATCCTCGCCTCTGGTTAAAGGGATTATACTCTTAAATTATTTGATTATTCCAAACCAGCTGCAAAAAGAGCCTTCAGATACATTCAGGAGGCTGAAACGTTATGCTCCATCTCCTTCCATCCTTCTAGAGACTTCACTTGTTGGGGCTCAGCAGCCTACTCCTCGACTTTATGATATCAACACATGTCAGTGCTTTGTCTCTTGCAGTCCTCAAGATCAATACACTGATGCCATATGTTCCGTTAATTACAATCCTAGTGCCAATATGTATGTGACTGGTAGCAAGGACGGCTGCATCAAATTATGGGATGGTGTTTCAAATCGATGCATCACAACTTTTGAGAAAGCACACGATAATGCTGAAGTTTGTTTTGCCATTTTTTCCAAAAATTCAAAATACATTCTGTCAAGTGAAGAAGACTGTAGCTAAACTTTGAGAACTATCAACAGGGCGAACCCTTGTCAGATACACAGGTGCTGGCTTGAGCAGACAGCAGGTGCACCGGATGTAGTCCGTCTTCAACCACACGGAGGACTGCGTGCTGCTGCCTGACTAGAGGACCATCAGCCTCTGCTGCTGGGACTCAAGAATGGCTGAGCGGGCTTCCCTGGTGGCGCAGTGGTTGAGAGTCCGCCTGCCGATGCAGGGGACGCGGGTTCGTGCCCCGGTCCGGGAGGATCCCACATGCCGCGGAGCGGCTGGGCCCGTGAGCCATGGCCGCTGAGCCTGCGCGTCCGGAGCCTGTGCTCCGCCACGGGAGAGGCCACAGCAGTGAGAGGCCCGTGTACCACAAAAAAAAAAAAAAAAAAAAAAAAAAAAAAGAATGGCTGAGCGCCGGAACCTGCTCTCCCTGGGCCACAACAACATCGTGCACTGTATCATGCACTCGCCCACCAACCCCGGCTTTGTGACCTGCAGCAACGACTTCGGGGCGCGGTTTCGGTACAAGAGGTCGACCACGGACTAGAGCCGCCTGCGTTAAACAGGGTTGTTTTCTCGAGGACTCTGCCCCTCCTTTCCCTTCTGTCCCATCACCAGCTTCAGTGGTAAGTCGTTGTACCATCTCTGGCAGTTGTGCCGCCACCTCTACGTCCTTCTGGGATTTGTACGAGCCTTTTTTTACCTTGATGGAGAATCTTGGTGGAAAAAGTTGGAAACACGGATCTGTGCGGTTGTTCTGCACCCACTGATTATTACATGGTGATTTTCATCAGTTTTGTAAATACAGGACTTGCTATTTCCCTTGATCATTTGAAGAAGGATAGAGTATTAAAGTGCTTTCTAGATCTCAAATGGATCTGTCATGAAAAAAAAAACCCACCAAAATGCATTATTAGCAAACTGGATATGCCTGTTTTTGTGTGGGTGGTAGTCTGCTGTGACATGACAAAGGCAGTGACAGATTTGCAGGAACCTGGGAGAGACAAGACTTAGGTCCCGCTTGGCGCTTCTCAAACAGCAGTGAACACATGAACCACCTGGGGCTTGTAAAAAGGCAGACCCTTGTCAGTAGGCCTGGGGCAGCCCTATGTTCTGCATTTCTGTCAAACTCCCAGGTAACGCCTCTACCGCTGGTCCATGGCCCACGCTGTGAGTAGCAAGGGTCTGATGGATTGCCAGCATACAGGCCTCTGCTCTGCCTAAGGCCCAAGCGTTGGTCACCTTTGAAGAACCTCGCCCTCTTTCTCCCATGACCTTCATGATTTCAAGAGCCAGCCTGGAGGGCTTCACACGTGTCACTTCCCACTTAGGTGGTCCCAGCTGTGATGTCTTTCCCTTCCTAACCCCCTCCTCACGTGGCATGCTGTCTTTTCTTAGCCTCACATTAGTATTCTAGTGGACAGCCTCACTGACGGTGGAATGCACTGGGGGAGCCCAGAGGAAACTTAGCTGAAAGCAGGCCTGTGAACACGGCAGATCACAAAACACATTCAGCCAAAAGACCCCCATTCCTGGACCCCATCCAGACTCGTCCCTTTATTATTCTTGTTCTCCTTCCTCTTTTACTAGACCTTGCCTGAAAACAGCCTGGGTGTTGCTAAGGTAACGCTGTAGAGCCTCCCCCCAATACATCATTGTTTGATTCCAGCAGCAGCAGCCCAAGGAATTTGCTATTTGTTTAAGAGATGAAAGCCACAAACTTCCACACATTCTTCTCCAGTTTCACTCCCCTCGAACTGTATGGCCCTGTCGGAGCAGAGCACATTGGGTGGAGTGGACTCAGGGGACCCAACAAAATAATGGGTACTTGAGAATGGTCCTCATCACCCAAAGAGAGAGAAAGAGAGAGCTGGGATTTCTCTTGACGGGGCACCAGGGGCGATAACTGTCCTCACTGAGGGTCTGAGATGGGCCTGGTGGGAAAGGAAAGCCTCTCAGTTATGTTCCCTCCCAGCCTCAGATCTGGAAATCACACTTCCCTCGGGGCCTCAATTTCACAGACTGCGACTCTAGGAAGGGTACCTGAAATCCCACGAGCAGCACACCTAACCTGTGCGAAGACACATGGGATGTGGTTCAGGGCGCAGAGGTGTTTCAGGAGCACATACAGCCCCATTTAACGAGCTTTATCAGGAAACCACTGTGGCTTGAGGGCCTGTGAGGTAGGTACTGGGGACACAGTGTGCACAGCCCTGGAGCTGCAGCTTCTTACCAGCAGGAGCATTGATCTGACTCTGCTCCGCTGCCACTGACGGAATGATTTCTCTCTCGCTCCTTGCTTTTCTTTGTCATTCCACTTCTCTCACAGACAACCACTTGGCTCCCCCTCTGTGTCGCATCTGAACTCCCTAAGCTGATGCATTTGATTGGTTCAAGTATCACTGGCTCTAAGCCTAAGCTAGCTCATAAGACAACTGGCTGACCAATAGAGAGGCAGCCCCTGGTCAGGTGCTCACCCTTGGGTCCAATCAGCTGTAGCCCACCTACCATAGCTCATGTGGTGCAACATGGCATCTTTAAAAGGAGCTGCAGTTATAGGAGGTCTTCGGAGGCCTGTTCATCCGCCCAGTGTGAGCTACACGATAAAGTGATGCTTTCAGAAGAGTTCTGGGGAGAGAACAAGATGTCTAGAGATGTCTAATGAGGAGGCTTGATCGAATTTTGTGGTGTGTTGTGATGTGTGATATAATCTCTGTCATCCCACTGAGATTTTGGTGAAATGTACATCGCTCACCAATGCTTCTGGTGTTAGACATGTGTTTTTTTGTTTTTTGTTTTATTAATTCTTATTGGAGTGTAGTTGCTTTACAATGTTGTGTTAGTTTCTACGGCACAGCAAAATGAGTCAGCTATACGTATACCTATATCCCCTCTTTTTTGGATTTCCTTCCCATTTAGGTCACCACAGTGCAGTAACTAGAGTTCCCTGTGCTCTACAGCATGTTCTCATTTAGTTATCTATTTTATACATAGTCCCAATCGTGCATGTGTGTCAGTCCGAAGCTCCCAATTCCTCCCCCTCACCCTCTAGACATGTGTTTTTGAAGGTTGGCTGTGCTCACTCTGACCTCCAGGAAGACAGATTTAGAACAGAAGCTGCCCCCCGGGGGCCCAGCCACAATCTGTTACCTATAGAAAAACGTGAGAAGTTCGGCGGCCAATGGAAGGAGAAAATAGGATCAATCTACTGAAGTATCAGGATCATCTGTACACACGGACAGACATAGAGCCCCAAAAAGCAGGTGTAGACAGGCTTTTGGAGAAGTTGCCAGAATTCAGGTGAGTTCCAAGTGTCTGTTTAGTCTGTGGCCCCAGCGCTCAGAAAGGGACCCCCTTGCGGAACACTGTGATACCTTCAGTGTCTGGAGAAATTGTCAGTTTGGTTAGGGAGCCCACGTTGCACAGAAGGGCGGCTGTCCTCTGCCCGTGGTTCTCACTATGCAGCCACCCATATAGGGACCGAGATCATGAAGGAATTAGATACTGGATTCCAGCCACAGCCAGTCCTGGAGGGAGGCCCAGCACCTGAACAGCGGAAGGGGGAAGAGGATGAGTTGTCCCTGTGGTAAGATGTGGAGCTCACACTTGGGCTGTCATGTCTGGAAGGGATCTTGGAGGTCGTCTTGTCCAACCCTTTATTTTTTACAGGAGAAAATGCAAGCTCAGAGATTAAGTGATTTGCCTGGGGTCATGCAGTGAGTTGGTGGTGACCTGACAAACTCATTTACCAACAGCTGCTGCCCTTAACTTAGGTTTTGTTTTTTCCCTCTTAGAGGAAGACCAGGTCTGTGGGGGAGGGCTGGTGAGGACAAAACCTGACAACAGGTCCAGGGGTCTCTGAGAGGGGTTGGTTGAGAAAATACTGTCAAAGAAATTTCTGCTTCATTTTATCTGCAGAGTCTCCCCTCCTTCTGGGCCAGCTGTCCCTTGATGAAGCCTTCATTTTGGTCACAAAAGGGGTATGGTGACTCAAGTGCTTCAGAGCATAGGCGATCTGGAGTCCTGGAATCAGGAAAGAAGTGAGCGGAGAAAGGCAAGTGATGGCGTTCAGGGGCGCTGGGATGAGTCACAGCACGGAGCCCCCCTCTCCTCTCCTCCCCAGCTGCTTGTGAATCAGTTCATTTGGATGCAAAAGCATCTGGTGGGAGAGGGGCGCCAGTTCAGTGGAGGAATGAAAGGACACAGATCTCGAACTGATAACAGAGGGATCTTGTTCACAACTACCAAAACCGTGCTGGACCTCCGTACGTGGAGTCTGAAATCACGGGCCAAAGGGGGCTTCCGGCTAATCTCTTGATGGAGCCTAGCCATCGTGTCCCTGTCCCTTGCGAATGCTGTTCTTACACTGAACGTGGTCTGACTGGCCCCGTTGGTGCCCTCACCACTCTGGGGATGGGAAGTGGGAGGACAAGGCCAAACTCTTCTCTGTGTTGGGAGGTGGGAGAAATGTGACATCAAGTCCACAATGGTTCGCTTGAGGTCTGACAGAGCCGTCAGGACCCAGGCATCCTGTCTCCCAGTCTTCTCTGCCAGCGCACAGGTGCCTTTGATGCTCCCTGAGAACCCAGAGTACTGGAGGACAGCTATTCTCAGAAAGTAGCACCATATACTGACATCACTGATGACCTCGGCTTGGGGCCGGGGCCAGAGGTGTGAGAGGAAAATGAGGTGAAGAAGCAGCAAAATAAAACCGGTCTCCCCCGCTGTACCCCCTACCCCCAAATGACTCAGGTGGTCTTTGAGATGAGAAAACAGCCACCGAATTCTTTCTGCTCTCTGCTAGGATCTTCCTTTTGAATGCAAAGGAGAGACTGGGAGCTCTTTCAGAGTCAAACATGGATCTTCATCTCAATGCCCAGAGACAAAGGCCAAAAAATGTGAGGAATTTCCAAAGCGTCTCCTTCAAACAGCATCTCCCCCACCCTCTGGCTCAGCTCCACGGGCACTGCTGATGGGGATGGCGGCTTTCTCCTCCTGGCCTGCGGCCCACTCACTAAAAGCTTGTATCTGAGGAGAAAGGAAATTATGAATCTCCCTGCTCAGCCTCCTGTTCTCATGCTCCTGTAAGAAGATACCTCTGTGAACCCAGATGGTAGGATGGGCCTGGGGAGTGGCTTCCACTGGGCAGACCAGTGTCTGCCTGGCCGCCCCCCTCGTCCATAGCCACCTTAATGGCGGGTCGAAGGGACGACGCACCCCACCCACTCCAGGGCAATGGGAACATTTTCACTTTCTGACCGAGGCCTTTAAGAGGAACCCTCATTTGGATCGGGCTCTTTTCTCCTTCCTCTCTGGAGGCTGAATGGATGGGAATAAGCTTCCAGAACATTACAGGGAGTAAAGAAAACTGGGAAGGAGCCCAGGGAGCTCTCATTTTAAAACATCTTTGAGACAGAGCGTGATAGTCAATGCTCTGGGGACCCCGGAAGTTTGGGCGACCGCCTGCCAGCCCTCACTACCTGTTTATTTAACACCAACCTCGCCTCCCTCCCTGGTAGGATGCTGGGTTCTTTGGGGGTCACTGCGATCCCTCAGAAAGTGAGAAAAAAACAGAAAAAATAACAACCCACAGATAACTGTTGGAGGAAGGGTTGGTAGTGATAACACTTTGGATTACACAACCCACGTAGGACCACACCAGTTATCACATGACACGATAAGCGAAATTACCTCACTCATTGCTTGCCTTGACCTACCAACTTGGTAGACTTGCCCAGGCTCCCCTTGCTCCCTGCTGGGTGCCAGAATAAGTTTCCTCAAGCACTGGCTTGGTCATGCCAATGGCAACTTTAAGACCCACAGCAGCACTCTCTGGCCACAGTACCTGGCCCGGGGGTCTTGGCATGGCACTCAAGAGTCCCCTCTTCCTAGCCTCTACAACTCACCCCGCCCATTGTCCTTCAACATGGCTGCCCTCGCCCACCCTTTATCCCACCCATCGCCCTAAACAGTGCTCTCACCCCTTGACTCTTATCCCGTCCAACATGGAGGACACCTCCCTTCCTCTCCTCCCCCCAACTCCCATTTCAATATGGTACTTCACAGACTCCCTGCTCCTTCTTCACCGCTATCACATTCACCATCTCGCTTGAGTCACTTTTCCCTAGGAAGCTTCTTTGACCAGCCCCACCTCCCTACTTGGTGTCAGACAGACCCCGCCTCAGAGCCCTGCATTGTATTCATGGTAGTTTTGGCTTTGGAATTGTCTTTGGGAACTCAGGTGTATATTGGCCTCAAATTATTGGTAACTTCCTTGAGGTCAGGGGAAACCCTCTCCCAATAGTTCTCAAAGTGAGGTCCCTGACCATAGCATCAGCATTGCCTGGGAACTTGTTAGGAATGCAGATGCCCAAGCCCCACCCCCATCCTAACACGCCAGGGACCGGAGGCCGGCCTGGCAATCTGTGTTATAACATGGCCTCTAGAAAATTCTGATGCACGCTCCAGTTTGAGAACCACGGCATGAATGCTCTGCAGTGTAATGTTGTGGAACCCAAGTTCATGTGCCTGACACACAGTGAGTGAGGCCCACCAAAAAGTCGGAATTTGGAGCAGAGAAAGGTTTATTGCAAGGACCAAGCAAGGAGAACGGGCAGCTCATGCTCAGAAGACCCAAACTCCCTCATGGGTTTCAGGGAAGAGTTTTTAAAGACAGATTTGGAATGAGGGCTGCAGGTGGTGTGACTCTTCAGATTGGTTGGTGGGTAGGTACCAGGGTGATGTTCCAGGAATCTCATCATCAGCCTTCTGGTTCCGACTAGTCTGGGGTCCGTGTGCTTGCGCTCAGCCTAAAGTTATCACCCTCCACCTGGTTGGGGGCCGTAGTTCCCGTAGAAGAACTCAGAGATGTTTGTATCAGATCATCCTGTATATCTCTTGAGGAGGAACCAGGACCCTGCCCCAAGCTGCATGATTGTTTCCTGACAACTTTTCCTTCGTTTGTACGTTTCTTCCCTCCCCTAATTAGTAACTGTTTGAATCTGCCTTTTGGAATTCAGGGAAAGTCTAGGAAGCTGGAGCTTTTTTCCTACAAACAAGAAACAGGGGACACGGAAAGGCTTTTGTACCCTGGAGGGCCTCACAGCCTCTGCTTGGTTTCAGTAGTACGGGATTCACCACGCTGCATGAGCTTCAAAAACCCATCAGCTGGCTCCCTAACTGATATGGCCCCGACCAGCAACCCCATTCCTCAGATCTGACTGACTCCATTCGGTCTGTAGGGGTAGGTACCTTGCAGACAGCAGTTTCTCTTCTCTTTGCTCATTGGAAGAGGAAAAAAGGAAGTTGCTTCTGTATGCTCTGTTGTGCCCATCCTTTCCTTGACATGTCGTGGCTGCCCGGAGATTGGATGGCTGCTGACAGAGAGGGATGGGCTCCCCAGAGGCCCACTGGCTGGTGTGTGCTCCTGGGCCCTGCTGCCCTGAGGATTTCCCAGGTGGTGATGGCAGGTGGCAGCAGAGGGAGGGGGGGAACCTGGGCAGTGTGTGCTGGGCCTTTGTGGAAATGGGGGGGGGGGAAGATGCACCCTGTACCCCTACCCCGGGCAGCTTTCCTCAGGGAGCAGGGGCTCCCTGTGTGGCCGAGGAGGGCCAGCCTGACATGAATGGAGACCTTGTATCGGGGACCTCGCTGGAGCTGGGAGCCACAACACAGGGGCTTTTCACGAGCAACCTCGCAATAGAGGCGGCATTGAGCGTGACTGGTGGCGCGCGGGCAGACGTGGGGTCTGGCGGACGCGTGGCATCAGTGGAACAGCATTGCTACTCCTCCTGCCCCTGCCTTGGCTGGGGTGGGCTGTTAGAGGTCTCCTCTCAGAAGGGAAGACGCAGAGTCACGTTGTCCGTAGTGTAAGCTGCCCTGCACCCCTCTCAGCATTCAAGGCTGCAATGGGGGGTGGGGCAGGAGGTGAGCAAAGGGGGTGCTGCGTGCAGAGAGTGGGCTGGCATGCTGAACGGGAACGGGTTAAAGACAGCTGCTTGGAGACAACTCCACGGGGGCCTGTGCTACAAGAACGGGGAGGAGATGCCAGAGGCACTCTATCCATCCAAAGGGCGTGGAATCCCAGCGTGCCCTCCAAGGGTTCAGTGGGAGGAAAGGAAAAAGTGCAGCCTTGCTGGGGGCCTGTTTGGAGGCTACAAGTCAGTGACAGATGACAACTGCCCAGGAGGAATCAGGACGGCGGTGACAGTGGGGCTGGGGGCATGGTGGGTTTAATGCTTCCAAAGGAAAAGAGTCTCCCTCCCCATATATAAACACACCCTCTCTCTGTCTACCTACAGCCGGCCTTCACCTCAAGGAGGAGCTCAGTACATCAGTTCGCCCTGGCTCTCTCTCCTCTCTTCTCCTGTCTCCTTTTCTAGGGTGACCAACGGTTCTGGTTTACCCAGGACCAAAGGATTTCCAGGGATGTGGGACTTTCAGGGCTAAAACTGGGACAGTTGGTCACCCTACTTCCATCTTTGATACCTTCTACTACATTTGAAACTTCTGGGACCTCCTCTGTGGCGCAGTGGTTAAGAATCCGTCTGCCAGTGCAGGGGACACGGGTTCGAGCCCTGGTCCAGGAATATCCCACACACCCCAGAGCAACTAAGCCCGTGTGCCACAACTACTGAGCCTGCGCTCTAGAGCTCGCGAGCCACAACTACTGAGCCCCCGTGCCTAGAGCCCGTGCTCCGCAACAAGAGAAGCCACCACAATCGAAGCCCATGCACTGCAACGAAGAGTAGCCCCTGCTTGCCACAACTAGAGAAAGCCTGCATGCAGCAACAAAGACCCAACACAGCCAAAAGAAAATAAAAAGCTTCCTATACTTATCTCCTACCCCTCCCCCACTAAAATTTGATAATCAGATGGAGATTGAAAACAAGGGGATAGGCGTCTATTTTGCCACTTGCAGTCATGGTTGATGGTGTACTGGACGTGGGTATGGTGGATATGTTGAAGCCCTCGGTTAAGGTAAAATGGGGAAGCAAGTGATGGCTGATTGTTTATTTAGAACACATTAGATTGAGGAGGTGGCCGTGCTTTCTCCATTTTCGCTCTTGTGGACACGCTCGTCCCTGTCTCTTTATTCCTTTGTAAGGATTCTTGCCCTCTGCCTGGCAGGTCCCATCATTCCTCAAAACAGCCCAGGCTGCATGATGTGGCCTCCCATGTGCTCCCAATATCATATGTGAGATGTATAGACATACATACGTACATACGTGCATATAACACCCTTCAAGCTCTTTTCCTTACCTGCTCCACTAGAATGTGATGCTTTTTTTTTTTTTTTTTCCTGCGGTACGCGGGCCTCTCACTGCTGCGGCCTCTCCCGTTGCGGAGCACAGGCTCCGGACACGCAGGCTCAGCAGCCATGGCTCACGGGCCCAGCCGCTCCGCGGCACGTGGGATCTTCCCGGCCCGGGGCACGAATCCGCGTCCCCTGCATCAGCAGGCGGACTCTCAACCACTGCGCCACCAGGGAAGCCCTGTGATCCTCTTAAAGAAAGGATTGTTTTAGTTTTCTGTATCCATCGCTACATGGAAGGTGCAATAAATGTTTGCTGATAAGTGAACAAAAGAGCAAATTATTCCCATCCAGGTGAGAGAATCTGGGAAGAATTCAAGACAAAGGAGCCTGAAAGGTTGACTTAGGTACATGAGGTGGAGATGGAGCAGCAGGTGGCCTTCTGGGATGAGCTACGTGACCCCAGCTAGAGCCACGGCCCGTTCCTTCTGGCCTCCATCCGTCCTCCCCACCCCACCCACCGCGCCTCCAGAGCAGCCCGGCGTCAGTCCTCCTCCATGTCTGCCCTCTCAGGGCTGGTGTCGTGCAGCGGTGACTCACCGACCCCTGGAGTTCAGGCCTTTTCCTGAGCTCATTGACAGGCAGGCCTGGGAGTGCTGGGGAGCCGCGTGCTGAGTCCTCTCAAAGTGACCGGGGTGGGGTGGAGGCGGGGGCTCGATTTCCAGGGGAAATGCTGTTGTGTTTTCACTCTTTCATCAGAAGCAAACCAATAATCCCAACCAGGTCATCTCGGGACACTGGTGGGCTCATGTCCAGCTGTCACCCTTGGGGCGTCCATCTCTCTCCTTCAGAGGCCTCCCCAGGCCTCTGAGGCAGACTCTCACAAGGTCACAGGCTCAGGGCAGGAGGCGCCCTGGGTAAAAGCCAGGAGGCAGAGCGGATGACCCCCAGGTGAGCCCCAGGGAAGCAGCAGCTCCTGGCCACTGCCAGGGCTCGGCCAACCAGAGCAGGCTGCCGCCGCCCGTGCTGGGACCCCACGGCCTCCCCCCGCCCCACTCTGCGAACTACTTTCTCTCTTCCTTTTCCCCTTCTCTCTCCTCCCCAGTTGGCAGTCCCTCCCTGAATCTTAGCCCAGGAGAGGATGACGCGCCGGTGGACAAGTCTCCCTTAACTACCCCGGCTGCTTTGTCTTTCTTTGTGGCAGTTATTACCGCCTGAAATTGATCACCTGGTTTGTGTTTGTTTCCCAGACTTGAATGGAAGGAGGGCACAGGCTATTATTTGTTTGTGTTTGTTTCCCAGACTTGAATGGAAGGAGGGCACAGGCTATTATGTTTACGGCTAATTATGCCCCAGCGCTCAGAAAGGTGCCCAGTTCATCATAGTTAATGAGTGAATGAATGAGGTCACATATTCGGTCTCATGCCCCGGGCTCTGGTGACTTAGCGCTGGGCAGTGCCCAAGCTCTGTGTTTGGAGGTTTCCTGGACAGCCAGCCAGGAACCTGGGGCTGGGGAAAGCCCACTGCAGTTCTGCAACCACCTCTTTTAACCCTGGGGGAGCCACAGAAGCAGAAGGAGGTTTGGGGGTGCAAAGCACTGGGCTCAGGCCCTAATGCTTGCCTTACCTTCTAAGGAGAGATGTGCAGACCCTCTTGCCGCAGTCTCGGCGTTGTCTCTCGAGTCCTCCCCCAATGCCCACCCTCCTTTGGTCCGGAGCACGGAGCTCATTTCTCCTTCTGTCCCTCAGTGCTGCCTGTTTGGTGGGCAGGACTCCTCTGCTGACAGGGTATCTGGTCCTGTGAGGGACCGGATCATGCTGTGCTCGTGCTCTGATTTACGGCAGGACAGTCTGAGGCCCAGACAGAACAAATGAAGTCATTTGTTCAGGATCGCATTGTCTGTCCTTGACAGGGCTGAGAGTTCATTTATTCATTCATTGGACACGTATTTATTGAGCCCCTAGTACGTGCCAGCACTTTTCCAAGGCACTGGAGGTACATCACTGTACAAAACAGGAAAATTAAATCAATGTAACAGAATTAACAACAAAAATAACTACCACTTGTTAGTCTTTTACATTGCAACAAGTATTGTACTAATTGCTTTATTTGTACTATTTAATTTAACGCTTACAACAAACCTATGAAGTAAGTCTTCATTTTTCATGTGAAGACTACTCAGCTAATAAGACCCCGATTCCTGTGTTTCTGGCCACTGCAATACATCTCGGCTCCCTAAATTAAAAGACCTCTGTCTTGACTCCCAGTCCAGGACTATTTCTGCTCTACTCTTCTGCCTCTCAGACTTCCCCGTAGCTCCGTTCTCTGTCTGAACAGCATCCGCTGTTTAAAGGTCAAAGTTTGTATCCACATGTAAAGTCTAAAGTCAGTAGATGACCCAATCCTTTCCTGGGTCTAGGAAACATATTACAAAATTAGAGAGGAGACCAGGACAGAGAGATGATATCATGTGCTAGTCACCCTGCAGCATGAAGTAACAGAGGATGGTCTTTTCCTGTGGGTCCAGAATTGAAGAGTCAGTTAAAATGTGATTAGTGCTTTCTAGGAGAGGGATAGAAATATACTAGACAACCCATATCTGTAAGGAGCAAATAGCCTAGTATCTCATTGGGAACACTTATATGTTGGCGCGGTAGAGACAATACAATGTGTTCACAGTCTTGCTAAGGCTTCTCTTCCTAGGCTTATAGCCAGACTACGTTTCCCAGACACCCTTGCTGCTAGGTTTGGGCCATAGAAGTGATCAGTGGGATGTGGGCAGAATTGATGTGGTATTGTCCACGCTCCATCCTCTTAGATCATATTTAAGGCGACAGCCTCGCAAGTTGGAAGTAGCCTAGAAGTGCCCAGTAGAACCCCCTGACGCTCATTAGGCTGTGCGTGGTATTTATGGTTTGGCATAGCCTTCCTACCTGGACCGCTAGCAAAACTTAGCAACCAGCCCCCATCCTTAGGGGTTTTCCAAAAGTCATCTCATTACCATAACAAAAGATACCTTTAGCACTCTCTTCAATAGGAAATTCCAAGCTCTGTGCCCGGAATCGGGAATGAAAAACAAATATATATTTATTATAAAGTACAAGATCACAAAAGATATTTAAGAATGTAAAGAGATCAGGGCTTCCCCGGTGGCACAGTGGTTAGGAATCTGCCTGCCAATACAGGGGACATGGGCTCGAGCCCTGGGCTGGGACGATCCCACATGCCACGGAGCAACTAAGCCCGTGTACCACAGCTACTGAGCCTGCGCCCTAGAGCCCGCGGGCCACAACTACTGAGCCCACATGCCACAATTACTGAAGCCCGCGCGCCTAGAGCCTGTGCTCTGCAACAAGAGAAGCCACCATGATGCGAAGCCCATGCACCGCAATGAAGAGTAGCCCCCGCTCGCCGCAACTAGAGAAAGCCTGCGCGCAGCAACGAAGACCCAACACAGCCAAAAATAAATAAATAAATTTATTAAAAAGAAAACAAAAAGAATGTAAAGAGATCCTAAAACACTGCAATAGAAGGAACATAACGCAGGGAGCCAGTCACAAGATCGCTGGAATTGCAGAAAGGCCAAGCAGTTGGTGGTGAGGAAACGGGAGGGTGGCTTCACTGGGAGCTGCACCTGCCCTGGAGACTGGAAGAACAGGCACGGGGGTGGTGTTCCAGCGGCCGTGAGCCAGAGCTTCCTTTTGGGACCCCACATCATGAAGGGGGACCATCTGGCAGAATTAGAGCTCAGAGTTAGGGATACCTAGTGGGAACTGGAATCATGTCAGGGGCTGTAAGCAGTTATGGAAGGGGGTCCCTGGAGAAAGAGAGCCAGGCATGGCTTTCTTGACATAAGAGAAGCCATTCTGGGCCTAAGCCATTTTGTGATCTGAGTCTGGCCACAATGCTTGCTCTTGAATAGTCTCAGTAATTAATGATCTTAAGGGAACAAAAGAATGCAGGAACCAACGACTGTTATCAGGCAAGAGAAGTAACAATAGCAAAGATAATGTATCAGTTGTAAAGACTCCCAGCTCTGTTTCAATGGTAAAGATTAGCCTGAAGAGCTTAACCACCAGATTTACTGGAACCTAAGGGATGATGGTGTTGACCTTTTCTGACCCTCGTGACTTCAACAACCGACTAAAGCTTGGACTCTGTGGGTCTTTGTTCTGATTCTATGCTGAATTCTCCTCTGCTCAAGCCCCTTCATAGATATGCCTGTACTCTTAGCTTAAAACTTCCCTAATTTTGCTGTTTAGGGGGACACTGCTGTTGGAAAGATCCCTGTGTTCTCCTTACTTACTGCAAGTAATAAATCCATCCTTCTGATCTTTGACTTGGTTGTGTCTTTAGACACCCACCAAGAGGCAAACCTGGCTTTTTTGGCTAACAGGACTGCCTGATGGGAGCTGAAAATAGTAATAAGGCACAGCCCCTGCTGGACACCCCACCCCTTGTTTCTTTCTTTCTTCTGTCTTGTTCTCCAATTTCACTGGACAACCAGGTCTGTAAGTTCTTAACAGACCTCAGAAAACATAGTTTGCAGGACTCAGTCCCACTGCAACACAGAGCAGAGGAGAGCAGGGAAGGCTACACGTGGATCTGAGGGCAATAGGCACATGCCTGGCTCAGAAAAGGAAGGAGAGAACCTGGATGCTGGCTCAAGGGAGCCACAAGGATGAGAAAAGTCGGCTTACGACGGGAGGTTCTTATACTGATGTGAGGGTAAACCAGAGGATGACAGAGGCAAACCTAGTCTGGGTTTGGAGATAAGGGCAGCAAGGGGAGAAGGTGGACTCCAGGCAGAATGTTGGCCTTGGAGATAGGGGCCACTAGATCTAGAATTTCCCTATGAAAAGGGCTTAGTAGGGCCAGCTGATCGGAAATAGAAATGAGATAGGCTGGGACCTGGGACCCTTTGCTGCAGTGCTCACACCTGGACAAAGGTCTCCTCAAGCAACAGAATACAAAGAAACTTAAAAAGAAAAAAAAAAGATACAAATGAACTTATTTATAAAACAGAACAAACTCACAAGTTTAGCGAAGGAACTAATGGTTACCAGGGGGGAAGGGTGGGGGGAGGGATAGATTGGGAGTATGGGATTGACATGTACACGCTGCTATATTTAAAACAGATAACCAACAAGGACCTACTGTTTAGCGCAGGGAATGCTGCTTGGCATTCTGTGATAACCTAAATGGGAAAAGAATTTGAAAAAGAATAGATATGTGTATATGTATAGCTAAATCACTTTGCTGTACACCTGAATCTAACACAACACGGTTAATCAACTATACTCCAATATAAAATTAAAAAAAAAAAGAAACTATAAGGGACTGAAAATAACTGCATGCATACACAGTTAGGATAAATTATGAACAAGAAGATACAAAAAGGCTAAAATCCAACTGCCACTTCTCAGGTGCCAGGAGCAAAAGCAGGGAGTTGCGCATGATTCCTGCACACAGCGTCACCACGGGGGTGGGCAGACCGCTGCCCAAGCCACCCATCCGGCCTGACCCATGAACCCACCCCTACCCTCACCCTACTTAAAGGACCAGCTTGCCGTCCCCTCAGGGAGTGAACCAGGGAAACCGTTACTTGTTTTCGCTCCCTCCTGCTGCAGCAGGAGTGCAAATAAAGCCTTTCCTCCATTTCTTGTCTGGCCTCCCATCAATTTCTATTGATTAAGGAGTCCAAGAACCCAAGTCAGTAACAGAAACGGGGAACTTATTAAAAAACTGTTTGCATGCTACTCTTACTTAGGGTCCGTTTCTTTGGGGAGATTGTTGGATTTGGGGCATGGAAAGGCTAATATCATCTATCACTAGGCTAATAATTTTCAAGTCTCTATATGCAGCCTAGATCCCTCTCCCATCCAACGGTCTGCTAAAGATCTCAACCTGGATGATGAATACTGTGTACTTTGTACTCTTCCTCATGGGCTGGTAACTCTTATTCACCCTTCGGGTGTCTCCTGAAATGGACTTCTTCCCAGAATCCTTCCCCGGCTCCTAGACCAGACTCCCATAGCGAAGGCTTTATTGGCATTAGCTATTTGACGTTTGTCTCTTCCATCAGTCTAAATAAAGAGGTAAACTGAGGCAAGCTCAAATGACTAGAAAGCGAGTTTGTTCTATTCGGGAATAGCAGAGGACTCGCAATCTGCAAAACGCCGTCTGCAGGAAGCTACCGTCAGTCAGTGGAGGGTTCGGGGGACTTTATTTATAGGCAAGGAGCACAAAAAGGGGGCGGTCCAGTCAGAGTCCCAGCAGCGAGTTCATTGGCTTGAGGATGGGGAGAGATTTTGGCGGATGCTCATTGGTCAGGAGATAAGCCTCGTGCTTTGGTAAATCAGGCATTTACGATTTCCTAGTTCCGAATTTTTTCCGAGTGCGCAT
Source organism: Leucopleurus acutus (assembly GCF_964270905.1). Classification (NCBI taxonomy): domain Eukaryota; kingdom Metazoa; phylum Chordata; class Mammalia; order Artiodactyla; family Delphinidae; genus Leucopleurus; species Leucopleurus acutus. Next base: position 87,942,506 of record NC_139144.1, read on the forward strand.
GCGTGAGATTCTCCATTTTCTATCCTCCGCTTCCATTTTGGGTGGAAATCTTTTCACACGTCCCTCTCAAAAGTAGCAGCGTCTCCGCCGCCAGCTCTTGGCACAGTACTTGGTACCAGGTAGGTGCTTAGTTAGTGTTCGATGAGTGAACGAATGGCTTATTGTCGGGAGGTGTGGGTGTGGGGCGCCCCCGCATCCTTGAGGGTCCATGGAGCAGCTGTGCCCTCCCTCCTGCCCCAAGCGGCCCGGGGAGCCAGAGAAGAGACCTGTGTCCGGCAACCTCACTTCCCTAGCGCCTGCCGTTCACGGACAAGAGCTGGGAGCTGGCAGGTTAATTTGGCTGTCACATGGTGGCCCTGTGATCTTGGGGAAACCACGAAACTCTTGTCCGTCTCCCATCTTCTCGTGGACGAAATAGAGACAGTAGTACCTGCCCTTTTCACCTCTCCAGGTTGTAAGCATTGATGTTACTGATAGCGAAACACCAAAGCACAAACAGGAATTCAGAGGAGCCCTGAGCAGCCCTAGCTCTGAGCCCTGGCTGGCCTCACTGATGTCGCCAGCGCAGTCCGTCTCCTAGAGAGAGGAAATGTTAACTGGGATCCGCTTCAAGGGAGGCAGCCCTTTGACTGTGGAGCTGGCCTGTCTCCTCGGCTTCGGAAAGCAACACCTCCAGCAGGTGTGGGGTGTGCTGGGCAGCCGAGGGGCCAGCCCATCTTCCACCACTATCCCCAGTGTGGGGTTGGCCCACGGGGCAGGTGATGCAGAGGGCGGGACGGGTTAGACCCAGGAATTCCGATTCCCAGATCAGCTCTGGTCCCAGGACAGGTTCTCCTTCGGCCAACAGCAAACGAAAGAGATAGGCCCTGAGCAGAAAGCAGCCTGGCGATGCTCATGTCCCTTCCCTGTGGAGACCTTTGCCCAAGCTGGGGATATAAGGACTAAAGGCACGGCTTTTAGTTGAACTTAGGGTTGAACCAGAGATAGAATGGATGCCCTTATCCTGGGCGAGGACCCTGCCTTGCTGGGGAGCAGTGATAGCTGAGGTTTGTTGGGGACACAGGGAGTGGGTGGCAGGCCTGTCCCAGGGCTGCTGCCTGGTTCTTTTTCTCCTGGAGCTGCTGAGGCAGGTCTGCCAGGCACTGAGGAGGGTGCTTCCTGGCTCCAGGCACTGGGGTTGACTCACAGCTGTACGAGGTGGAGGCCCCGGGAAAGGGCTTGTCTCAGAGGAGGGCCTGAGGTTCCAGGGGAGAAACAATCTCACTTCCTCACTTCTCTAGCTGAAATGCTATGCGACCTGCCTTGGGGGCCATCAGGGCGCACAGAAGCCCAAGAGGCCCCCCACAGGCAGGGGGTTGGAGGTGAGGTGGCCCACAGGAATGCAGGAGTCCCGCATGCCCTAATCCCCAGGGCTTGGCTGGAGGGCGGGGCTGGTACAGGCTAGGACTGTGGTTTCACCACCAAAGCCTCTCCAAAGCCAGGAGGCCAGAGTGTATGAGTTATAGGTGAGGGGCTGAGCGGGGGGCCTGGGCCTCACGTCCCTGTAGGGTAGATAAGGACTGATCAAAGGCACTGCTTGCAGGCCCGTCCCTCATTCAGCACAATTTCCAGGATCCACCACCCAGCGAGTGGCTGCAGTGACAAGACAGATAATATATGTACGTGGAGGGGATTTTTTGTTTCCTTTTGAAGTCCTTTTCATAAACATCTTGTGTGTGGACCAGCCCGAGTACCTCGGCTGCATAGCCCCCTACCCCGCTGGCGTTGGGTCTTACACCCGCCGCAGGCCATCTGCTTCCTCTGCTGGTTTATCCCTTAGAGCCCAGACTGGCTTGAAATGAACACCAAGAGCAGCTTCTGTGAGCCTCAGTAAGAGCCCTGGGGGACCTGTGACCGCCTGTGCCAGGCTTGGGGTCAGCCAGCACTTCGTCACAGCCCCTGAGCCCTGGGGGAAGTGTGGATTCTCCGGGAGGTTCTCTAGAGGTCACACACCGATCACCCAGCAGAACAGCGTCAGGCTTCCCTGCCCAGTAGACATCCTGGCCCTCTCTGCATCCCTGTACCCGGGCTGCCAATGCCCTCTTCCCTTGCAGCTCCTTGTTCAGACTCTAAAGAACCCTCTGCTCTCCAGGGCAGTGGGACCTTTTCCGGATCCTCCCCGCAGGCCTCCTGGGGATTCCCCTTCAGTGTGCAGACAGCAGCTTTCACCCAGCAAACAAGGGGCACTGTGACTGCCTGGAGTCTCTTAAACCTTCCTGGGCGCACCCTGCCTGCTTCATCCCACCACTGCTGAAGAAGAAAAGAGCCTGAGGAAGAGAGACCCGTTGTAGGTTGCCCAAGTTCTTGTGCGCCCTGGCTTTGCTCCTGGGGTGTTTCCAAAGCTCAGGGCTGGGGTCTTTTTTTTTTTTTTTTTTAATTTACTTATTTTATTTATTTTATTTTTGCCTGCGTTGGGTCTTTGTGGCTGTGCGGGCGTTCTCTAGTTGTGGTGAGCGGGGGCTACTCTTTGTTGCGGTGCGTGGGCTTCTCATTGTGGTGGCTTCTCTTGTTGCGGAGCATGGGCTCTAGGTAGGTGGGCTTCAGTAGTAGTTGTGGCTCACGGGCTCTAGAGCGCAGGCTTAGTTGTTCCGCGGCATGTGGGATCTTCCTGGACGAGGGCCCGAACCCGTGTCCCCTGCACTGGCAGGCGGATTCTTAACCACTGCGCCACCAGGGAAGCTCAGGGCTGGGGTCTTTGCCCACTCTCAGGATCTGGGAATCCATACCCGCCCCCACAAACCCTCAGCAGTCTTTCTTCCCTCTAAACAAAGAGCTCTTTTGATCTTTATCACTCTCTTGGAAGGTACATGCCAAATGTCTTGGGTAATAAAAAGAAGACTCTAAGCAAACATTTAGAGAGCACTTAACTATGTTCTAGGTACTGTTCTAAGTACTTTATAGTTATTAGCTCATTTAACCTCAGTGGTTGGAGGGGGCACTGTCTGGTTGCTTTAAGTATACAGTGACGTTCTCGAGGGCGTGGACTGGAGTGTCATGCCTTTGTATCCCCCAGATTCCTTGCCCTCCAGGAATATTTGCTGATTGACTCAGTCTGCCCTTGGGCGGTCCCATCCCACCCCGGTTACTCACTTTTCCCTTTCTCTTCAAAGGGCACTAAGATTTCCTGACCTTTCCTACTTCCTCAGGGGGAATGAGTGATGGGGAGTGACCTGGAGAGGCTTCGGGGGCCATCGGGACTTTCTTCCTCTGACTGCAGGTAGGACGCTTGGCCTGTCAATGGCGGCACCAGCCAGAGCAGAGGGAGACATAGGTGGGCTTCCTGAGCACAAGGGAGAGAGGCACCCTGTGTGTTCATGGTGATTGTCTCCACATAGTGGACTATGGACGATTTTGGTTTTCTTGTTATGCTTCCCTGCTTCCATGGTTTCCTACCACGAGCAAACATTACTTTTACATTCTCAAAAAAGAAGAAAAAATCAAATGTTTACTGACTGTTTTGTTGAGCAGTGACTGTGGAGAAGAGTTTGAAAGGATGAGTACACGAGGCTCAGAGCTGGGCTGGCTTTCAGCAGGCGTCCATCCTGGTGGTCAGTGACCTGTTTTGACTGATCAGTTCTAATGCCACATGCATTGATAAATAGTTTAATCTCTCCCCGCCCAGAAGTCATAATCTCTTCCTTGCAAGGGAGGAAGATTCTAATGTGGGACCAATACCCTTCCCCAAGCCAGCAGCGCCAGTCTGACGATCTACTGTATCAATCTCTTTGCTCCTCCAAAGATGCTACGTGAGGAGGTTCTATCACTTCCCTCCTGGGTTATCTGTTTCAACCTCCCAGCCCTTAGAGTTAGCAATCTCTGCCTCCAAGTTGGTGTCCACACTCTAGAGGGGAGATCCTCAGCCCTGGCTGCACACTTAAAAAATGCCAGGGTCTGAGTTGCATCCTGCCCCAGTTGCATCGGAACCTCTGGGGGAGCCCACAGCAGGGGTAGTTTCTAAGGCTCCCCGGATCCTGTGATGTGCGGCCAGGGTCAAGGACCACTGGGGCAGCCGGGCAGAGGCACAGAGGCCCCAGCGTTGACAAAGGGGCCAGCGTGGATTTGTACTAGACGCTATGGAGGAGAACATGCAGCTGACTCCACACATAGGTACCTGCCCTCCGGGGGCTTGTAGTGGATGAGAAAGCCAGAACCTGTGCGCAGAGGGACGGGGGCACTGAGAGTGAAGCCCACCGTGTCCAGCCTGTGCCAGTTCAGACCTGGGTGTTGAAATGCTGAGGGGGGACGTGATCTGGGTGGTGTGAGGATGATCAGGCCAGTCTTTCTGGTAGGAGTTCTGGAGGCAGTTTTGGGGGGAGAACCCCTCCCACTGGTGAAGTGACTCTTGTGGTCATTTTCTAAGGGTTTTCTCTGAGGCCCTTATCTGATGACCCAGCCTCTTTGTAGCTCTGGCCCTGGCGGGTGTGGCCGGCTGCTCTTCAGTCAGTGCCCTGGCTCTCCAGGACACCCCGGCAGGACTAGGCTGGGACAGATAAGAGCTGTGCTTGTTAGCACAGCTGTTCCCTGCAACACCCAGCGTTGTTTTCAAACCTACGGAAACTTGGGTGCGGAAGTGTGGCTGCATCCACCCAACTTCAGAGTTGGGCTTGGTTCCAAATAAAAGGAAATTTAGTCAGTTTTCCCAGACGCAGGGACAAAAATAGAGTTGACAGGAACCTCAAAGGGTCTGCTGAGGTACCAGGGTCGCACCTACAAAAATCAACTGGATCTTTGGTCTGGATGCACCGACACTTGAGCTTTCAGCCTCAACAATGACCCCTGGAATGTGTCCTCACAGGTTCTTGACAGACAGTGTTCTAAAGGTGATGTTGTCTTACAGGAAGGTGATTTTGTTCCTTCTGCTGGAAGCAGTCCTGGAGGTTTCTCTGTGTTTTCTGAGCCTCTTTGGCTGATAAGATAGATTCTGGGGCATACGAAGATCAAATAAAGTGTCTGCTTGGTCAAGGAGAGTGTACCAGAGGGAGCAAGGAATTGATGGCATAACTTATGTTTGGGTAGACTGGACCCCAGGATGACTTGTTCTGCCTCAGCGTCCCCAGTAGGATGACGCTGAGCCAGTGTTGGCATCGCACATGTCCTCCCTCACCCTCTGGAGAGTGTTCTTCTTTCTACTGCCCTTCCAGCAACTCAGCACTGGGCACCTTACACACAGTGGCCCTGGTGGGGGGGGGCGGGGTCTCTAGCTCACCGTGGGCCTTTTCAGGACCCCTAAGTGAGCAGGTTTCTCAACATCTGACACATAGAGATCGCACCACTGGGAGCAGCAGGACGGAGCCTGAAATTCCGATCTCCAGATCCCCAGCCCATCCATCCCCGCGGAGTGAGATGTGGGTGGTGAGATGGCCGTGCCCAAAGACTCCAGAGTCTCCAGAAATGGGAGGCTGTGTAAAGCACGAGGTGTATAACTAGGGTTGGAAAGGACAACATCTCCATATGTTTGTGCAGCTGCCGTGCTGCACGTGGCCGAGCGGGCCTTGTAGACAACACAGATGTCGTCATTCTCCTGGGGAAGGTTCCGGAGAGCTCGGGGCCCCTGCTTGTGTTGATGGGAAGGGGAAAGCATGTGAGATGGCAGAACTGAGCTCATTCTCCTTAAAATTAGAAATGCAAAAAAAAGAAATGAAGCATAGAAGTGACGGGTGGGGGTGGGGGGTGAGTTGTCTGACCCCTCTGAACTTTAGTTTCCTCATCTGTAAAATGGGAACAAGAGAAGTACCTACTTCACAGAGTGTAGTGAAGGTCTTGCTGAGATGATATTTAGAAAGTGCCCCGAGAGAGCGCTGGGCTCGGGAAACTCATTAACGCTGAGAAACCACCTTTCCTGGCTCCTTCCCTTTGAGACAAAGGTGCCCCCTGGGGAAGTGACTTGTCCCTGAGAGCTGCAGTGAGTCCACAGCTCAGCCCTCGAAGGCCAGGCCGTCTCCCTGCCGGTGCACTGAGTTTCTGCCTTCCTCTGGCCGGCCTGGGGCCCTGCTTTTCCCCCCATCTTGCAGCCGCCCTGGCCGGAAACCCCGCCCCATTGTCCTAGGCGGGCTCTGTGGAGCCCAGCTGTGCTGGGCTGACGTTGGGCTGACAGTTTTCCTCCTCTGACTTAGATAAGTTCGGGAGATGCCTATCGGCTTCAGGGAAAGGGTGGAGGGTCTGAGCGGCCCCCTGCCCCGGGATATCTGGCAGACAATTCTTAGACAAGAGATCATTCAGCCTCCACCTGTTGGGAGTTTCGGTGTGAAGCTGGACAAGCCTCATTAACCCCTTCAGCGCCCTGGGTGCTGTGGGAAGGGAAGGGGGAAAAGTGCTCTTCCTTGGGCCTGGGCAGGCCGGGACTCATTGACGCAGGGCTAGAGGGAGGGAGCATTTTCAGTAAGGTGCTTCAATTGCTCTAGTTTTGTCCCAGGAAAAAGCTTCTTTGTGGCTGAGCTTTGGAGTCCAGCAGATCTGAGTTTGAGTCCAGGCTCTTTCATGGAGTACCCCAGTGAGCTTGGGCAACTTCAAGTTCCTTCCCTGAGCCCTGGGCTTCTCACCTGTTAAATGGAGCTAAAAATGCTGAATCCATGAGGTTATCGTGAGGAATAAAAGACCTGATACACATAGAGAAGCTAGCAGAGGGCCTGGCACAAGGAAACTAGCATGATGTCCCTTCCAGTGCTGCCGTCTGGTAGGTGGCCTTGTGACAACAATGGGTAGGAACTCTCTTCACTGGAAGCAGCAGCTCAAACTCTGATGGTAAGTCAGCTGGGGCGTCTTGGCATGGAAGGAATACCAGTCCATTCAGTAAATACCTGTCTGTTGAAAGCTTGCTGTGTACCAGATACTGTTCAAGCAGCCTGGCAGACAGCAGTGAGCAAGAGAGTCCCTGTCCTTAGGGTGTTCAGGTGCGCGGGGCTGGGGGGTGAAGGTGGGCGTGGGGATGAGTTGGGGGGCTGGGTGGGAACCGATAACAAGCCAGCCAAACAGGAGGATATAACTTCACATAGAGACGGGTGCTTTGAAGAAAATGAAAATAGAATGAAGAGGGTGGCAGGCCGCACAGGTGCTATTTTAGATTGGGCCTGTAGGGAAGGCCTTTCTAAGGGGTGATCTTGGAGCAGCGTTTGAATGGAGTCAAGGAGTGACCGGTGAGAGCAGGAGAGCGACAGGAGAGCAACAGGAGAGCTTTTCAGCCACTGAGAACAGCAGGCGTGGAGGCTCCGAGGTAAGAGACCCAGTCTGGCAGGTTCTAGAAAGAGCATGAAAACCAGTGCTGATGGGGTGAAGGGGGAGAGGGTGCATAGGAGCTGTGGCCACACTTGGGGCTGAGGAGCCTCCCCTGTCCCCAGGCTATGACCTCGGTCTGTCTGCAGGTGGCCTGTGTGTGTGTGTGTGCGTGCGTGCGTGTATCAGGGAGCAGCATGACCAGGGTGGACGGCGTATTGTCTTTAATTAGAGTGATGGCAGGCAGCTGTTGCTTCTTGCTTGCTTTATTTAGTCCCTGGTTTCTGATTTTCTGATGAAACCTTCTGGTGCTATTTGCTGACGCTGGAGGCCATCCTGAGTTCTGAAAACACAGCGGGGCCCAGCTGCTCCCTTTGGGCCTCCCCCGTGGAGGGTCAGCTCGCCAGTGGGCAGGAAGCAGCCGGCAGCCAGGACAGTGCCCTCCACCTGGGTGCCAGCCCAGAGCCCTCATTAGGACCATAGTTCGGGGAGAAGAAAGTCACTTGAGTCCCCAAGTCAATCCCGTGACTTGACAAAACTGCTCTTTTCTTTCATGAACTTGGTGCTCACACGCGTCCTTTCCTGATTAGGGTACACACCCAGCCAGTGGTCCTGGGTGTGGTGTGCTGGCCGATAGCTCTTCTGACGGGTTTTTACATATGTCAAGTTATCACACTGCTAGAAACAAGGATGAACAAAAGCTGTTCTCTCTGCCCGCAAGGAGCACACCTGGGTGAGGTGACATCTTGGCAACTGGATAAACCAAGCGCCAAGACAAAGTGCATCAAAAAATCAACTTCTGCTAATGTTTGTCTCCCTGAGCTGAACCCACGTGTGGCCTAGTCCCTCTGCCCCATTTCCAAAGTCTGGACTGTTTTTCTTTCATTTCTTCTGGGTCCCCCCAAGGTTTTCACCTTGGAGTAACTGGTGCTTGGGCAGGCTTGCCCACCTTGCTCTGCAAGGAGCCCTTCTCGCAAATCTCAGGGCCTCGTGGGGTTTTCATTCCTCAGACCCACCATTCATGCTTTTCCCCTCCACCTCTCTAGGAAACTCTGTGTTACAACCTTTGGCTTCCTGAATGTCTCTGTGGAGCTTCCGGCCTGCTCCACCCTCCTATGAATGTCCCTCCAGCTCGAATTCTGCTCCATGGTCTCTTTGTAAAGCCCCTTAGTTCTCTGGGGACTGTCACGGCTGCCAGCGGCCACCATTTGCCAGGCCCAACCCCATGCTTCCCAGGCCCCGGCCTTCCGTGGGCTTCCAGTGACCTCAGGTGTCCCCTCCTTTCCAGCTCTGATGAAGTAAGGTGGCTTTGCGCCCTCTCAGCTGGTGGGGGCAAGCAAAGTAGAGAGGGGTCGGTGGAACACGCCACGGGGTTCTGGAAGGTCTTGCTGCTTTCTGGGTCAGGGGTGGAGTGCCCGCCTGGGGAGCAGACCCAGCATTTCTGGAATGGGCCTGGGACGGGAAGGGGGTGGGCAGTGACCAAAAATAGACCTGGATCCATCCTGGGGCACCCACGGAAAGTGCTGGTGTGGAGCAGGGTGGGACGCCATTTCCCTGATCTCATCCAGCGTCTGTTTTCCTTTGCCTCCCCCACCCCACCCCCCGCCCGTTCAGGGCCGCCCCGCCGCCTTTTTTGTCATTGAACGTTTATCAGGGCTCACTTCCTGCTGCGGGCTGCTCCTTTCTCTGCCGATGTTGTCAGTCTGAGCCCCAGGGTGCAGGCAGGGCAGGCTTGACTGTCCCCTAAGAGTCGGGGCTCGTCAGAAAGCCCATTCTGCTGGAGGGTGTGTACCAGGGGGTGGCCTCAAACTTCCCTTTCAGACCTTCTCCTTGAACTGGACAGCGATTCACCCAGAACAGTGACGTGATCACAGGGGCATGCCTGGGGCTGACGGCCAGGCCTCTGGGTCATGGGGTGGGGGGTTGCCCTGGAGCACTCAGGAAAGGCCTCAGCGTGTTGACCCCTATGACGCCGAGCTGAGGTTTGGGCTGCTGAGCCTAGAGGGGGGCGGTGGATACAAGGAAACATGTTAGAGACACAGTGGCCGGGAGAGGATGGCCAGTCCCCAGGCACAGGGCATCTCTGGAAAGTGCTGGCGAAGCACCTGGGGGAAGGCGACTTGGTGAGGTGCAACCAGCTCCCCCTGAGTGCTGGACGGATGCAGAGGAGAGGGCAGAGAGAATCAGAGACTCGGAGTCACGGAGGAGCCGGCCCCCACTCCGTCCACCCCTCGCTGCCCAGACGAGGAAACCGAGCCCACCCGGTGGGGTGAGGGGCTCGGGTCTTGATGTCCCAGCCGCAGCGGGGGGCCAGCGGCCCTGCAGCTAAGCTCCTGGTCATGGCTCTTTCCACCCACCTTGAGACAGTGCCTGGGGGGTGAAGCACTTGAGCTGGGAGCCGGGAGGTGGGGTTTCCGGGTGTTGGGACACTGAGGTCACCGCAGGGGACAGCAATTAGGGACTCCTGGCAGATGGATGGACGGGCCAACCCTTGGAACGTTCTCATTTCTCTCCCGTCATCTGTGTTCACCCAACTGGTCTTGTGTTGTCTTCTCCTCTCTGGTTGGGTCTCTCTCCTCCCTCCTCGTCCTGTTGGGCATGCATGCTGGCAAGAAGCCTGCATTTTTCCTCCTGATCCATTTTGGTTCCCAACCAGTTTTGTCTCGTAGTCGCCAAGCACGGTTTGAGGGAGCAGAGTGAAGGGCAAATGAACCAGAGGACGAGGCTTCTAGGCTTCTCCCCTTGCAGGGTGTGGTACCCACAGATACCCATGGAAGAGCCAGCATGTGCTGGGGCCGGGCTGAGCGCTGAGTTACAGACAGGAGGAGACATGGTCCCTGCGCTCAGCTCACTGTTGCATCGGGGAGACTGACGACTGTACAAGTAACTCAGGTATTAAAGAGAATGGGGTGAGGGCTCCAGCCGTGACAGTGACCTAAGCCATGTATTGTGGGTGGGACTTGGCTCAACTCCGCTTCTTTCCTTCGTTTTTTGGTTGGTTGCTTGGTTGGCACGTTCACTGGTTCGTTCCTTCCTCCCTCCCTCTCTCCCTTCCTCCTTTCTTCCTCTCTCCTTACCTCCCTCCCTTCCTTCGCTTTTTCCACGGTCTTGGACTTGCCCTTTGGGCACTGAGCCTTAATTTCCAGCTTCTTGCCGGATACTTCCACCAGGCTGTCCCCGCCCAACCTGTCCCCCACACCTCAGTCTTTTGTTCCCCATACCTGCTTCTCTTAATGTCCCGTCTCAGCTGAAAGCATCGCTCCGTGGCCCCAGCCAGAAACCTCTGGTGTTGTTTTAACCTCCTCCCTCTTCCTCATATACACACGTCCTGTAAAGGATGTGTGAGGACCACCTTCAAAACTCTTCCAGTCCGCCCATCACTTCTCTCTACCCACATGGCCATGATGAACATGGGCTCCCACCATCTCTCTCCCAGACCACTGCAGGGGTCTCCTGCCCTGTGCTCCTGGTGTCCTCCTTTAAAGTACAACCCTTCCAGGAACGTTTCTAAAACACAAATCAGATTATTTACTGGACAGCATGTATATTGGAATCATTATGGACCAGGCACCATTCTAAGTGCTTTATAAATATTAACTCATTTTATCCTCCTAACAATCTTAGGAGGTATGTATGGTTATAACCATATCTCACAGACTTGAAGATGCCATTAATTGTAAGATGCATCTTATTTTTGTAGCACCAAAAAAGAAAAATTATGACGCCATGTATTCTTATTACTTAGAGTTTTTCTTTTATGTTTAATGAAAGAGCTCCTGTGCATACTTAAGAAGTTTGTAAGTGAAATAAATTAGATATTGTTAAAAATTCCTCATCTTCAGAGTTCCACCCTTCTGAACTGTTTTTAAGCTCAGAGTCATGAGTATCTATGTTTTTTTCTCACATAATTTCTCTGTGCCGTTAAGAGTGAGGCAGGATTGCTTAAAAGTGTGCATCTTCTTTCAAATGACTGGCGTAGATTCTGCAATATTGGATATGCACACAGAGCTGAAGACAGCTGTGCCATTATTGCCCACCTAGCCAGTGATTCTAAGATGACTTTAGATGCTTTAAAATGTGAAAAAAAAAAGGTGCATTTGTGATTGATGAAGTATGTTATCCCATCTGACGGATGAGAAAACCGAGGCACAGAGAGGTTAAACATCTTTCCCAAGGTCACATACCTAGTAAGTGGCAAAGCTAGGACTTGAGCCCAGGCAGTCAGCCTCTGGGGTCTGTGCTTTCCTAGAAAACCTTTGCTGAAAACGCATTTCCTAGAGCAAATGAAATTCAAACTCTCACCACAACATTCAAGTCTTCTGTGACCCGGCCCTGCTTTTTTCTTCTAGCCTCATCAGCCCTCGAGTAGTTTGTGGTCCAGCTGCTCTGGCCCGCTCCCAGCCAGGCCAGTCATACCCTGGGCTTGCACTCCTGTGCCTGCCGCAGTAGCAGAGAACTTAGATGCCGCTCAGAGTTTAAGGCTCCACTCCAGTGCCACCGCCTTTGGGATACCTCCCCCAGCGCCTTGTTGGTGCTCTCACAGGATTTAGTTTGTTAGGGCCCCGCTGGCAGCCTGCTGAGTATGCAGTGGCCCCTCTGAAAGTATGGGTGCCCCTCGGGGTGGGGCCCAGCTTCCTCCTTGGTGCCGCCCTCCCAGCACAGTGTCCCATCTGTGGGCTCAACCATACCAACCTCCCTTCCCCGCACCTGGACTGTCAGGAAACCTGATGGTTTGGGAAGCATTCGGGAGATCTGGAATGTTCTATGCTATAGTTGCCACTTGAATGTTGACCAGCTGGGGACTCTTTGTTCGTGTAAGTAATATCCTGTCCGTGGGGATGTGTTCTCAGCGTCATCCTGAGCTGTAGGAAAACGCCTCATTTGGCGTGTTCCAACCTAGAACGCCTCCCTCAAAACCCCTCAGCAACTTGTGGGACACAATGACTCAGGCGTTGCTAGCTGGAGGAGTCATGGGTGTACTTGTGTGTGTGTGTGTGTGTGCGCACATGTGTGTGCACATGTGTGTGCATGCATGTGTGTGTACGTGTGTGCTTGCCTGCACAGGGCAGGGCAGAAGTGTTGGCGGACAGACCTTGTTTTCTGCTACAGTCTCATTTCCTGTGGCTGATGGATTCCGTGGTGGCTCCAGGACCCCCGCTTCCCGGTGCTCTCCCGGGGGCTGCGAGCCAGCTGCCCTGGCAGGAGGTACTCGGGGCAGCTTGGGACTCCAGCAGTCCCCCTCCACAGGGGGGGTGGCAAGAACCCATGTGGGAGAAGAGGAGGATTGTTCCAGGCCTGCTCAGTTGTTAAAGACGTGTCGAGACAATGAGGCATAGGGAAGGAAAAAGAGACAGAAAAGCAACGAGATTAAAAAATACCACCCTCCGTGCTCTGACGGTCAGGCCCGGGCGGAGGCATCTGGTGGATATTCAGCTGTTTGGAAGGGGGGCTTTCTGGCTGCATCAGGCTGGAGGGTCTCTAGGTGTCATTGAGGACGTAGGAAAGACTGCCCTGGCTTGAGTCTGTGGTCCGCTGAGCTGAGGGGCTGTGTGTCCCATAGGAGCACCCTGGGTTTGCGGGTGATCATTCTCCCCGATGTCACCCTTAAGATCAGGGACTTATCCTCCACGGGCCATTTTGCTCTTAATATCCCACTACGGATAGACTATCTATGATTTTATCCTAAACTTTTGGTACCAATTTATATACCTACCTGGAACTGTCCTTTCAGAGTGTTGATGGCTCAAGTGGTGTTTTCTTTCCTGTTCTTACCTCTTTCTAAGCTTCCTACTGGTGCTCTGGAATTTGGAGAACCAGCTAGCTGGGTTGTTGATCATAGCCTCCTTGTTTGGACAGATTAAATAAGGAAGGAAAGGAAGAAGGAAGGAGGGAAGGAAGGGAAGAAGGAAGGAGGGAAGGAAGAAAGATCTAAATAAATTCATATATTTGATTAAGAGGCATCGCATCTGTGTTTTTTTTTTTTTAGATGTTGGGGGTAGGAGTTTATTATTTAATTCATTAATTTTTGCTGTGTTGGGTCTTCGTTTCTGTGCGAGGGCTTTCTCTAGTTGTGGCAAGCGGGGGCCACTCTTCATCGCGGTGCGCGGGCCTCTCACTATCGCGGCCTCTCCCGTTGCAGAGCACAGGCTCCAGACGCACAGGCTCAGTAGTTGTGGCTCACGGGCCCAGTTGCTCCGGCATGTGGGATCCTCCCAGACCAGGGCTTGAACCCGTGTCCCCTGCATCGGCAGGTGGACTCTCAACCACTGCGCCACCAGGGAAGCCCACGGCCGAGTATTTCTGAGCTGGGAGGAAGCTTGGGGACCACTCATCCTCCTCCTCATTTTAGAGTTGGGAAAACTGAGACTCGGAGAGAAGTGACCTTCTCAAGCTCACATAGCTGAGGATCCACAGTTGCTGATTCTTGGGCCACTGCTCTTTCTGTGGAATCATTTGGTCTCAACAGGGCCAGCCTATGGCAGCGTTTCCTCCCTAGCAGGCCACACCCCCTCTGTGCCTGGACTTAGGTACTCCAGGCAAGGACAAGGCCATTGTCTCTGGAAAACTGCCATTGGAATGAACGTGTGGCCTCCTGGCAGGAAGGGGTGGCAGGGTCACTCCTCTCTCCCAGAACAGAGACTCCTGAAGATTCAGTGTTTAAGTTAAAGGAATGAATGTCTAAGGGTGGAATTTCAGGCATTGGCCAGTATGTGAGAGTGTTCTTTCTCCAGTGCCTTCAAGCAACTGCCCAGTCCTGTACTGATGTTGGCACAGGTGCTGATGCTGGTGTAGTGTAGCCCATCCATTCAAACCTCATGCCTGGCATGGCCATATCTGCACAGGCTGGGAGCCAGATGGGGCTTGGTCGTATCTTAGAGGACAGAGAACAGGACCCAGAGTAGACAGGAGGCGACGTGCCACAGAGGCCTGGGAATCCTGCTGGGGCAGGGGGCTTGGCCTGTAAGGGGCAGCCTGGGGCTTGTGGGGAATAGCAGAGGGCTTGGGGAGAGCCTCAGATGAACCTGCTGACTACAGTTTCCTTGTCGTGGGCTCCGCGGGCTGCTCAGCATAACCATTCGCAGGAGACCAGACAGATGCTCACTCCCCCAGCCGCCCTTATCACCCAGAGCAACACCAGAGCCGCTGAGAGCAGGTACCTGGAACCGTGGCCCCAGGTCACATTCTTTTCGTAAGTGGAATAACACAATGACCCTTTAAACTTCCTTATTAATTGGCTGTGCTGCCGAAAAAGCAGTCCATCATCCCCTCCACCTCCACTCCCGCTCCCTGTTTATGGTTCTGCAGAGGCTGGGCTCTCAGCAGGCTGACATGATGATGAAGGGCAAAGCCCCAGGCCCCTTGCAAGATCCCATGTGAGGGCTGCGGCCAGAGCTGCCTTGCATCCAGAACTCTGCTGTTTAGAGAAGTTTCAAGCGGACTTACGGGCTTCCCCGTTCCTGGTACAACCTGGGGAGTGATGTCAAATGGTGTTGGTAAGGAGCCCTGGAATTCCGGCGGCCCCTTTGCCCCAGCCTCCCTCTCTGGACATATACAAGCCAGGTGATGTACTCTCATGGAAAGAGAAACACGGGCACTTCCAGAAAGGGGGAACATGGCCTCTGTATCCCACAGCCAGGCATTGGGGCAGTCTTGGGGGGAGACCCCAGAGTGTGTACGTGAGTTAGGGGACGAAGACGATAAATTCAAACACATGTGCGTGGCCAGCGCTGGGTCTTGGCATTGGGTGGCCGGGCCCCTCTCGATGAGCCTCAGGGTCTGGGTTAGCACTGGCATTTGCAGGAAGTAGCTCCAGCTCCAGCTCACCTCTCTGGCTCTGAAGGTGCAGGACATTGGACACAGATAGATGCTGTGGGGGTGGGAGATGAGGAGAAGATGGTGGCAATGGAGCCTGGATGCTGGCTAGGAAAGCCAGCTCTGCCTGTGTGGGATCCTATTTGACCTTCTTCTTCCAGGGTGCAGTGATGGTCTTTCCCCTCCCCACTTCAGGTAGGGTGTGACAGGTGTCCTTTGGTGGCCCTGGGGTAGAGCCCTATCTCTTCTGGTGCCTCTCGAGCCTGCCCACACCTTTGTAAATAGAACCTTTATTTAAAAAGCTCTCGCCCAGTTAGCCTAGTGAGAGCGTGCTCTTTGTTTACTGCTGAGGTGCTGACTGATACAAATAGAATGACCAGTAGAAAATAACCAGTGCAGCAGAATTGCACCTGCGGCAGCAGAGTGTGTGCGCCCGGAATCTGCGGGAGTGAGAGTCCACGTGGCCTGGGGCCGGCAGGGAGGAATTCTCAAAGGTCACGGATCTGGGACCTGGGTGGTGGGAGCTGAGGCAGCTTTGTGAGCCTCCCAGCACAGTGCCCAGCGAATTCACCAGAATTGAACTGGAAAGCTTGGTGATGCCTGGTATTCAGCACTGGCTGCCAGCCACCCCTGCCCGGGTCCCAGTGGGCCACTTGGATTGTTAGGGTGAAGGCTGCAGCTGCGCTGGGACATTTCCCTCTAGGGAGCCCCTGTGCTCTTTGCAGCCTTTCCACGGCCCTTCTCACATGTTGTCCGAAGCACAGGTACGAGCGTACACATCCTAGCTGCCAGGTGTATTCCGGGTCAAGCGTCTTGCACGCCTCCCTCCTCCCGGGGCTTAAAACTATGCTTTGCCCGGAGCTAAGTCTAAATAAACATTTATTGACTGAATAAGTGAATGTATGAATGAATCAATCGAATTCTGTCGGTGTTTGAACATCTGACGCGCTCAACACCGTGAGAGGGGCTGGGGCTGCAGAGGCGGGACCTGCCTTGATAAGGAGCTCCCAGGCTGGTGGAGCAGGCCACCACAAAGGGACCAGGACCAAGTCTGCTGAAGGGCAGGGACAAGGTGAAGAGAGTCCAGAGGAAAGAGGGACCACTATGCCTGAAAAGTGCATGGCGTGTTTAGGGAAAGACTAGTGTGGACTTGCTGAAGAGTAGGGTGCTTTTTATTTTATTTTATTTATTTTATTTTTATTTTATTTATTTATTTATTTTTGCGGTACGCGGGCCTCTCACTGTTGTGGCCTCTCCCATTGCGGAGCACAGGCTCCGGACGCGCAGGCTCACAGGCCATGGTTCACGGGCCCAGCTGCTCCGCGGCATGTGGGATCTTCCCGGACCGGGGCATAAACCCGTGTCCCCTGCATCGCCAGGCGGACTCTCAACCACTGCGCCACCAGGGAAGCCCAGAGTAGGGTGCTTTTGGAGAGTGCTGAGAGAGGACACTGAATGGTGGTTGAGGTTGGATTAGGAAGGGCGTGAAGGCTATGGAGAACCAGGAATGATTTTGGAGTAAGGGAGTAACATGACCAGACCTGTGTTTTGGAAAAATACCCCTGGTGGTAGGTGTTCGGGGGGGCTTGGGAGTTCAGGGGCCATTTGGGATATACTGTAGTAATCCAGGTGACAGATGATGAAAACCTGAGAGAGGATCATGGTGGTGGGGATGGTGAGGAAAGGATAGAGGTGAGAGACGTATTGGAAGTAAAACTGATAATGTCTCACGGAAGTGAGCAGGGGTGAAGTCCAAGGTGATGGATGTCTGGCTGCCACCTGACGTGGTTTCTCAGGGAGATAGGGAACCCAGGAGGAGGAGCCAGTTTGGGGAAGGAAATAATTACTTTTTTTGTTGGCTGCACCTCACGGCTTGCGGGACCCTTGTTCCCCGACCAGGGTAGAACCCGTGCCCCCCTGCGGTGGAAGCGCGGAGTCCTAACCACTGGGCGGTCAGGGAATTCCCGGGAAATGATTACTTTCATGTCAGGCAAGCTTGAGGTGTCTGCAGGACATTCTCTGACCAGGAGGAACTAGATGAGGGCTGGAGGTGTGTTCTGGGCTCCATCAGCAGAGGGGTGAGCGTTACACCCGAGGGGGGTGTAGGGCGAGGGGACTGGTGGGCTGAAGAGGGAGCCTTCCATACGCCAGCTTTTAAGGGCAGCCATTGTAGGAACCAGAGAATGGGGTTGGCAGGAGGGCTGGGGGTCAGAGAGAGGAGAGCGCAGACGGGGTCCCTGAGGCTCAGAGAAGAGCGAAGGATCGGCCCAGTCCGAGCACACAGCGAGCTTGATCAACGCCCCCTGACTGGAAGCATCGCTTCTCCCCATGGAGTTCTGACCTCTTGGGCAGATGGAGAGAGGTGTTATGTCAGGCCTAGGAGCTGGTGAAGAGTTTAGAAAGTCCTCAGAAGGCAGCAGGCGTGATAATCACGAGTCTTCGGATCCCGGGAGTCCGGGCTCCTGCCCACGGACGAGGTGGGCACAGGGGACCCCGGGCTGACACCCTTGTGGTCTCTCTGTGATCCTGTCAGGGGTCAGGGTCTTCAGAAACTTCATCTCTGCATCCAGCTGGCTCTTGTGTAAACAGCTCCCGACTCTCCTGAGCCTCTTAGGAAACTCAAGCTGACCATGCTAAAAAGTCTACATTTCAGTGAAAGCGCACTTTGTAGCTTAGGGAAATCAATGCCCGTGTCCCTCCTTGAATCATCATTGGTCAGAGGTGAGCAATCCGGAGAATTCATTCACGCTGACTCCATATTATAGATAGAGGAAGCCAAGGCTGGGAGCAGACAGAAGGAGGACCCCGCTGTGCTGGCTCAGAGCAGTTCTCCGCTGCTCTGGGGTGGTGGTGCTGTGTCCAAGCCCCTCTTCTTTCCAAGAGAAAATGGAAAGAAGTGTCACTTTGCCCTCAGGGGGCAGATGTGCAGAAGAGCCGGGCAGTGTGAGCACGTCACTCTGAGAGGTCCTGGTCTGAGCCCTGAGCTCTGCTGGTTGATGGAGCAGAGGCTAGATGACCCCAAGGAAAAATTAACTTCCATAGAAGACATCCATGAGTTATCTCTAAAGCAAAAAATCAAACCCCTCACCCCGCTGCTTGCAACCCTCCAGTTGCTTCCTCTGGCCCTTAGATAACCCAAGCTGTGCAGCAAGCCCTACGGGGGCCCTGGCGACCCAGCCCTGTCTCTGCCTCCTTTGGCCTCTTTCCCTCTGTGCCAGCCACTCTGGCCATCTGTTTCTCAACTTCTCAGCTTGCTCCCGGCTCAAGGTCTTTGTATAAACTGTGTCCTCTGGTTGGAATATCCCCCTGCCCCAGGTCAATCTATAGGACCCAGCTAAGATGTCCTCTCCCCTGGGAGTCCTTCCCTGACAGGTCTAACTCAAGCTACCCATTCTTTCCTCCTATCCCTAATTATTTTCCTTCATATTCATGATTATTTCCTTAACAGTTCTTACCACTGTCTGTAATTTTCTCAGACATTTATCTGTTTATGTACCTACCATCTGGCTCCCCTCCCTAGGATGTAAGTGCTGGGAAGACGGGGACTATCTTATTCACCATTATGCCCTTGTGCCCGGTACAGAGCCTGGAGCACAGGCGCTCAGCAAAGACATGCTCATTACGGGCGCATATGCCCGACACTGACTGTGTCACGAGCTGGGGTATCACCTAGGACAAGAGTGCTTTTGGTCACCAAGCGCCAAGCAGGAGAGTGTGGCTGACTCTATAGAAGCCTTTGGCTTTAGGAGGTTGCGTGGTTAAAAGCACAAGTTTTGGTCCCTGGTAGATGTGAGCTCAAAATCTCAGTTTGCCTCTTGGGAGAGTCTCCTAATTCTGGATACTTCATTTTCCTCATTTTTAAACTTTCTTTCTTTTTTTTTTTTTTTTTGCCACACTGTGTGGCTTGCGGGAATCTTAGTTCTCTGACCAGGGATCGACCCTGCACCCTTGGCAGTGAAAGCATGGAGTCCTAACCACTGGACCGCCAGGGAATTCCTAATATGTATGTATGTGTGTATATGTACCACATCTTCTTTATCCATTATCTGTTGATGAGCATGTAGGTTGTTTCCATGTCTTGGCTATTGTAAAATAGTGCTGCTGTGAACATTGGGTTGCATGTATCTTTTCAAATTAGTGTTTTTGTTTTTTTCTGGGTTTATACCCAGGAGTCGAATTGCTGAATCATACAGTAGTTCTGTTTTTAGTTGTTTGAGGAGGCCTCCATACCGTTTTCCATAGTGGCTGTGTTAATTTACATTCTCATCAACAGTGCACAAGTGTTCCCTTTTCTCCACACCCTCTCCAGCATTTATTCTTTGTACATTTTTTGATGATGGCCATTCTGATAGATGGGAGGTGATATCTCACTGTTGTTTTGACGTGCATTTCTCTAATAATTAGTGATGTGAGAATGTTTTCACGTGCCTGTTGGCCATCTGTATGTCTTCCTTGGAAAAATTTCTGTTCAGGCCTTCTGCCCATTTTTCATTTGGGTTGTTTGGCTTTTTGATATTGAGTTGTATGAGCTGTTCATAGATTTTTGGATATTAATGCCTTGTTGGTCATATCGCCTGCAAATATTTTCTCCTGTTCTGTAGGTTGTGTTTTCATTTTGTCAGTGGTTTCTCTTGCTGTGCAAAAGGTTTTAAGTTTAATTAGGTTTAATTAATTAGGTCCTATTTGTTTATTTTTGCTTTTATTTCTTTTACCTCAGGGGACAGATAAAAAAAATGTTGCTGCAATTTATGTCAAAGAGTGTTCTGCCTATGTTCTCTCTCAGGAGTTTTATGGTTTTATGTCTCACATTTAGGTCTTTAATCCATTTTGAGGCTTATTTTTGTATATAGTGTGAGGAAATGTTCTAATCTCATTGTTTTACATGTAGCTGTCCAGTTTTCTCAGCACCACTTGTTGAAGAGATTGTCTTTTCCCCTTGTATATTTTTGCCTCCTTTGTCGTAGATTAATTGACCAACAATATTTATCTTTTTGTGACTATTGTAGGAGATGTCAGAATTTCCTCCCTCCTAATGGCTGAATAATATACTATTATATGTGTATACCATGATTTATCCAGTCATCTGTTGATGGACACTTAGATTGCTTCTACTTTTTGGCTGTTGTCAATGCTGCTATGAACATGGCTGTACAAATATCTCTTCAAGACCCTGCTTTCAGTTCTTTTGGGTGTACGCCCAGAAGTGGGATTGCTGGATCATATGGTAATTCTATTTTTAGCTGTTTGAGGAACCACGGTACTGTTTTCTTTCAGTGGTGGTACCATTTCACGTTCCCACCAATAGTGCCGAAGCGTCCCAATTTCTCTGCATTCTTTCGAACCCTTATTTTCTGTTTTGTTTTGATAGTAGCCATCCTAAGGGCATGAAATGGTATGTCGTCGTGGTTTTGATTAGCATTTCCCTAATGATTACTGATGTTGGGACATTTTCCTCATTTTTAGATGGGTGTAACACCGACCTCACAGGGTGGCCAGGAGGATTAAAGGAGAAAAATGTATGGAAAATCCTTGGTGTAAGTGCTCAGTAAAGGCTATCAATTATTATTCTTTCTAATTTATCCTAGAGAATGGGCCCAAAGTGCAGGTCCTGAGGAGGCATGTGTGAAGGACCACGTGTGCTGCTTGTATCCCTGTTGGATGCTGGGTCCCCCCCGGAAACACTTCCTATCAGCACTGTCCCTCTGGCCAGGGAGGCGAGAGCCTGTAAAGGAGGCAAGGACCTTGAGGGTGGGAAGAGCAGGGCGATAGGCCCAGGTGTCCCAGGGGTCTCCTCATTGCTCCGTGAGCACTGGGCACCACCTGTCCTCTGCCTCAGTTTCTCCCTTTGTCACAAAAGGGGCTACCCTGGGAAGAGGACAGAGTACCTATCATGACTGGAAATAGCTCTGAAATCTGTCCCGAAAGCCTCATTTCTGTGCGTGGGACCTGCAGTGGCTGGTGTGTTGGGGCCTCAGGCTCTGTTCCTTCTCACAGATTTTCTGCCCACTCAGGGGACAGGCTCTGATTGCCAGAACCCACAACGAGCACTAAAAGCCCCTTTGAAGTGAGGCACCACTTTTAAGTGCAATCAGCTCAGAGATAACCCTTGACTCCCTGCCCCCAACCCAGGAATGTCTCCTTCCCTCACGCAAGCCCACCCCTGGGAGGATTCCAGCCCAGGAATCCTCTGTCTCTGTTTGTGGTAGTTGCGCTGCTTTGTTTTGTGTTTTTCTTCTGTGCAAATGAGAGATGGAGGAGGATAAATATGTTCCTAGTAGGAAGATTGCTCAGGATTACAAAATAGCCCTACAGTTTGGTAAGGAGAGGCTGGCGAAGGGGAGAAACAGGGCTGGAGCAGAAGAGACAGGCCAGCAGGTCAGGACACAACGTGTGGGGTCATTTTTCCCCTAAGACCCGGGGTTAGGGGGGGTTGGGGGGGCGGGGATCTGAGGTTACAAGGGCAGGAAGAAAAGGTTTGGAAACCAGCTGGCCTCTGGGAAAGGTAGGGAGTTAGGGAGCAGGTGTGAGAGAGCCTGGTCGCCACCCTCTCACCCTAACACTCTGTTCTGCTCGGTGGTTGGAGGATGCCGTTCCTGAGCCGAGCCTTACCTGGCCGGAGAAGCCGAGTTGGTGAAGTCACTGTGTCGAGGCTCTGGATCACCGTGGCGGCTGGTTGCCCGAGTCCGGGGTGGGGAGTGGAGGACCACGGTGCCGAGACTTCAGAGGCACACCCGATTTCCAGTCCCTCCTCCGTGCCCCCTTGACTGTGTGACTCTCAGGGTCTTGGGGCCTTCCTCTCCATTTCTAAGAGATGGAGTATTGGCAGCCACCTGTTAGGGTGTTATGAGGTCTAACTAAGATCAGCTGAGTCAAGTGTCCGCCATACATCATGAGCTCAGGAAGCATTTCCTTCTTTTTTTTTTTTTTTTTTTTTTGCGGTACGCGGGCGTCTCACCGCTGTTGGCCTCTCCTGTTGCGGAGCACAGGCTCCAGACGCGCAGGCTCAGCGGCCATGGCTCACGGGCCCAGCCGCTCCGCGGCATGTGGGATCCTCCCGGGCCGGGGCACGAACCCGCGTCCCCTGCGTCGGCAGGCGGACTCTCAACCACTGCGCCACCAGGGAAGGCCCAACATTTCCTTCTTAAGTGGTAGAACCAGGACTGTTGGTGATGGTGCTTGGCTTCCATCTCCAGACACTGACTACCATGATGGGCTCGCCTCTCCAAGCTTATGCATGGGCTCTTTGCCCAAGGGGTCAGAAATGTCTTTACCACTTGTCTCCCCGATAGGTCCACTCTGCTCCCACCTGGCCAGGGTACTTGCTCTCCCAAAGCCAGGTCATCATGCTCACATTTGAGGGCAGTCACCAGGGGGCGCCATCTGGCTGCCAACAGTCTGGGGCTCCCTGGGTAGCTGCTGCGCCGGGAGCTCTGGCCCTGGAAGTGTGTTGGGGAGCCCTGGCTGTGCACCCCAGGCTTGCACAGGGCAAGGAACCAGGGATCCAGACAATCATTAGATGGAGGTCTACCAGCACCGAGCTGATGTCTGCAGTTTGGAGGCTGGGAAGGAGGGACTTGCTCAGCTGATATTTAAACTGGCCTTCAACCCACATAACAGACCGTTAACTCATAAATTCTCTCAAGCATCCCGTGAGCGAACTCCCTTCCACCTCCTCCACAGTGCGCTCTGTGACTTCCTTTTCCCTTTGAAGCTGGCGTGGTGGTCTCTAGAAATTTGGTTTCTGCTGGGTGAGACTGGGGGGTGGGCATGGGGGCTGCTTCTGGCTGCACTGTCTTAGATTTCTAACCCAGCACTCTCTTGGCCCCTGTTTGACTTGGATTCTTTTATTTTTATTTGTTCATTTTTAATTGTGGTTAAACACATAAAAGGGACCATTTTAACCATACACTTCAGTAGTAAGCATCTCCACATTGCTGTGCAACAGGTCTCTAGAACATTTTTGCCTTGCAGAACTGAAACTCTGTACCCATTAAACATCAACTTCCCACTGCCCCCTCCTCCCAGCCCCTGGCAACCACCATTCTGCTGTCTGTCTCCGTGAACTTGACTGCTCCAGGGACCTCTTACGAGTAGACTCGGACGGTATTTGTCTTCTTGCGACTGGCGTATTTCACTTCGTATGATGTCGTCAAGCTTCACCCACGTTGCTGTGTGTGACTGGTTGTCCATTTTAAGAGGCTGAATAATATTCTGTCGTATGGATATACCACATGTTGTTTATCCATTCCTCTGTCGCTGGAGTATTCAGCTCAGATTCTGATTCCGATCTAACTGGCCATTACTGAGTGCCCACCCTGTGCTGTGAGGGCTCTGTTAGCATGTGGGACGCCCATCATTAAGAAATTCTCACTCGCTTTCGGGAACGTCCACTGAAGAGGGACACAAGTAGGGTCTTTGTTCTTTCTTACTTTCCTGACCCTTAAGAACCCTATTGTGTCACCAGAGCAGCCTCTCAAAGGATTCAGCCATGAACCTGTAGTGCTTTGATAAATGTTCCAAAAGATAAAAATAATAAAAAACAAACAATGAATTTTATAGCCAAAAAAGGCTTGGAAGCTTCAGCTTTGTCTCATTTGGTCCTCGTACCAACCGTGTGAAATTTGTGCCTCGTATTTTTCAGACGGAAATAGAAGTAGTGAGATCAGATCAGGAGGAGGAAGGTTGGGAAGGCGAGAGGATGGCTGTGAGGCTGGGGCTCGGCTGGGACTAGGGTGACGTAAGAGAGGTGCCCGAAGCGAGCACCCACCCAGAGGGAGCACCCCTACGTTTGTGCCCTGGGTGCCTTGCCCATCCCACTCTAGCCCCGGCCCTGGGATGAAGGCCTAGCCTGAGAGAGGCCTCCCCAAGGCCAGGAACAGCCGTCTGCACCCTAAGGTCTGAGAGCCACCCTGAAGGGGCTCACCCTGTGAGGGGCTTGGGTTGGAAGTGGGGAAGCCCCTGGAGGCCGGGCTCCTGGAAAGCCGGGCTTCCTGAGAGAGGCAGAGCCCTGAGACCTGCAGTGTTGCCTGTCGACCCCATTCTCTGCCTGTCCTCGTCTCAGGTGTTCAGTGTGGATTCCTGCTTCTCAGCGTCCCTGCGAGGTGCCACCTGAAGGTCTACAGATGCAGACGAGGAAACCCGTGTCCAGGCAGGGCTTATGCAGATGCCTCGTGCTTCCAAAAGGAGGCTTGGGCCCCTCTGTTGCATTGACAACAGCTTGAAGCCAGGAATTGGGGATGGAGGTCTCGGCCTCTGTGCTGTGTGGCCAGGGTGCGCTGGGACCTCTGTGCTGAGGCATAAACACACGGGACACGTTTCAACAGCAACACCCATATTTGAAGTTTCAGGTGACCTTCTCGGTCTTCTCTACTTTCGTCCATGATGGGCCCCAGAGAGTTGAGCTCGGCCCTTGGGAGGGTGCAGGCTCTGGAGAAGCAGGCCTGGCCTCTCTTGGCCTCTCTCAGTGGAGCCTCCCCTCCTGCGAATGAGCGGGGTCCTGTGGGGCAGAGACCCTCCATCTCCGCATGGAGGGCAGGCTTTCCGGGTGTCAGGAGGTGGGTGCGGGGTAGGTGAGAATATGGGGTGTCAGCTGTGGGAGTTGCAGAGGCCAAAGGACACCCGAGGAGTTTGAGCAGTTGGCCCTCAAGCTCTCTTTCCTGGTTCTGCAATGGCAATAATAATATTGACCTCGTAGGAGGGTTGAGGCAGAGGAGAGAGCAGGTGAGAAAGCACTTGACAAAGCAGAAAATGTTCTGCTGGTGGGAGGCTTCGTTTTACCTCTGAGGAATGGGTGGTGGAGAGCAGGAGAATGTTGCTCTTGGGGAGCGGATGGGGGAGAGAAAGGCACAAGACAGCAGTGTTTGGGAAAAGGTAATGACGAGAAGTTTGGAATTTGTAGACACTGAGGAGGAAGGGGGAGGAGAAGAGGGTAGAAGAGCTGGAAAAAGTAGACGCTAGCACCTACCAA
The DNA here is from genome assembly GCF_964270905.1 of Leucopleurus acutus. Lineage (NCBI taxonomy): Eukaryota > Metazoa > Chordata > Mammalia > Artiodactyla > Delphinidae > Leucopleurus > Leucopleurus acutus. The sequence goes on from NC_139144.1 coordinate 87,967,533, forward strand.
ATGGTGTGAGCGGTGGTGTGTGCAGTGTGTGGTCAGTGTGTGTGTTATGTAGGTGGTATGTGGTATAGTGTGTGTGTGTGTGTGTGTGGCAAGAGGTGTATGCATGTGTGGTGTGTATAGTATGTGTGTTGCATAGGTGTGTGGTGTGTGTGTGTGCTAAGTGGTTTGTGCATGTGTGGTATGTATGCAGTGTGTGTAGTATAGGTGTGGTGTGTGTATGTGTACACAGTGTGGTGCATGTGTGCTGTGTGTGGTGTGTGTGTGTGTAGGTATGAGGTGTGTATGTGTACACAGAGTGGTGTGTGTGTGTAGGTGTGTGTGTGTACACAGTGTGGTGTATGTGTGCTGTGTGTGTGGTGTTTGTGTGTGTAGGTGTGGGGTGTGTGTGTGTATGTGTACACAGTGGTGTATGTGTGCTGTGTGTGTGGTGTGTGTAGGTGTGAGGTGTGTTTGTGTGTATGTGTACACAGAGTGTGGTGTGTGTGTGTAGGTGTGTGTGTGTACATGTACACAGTGTGGTGTATGTGTGCTGTGCGTGGTATGTGTGTGTGTGTAGGTGTGGGGTGTGTGTGTATGTGTACACTGTGGTGTGTGCTGTGTGTGGTGTGTGTGTGTATGTGTACACAGAGTGTGGTATATGTGTGCTGTGTGGTGTATGTGTGTAGGTGTGTGGTGTGTGTATATGGGTACACAGTGTGGTGTATGTGTGGTGTGTGTGTATGTGTACACAGAGTGTGGTGTATGTGTGCTGTGTGTATGTGTGTAGGTGTGGGGTGTGTGTATATGGGTACACAGAGTGTGGTGTATGTGTGCTGTGTGTGGTGTGTGTGTGTGTAGGTGTGTGTGTATGTGTACACAGAGTGTGATGTATGTGTGGCGTGTGTGTTGTGTAGGTGTGGGGTGTGTGTGTGTATGTGTACACTGGTGTGTGCTGTGTGTGCTGTGTGTATGTGTACACAGAGTGGTGTATGTGTACTGTGTGTGGTGTGTGTGTAGGTGTGGGGTGTGTCTGTATGTGTACACAGAGTGTGGTGTATGTGTGCTGTGTGTGGTGTGTGTGTGTGTAGGTGTGGGGGGTGTGTGTGTGTATGTGTACACAGAGTGTGGTGTGTGTGTGGGGTGTGTGTGTGTGTGTGGGGTGTGTGTGTGTGATGTGTGTGGTGTGTCCTTTGGCTTCTTCCCCACCCCTTTCCCTCTGCCTCTGCTCAGGCTGCCCTCCGGGCTGGCGGCTACCCGGCAACCGTGTCAGCTCAGTTGGCCTGGGCCTGCCCCCTGGTGGCTGAGTGTGGCAGGGTGATGGGCTGTGGTTCCGGCACGCTGCCCACCCCCCCCACCCCCCCTCCCCGACCCGTTCTTGCTCTGCTCTGCCTGCCTCTGTTCTCTGCCTCCTCTCCTTCCTTTTCCCCCGCCTCTGTACCCAAGGCGTCTGGGTTTCTCCCCAGGTTTCCCAAACTTCTCAAGCATAAGTGAGGGTGATAACTTCAAAGTTGCCTGCTTCCCAGCGCCATGTGAGGATGAGACGGATGATGGGCGGTGGGTGCCGTGAAAGGACTTTGTGGATGGAGGGGCCCCGGGTGAATCAGTGTGACACCAGCGTGCGACCCAGCCTTCCCGGTGGCCGTTTGTGGAACAGTCCCTCCAGGACCCCAGTGGAATTTCCATCACTTTGGGCATTGCCTGGGTGACAGGGGTCACGGGGTGCAGACATTTCCGTGTGATACCCAGCTGCTTTATTCTTCCTGATAAGGATTTTAAAAACAATGGAATTATTCGAGACTAACAAAATTACCTAGTGCAGATTTACTAGACAATTAAACACCGTGACTAACGGCAGGTGTGCTATACAGGTGTTGTTCTGGTTTTAACTACTGCTCCCTGCTCACTACAGAGCTGTCCTGGTCCTTTGGACACAGCTGGCTGAATGGCTTGGTGTCTGCCCTGCTCAGGTGGTGATTCTTTCACTCGTGTGTGCATCTGGTTACTGATGCAACAAGTATTTATTAAGTGCTCAGAACACACTTGGCACCATGCTAGACACAGAGAACAGCAAGATAAATAAACACACACCTGCCCCCGAGGGTCTTGACCAGCAAGCCGAGAGGCCACTTGAGGAGAAGTGCTCCGACCAGGCTGTAGCCCTGCTGTGGTCCCCATAGGGTTCTGGCATGGGCGGTGGCATTCAAGATCTGGTAGCTCAGTGATGCAGAGCTGGACCTGCCTCTGGGAGGCTCAGTGTGCCCACGCCATGTGCCAGGCACTGTGACACCAGGACGCAGCCACCACCACACAGATGGTGGGGCCCCCGCCCATGGCAGCTCTGTCCTCTGGCACAAAGTAAGTGGGCTGCATGTTTGTGTCAAATAAACGAGGATTTGATGACCTTATCGTAATGTCTTTCTGTCGCCTGCTCCTGCCTAGATTCAGCACAGAGGTCTGGGTCTGCACTGTGTGTTCTCGGAACTGATGGTCAGAGCTCTGTGGACCGGCTGTCCTGGCTTGACTGAATCACAGAAAAAGCTGTTGACCTTCTGGGCCAAACATCACCAGAAAGAGTCACTTCAGGAAAGAAGGCAACGCTGCATCTATGGCAGCATTTCCAAAAGTATGTTCTAGAAATATGAATTCAAAATAATTTATAAGGGAATTCCCTGGAGGTCCAGTGGTTAGGACTCTGCGCTTTCACTGCTGAGGGCCTGGGTTTAATCCCTGGTTGGGCATATAAGATCCCACAAGCTGCGCGGCACAGCCAAAGGAAAAAAAAAGCACACGCGAAAAAATTTATAAATATTAATGTGTAAAGATGAATTTCAAATGCAGAGAGAGAGAGAGAGGAGACGTTTGTGATCAACTTTACGTTAATGTGTATTGGTGTAAAAATAATTAAACTGGTGTTTTTTAAGTAGCTACTCAGAGATTTTGATAAGATGACTTTCCAGGAGGCGGAGTGATGCTGCGTTCAGCCTTTTCCAGTCATGTTTGGCATCGAGCTCTTTTTGTGAACCAGCTCTTCTCTTCACACTAGAGTTCTGGGGAACATTAGTTTGGGAGAACCCTCTTTACCGGTTTACCCTTCTTCTTCTCCACTTACATCCAATACTAAGGGAACGAATCAGTCAGACGTGAGACCCTGCTGGTATTCTTTTTTTTTAAAAGTCTTTATTGAATTTATTACAATATTGCTTCTGTTTTATGTTTTGCTTTTTTGACCCCAGGCATGTGGGATCTTAGCTCCCCTACCAGGGATTGAACCCGCACCCCATGCAGTGGAAGGCGAAGTCTTAACCACTGGACCTCCAGGGAAGTCCCCCTGCTGGTATTCTTAGCAGGAGTGATATCACCCCCGAGGGGATGAAATGGTTCTTGAAGAGGAAAGCAAATCTTCCTCTGTGTATTATGCACAGATAGCCATATAGTACATAAATAGATACACAGTATATCTGTGGTATTAAAATTTCATGGGAGTGATTAGGGGAAAAAAATGACTAAAAAGTCTCCTTAGAAGGGCAGTAATGAAAAAAGTTTGGGAAATGCTGGCATGCAGACTGTCAGTCAGCCACACTGGAGTCAGGGGACAGTTCTGCCACTGTGTGACCTGCGGTAAGTTGTCTACCTCTCTGAACCTCAGGTTCCTGACCCAGAAATAGAGATTCAGAGATTCTTACCATCTCATGAGATTGCTGTGAACTCTAAGATGAGCACAGTGCCTAACACGCAGGAAGTGTTTGGCAAACGGAGACTCAAGACAGCCCTTCGGGCCTGAAACTTTGCTGTCCAGCCTGAGTGACTGCAGCAGGGTTAGCCCCTATGCCCTCCTGTAGGGTTTCTCTGCCTTTAGGCTGTAGACTGATGCATAAAGATGTATGAAGCTTGCAACAGCCAGTCCTAAGGAAAGGGAAATGGGAAAATGCTATTTTAAAGCTTGTAAGATCAACAAGAAAAGCAGTTTAGCCTGGGGGCACCCCACCAAGTCAGAGCCGGCCGTGGGGGTGGCTGCAGTACCACCTGCTGGGCACTCCACTGCCCCCTTGGACAGCAGGGCCCCAGAGCCCCAGGATCAGAGCCTTCATCTTGCAGGCGCCCCCTGCTGGACACCGGGGGCTGGGATCGACACCGAGGTGGGTGGGGCAGGCCCAGGCAGGAAGTGTCTGCCGCGCCTAAAAATAGTGTGGGAGAGAACAGGAAACAGAAACTGCAGGCCAACAGGGAAATGCTTTCTGAGTTATCAGGAAACCAGGACTAGCGTCGGGGGCAGCCACACCCTGCAGCAGTACTACAGCTCCCGTGAGGCCTCTCCGTGGAAGGAACTGGATGGGGAAGCTGGAGTTCGGGTGGGGTTGGGAGGGGGCTCCTAACTGGGGAACACTAGCCTCAGTGCTTTGCTTTAGGCTTAATACGGCGTATCTGTGCCCCGTTGATCCCCGTTGATCTTCAGTTGCATGCAGATGCAAGTCTTTATTAGGGTGACCAACAGTCCCAGTGTTTCGGGAACTGAAGGGGGCACGGAACTTTGAGTTTTCAAAGTGGGGAAGTCCTATGCAAACTCACTAGTCGGTCACCCTCTTCTTAACGCAAGATGCTTAAGTCTCTTAAAGCTTTAGAGCCATGGGTGCAAGCCTCCCTGCACAGAGCATCACCTGGGGGAGTTCTTAAAAATCCCCAGGCCTAAGCTGCACTCAGACCAAGTACCTTAGACTGTCAGGGCGGGGCCGAGGCATCTTGGATTTTAAAGCTCTTCCCGCCTCACCCCCAGAAATCCTCAGTGCTCTGTCTGCAGTGGAGGCTGCAAATGCATCACTTAAAGCTAAGTCAGCAGAGGCCTCGGCTTGCGGGATCTTAGACCCTAGACCAGGGATAGAACCCGTGCCCCCTGCAGTGGAAGCATGGAGTCCTAACCACTGGACCACCAGCGAGTTCCCAGAAAAGTGTGTTCTGATCAGTCCAATGAAAATATTTATTCAACACCTTCACACTGGAGGACAGAAGTTACCAAGATGCCTCCAGCAAGGTCCCTCTTCTAAACGCAGTTAACTTCTAATGAGCAAGACAGCCACGGTGTGGGGCAGCTGGTGACAAAAGTCCTCCCTGGGGAAGAAATCTAGGATTGAACTGATGAGAAGTGCACTGGATTGAGCACCAGGATTCCTGGGCTGTTATCACAGCACTCCTAGTAATGAGCAGTGTGTGAGACCCTAAATTACTCTTCTTTCCTCATCCTCACCTGTAAATTCTAAGGCTTATGACCTGACTCCTAAGGCCCCTGGCTCGTCTGAAACTTTCTTTTTTTTTTTAAATAAATTTACATATTTTAATTTATTTTTGACTGCATTGAGTTTTCATTGCTACACGCGGGCTTTCTCTAGTTGAGCCGGGCAGGGGCTACTCTTCATTGTGGTGCACGGGCTTCTCATTGCGGTGGCTCCTCGTTGCGGAGCACAGGCTCTAGGCACGCGGGCTTCAGTAGTTGTGGCACATGGACTCAGTAGTTGTGACTCACGGGCTCTAGAGCGCAGGCTCAGTAGTTGTGGCGCACGGGCTTAGTTTCTCTGCGGCATGTGGGATCTTCCCGGGCCAGGGCTCAAACCCGTGTCCCCTGCATTGGCAGGCGGATTCTTAACCACTACGCCACCAGGGAAGCCCCCTGAAACTTTGATTCTGAACCTGGCTCTCTAGTCTTGTTGGACTGCAGAGTATGCAGGGCTCCGGGCAAGCACTCCCCCGCGTTATGGACAGACTCTTTCTATCCTGTGGCTAAAAAGAGAACACATTTGCTTAAGGATAAGAGAATGAAAGTCTTAAGGTCCCATATGGACGGGGAAGATCTCGGGGCACCTGAGTTGACTACAGCATTTGTTGCAGGTGGGAGAGGGAGGGAATAAAGCCTTTCAGAAGTGTACTGGGTTGCTAAGGCTGCCATCACAGAGCATCACGGACTGGGTGGCTTAAACAACAGAAATTTATTTGGAGGCTAGACGCCTGAGATCAAGGTGTATGGGACCATGCTTCCTCTGAAGGCACTAGAGAAGGATCTGTTCCAGGCCTTTCTCCAAGCTTCTGATAATTCCTTGGTTGTGGCAGCCTAGCTCCAGTCTTTACATGGAGTTCTCCCTGTGTTCAAATGTCCCTTTTTATAAAGATGACAGTCGTGGGCTTCCCTGGTGGCACAGTGGTTAAGAATCCGCCTGCCAGTGCGGGGGACATGGGTTCGAGCCCTGGTCCGGGAGGATCCCACATGCCGCGGAACAGCTAAGCCCGTGCACCACAACTACTGAGCCTGCGCTCTAGAGCCGGTGAGCCACAGCTGCTGAGCCCGTGTGCCACAACTACTGAAGCCTATGAGCCTAGAGCCTGTGCTCTGCAACAAGAGAAGCCACCACAATGAGAAGCCCGTGCACCGCAACAAAGAGTAGCCCCCGCTCGCCGCAACTAGAGAAAGCCCGCACGTGCAGCAACAGAGACCCAATGCAGCCAAAAATAAATAAGTAAATAAATTTATTTAAAAAAAGAGAAGATGACAGTCATATTGGGTTAGGGGCCATGCCTGCTCTAGTAATGTCTCATCTTAACTAATTACATCTGCAAGGACCTTATTTCCAAATAAGGTCACATGTACTGGGGGTTAGGACTTGAACATGTGAATTTTGAGGAGGCCCAATTCAATCCATAACAGTGGGGATGCGCTAACAGTAGCAGCTAAACAGGTTCAATGACTAAAGAAGGCTCAGAGGCCCAAAATGATGGTGCTTGCAAACCTACAGTTTATTACAGCAATAACATCAAAGTGGAGATATCATCACAGCCAAAGGCTGCTCATGGCAGGGGTCTGGAGAAACTAAATCCTGGTCCCTACTGGTCCCTACTGCCTCCCTCTGTGAGTGGCTGCGCAAGATGTGCTCTTTCTCAAATCAGGAACCTCTGACGTGTGCACAGGACACTTCTGAGCCCCAAGAGGGAGCCTCTTTCCGGGTTTCTTACACCTGCTGGCATGCAGGCAAATCCTCACTCCACAACCTCCCCCAGTGGCACAGCCTCCAGGGTCTCCCCGAGACCAGGTGCAAACCATCAGTTTCATTGCTACCAAAGCACAAAGTCGACAAGCTGGTCCACAGCACCCCAGCTCCTCTGGGGTGTTGTTACAAAGCAGCACTATGAATCAGTGTGCTTCACGCCTCGACCAGGATCAGTCCTGAGGACGTGGCTGATTTCACAGGCACAGACCAGGTGAATCCCAGACATGCTGGAATTAGCCCTCACCGTCCAGGGCTGGAGGAGATCGTCCAGGTGACCCCCTTCGCTAGGTGCCGAGTTCCCCCTTCCGTGTGTCAGGATGTATGAAATTCACGTGGACATAAGGACAAGAATTTGAGGCCATTTGAGAGTCCAGGCAGTTCTATTCCCTTAGCCGTGGGCTTGGGTTGGGGGCTGGTGGTTTAAATCTGATTTTTACGTGCATCGTTTTTAGGTCTTCTGTAGCTCCAGCCACCGGAGTCCCTCCTTCCCTTCTTGCTGCTTTCCTGAGTCACTGCCCAGGTATTTTGGGTCTCAGATGCCTTCAGAGTATGATGTGTGGAGCTCCGTGCCTGACCCCTCAGCCTGTGCTGGCAGCCCTAGGGTCACAGGGAGGTGAGGATGGAAGGAGCCCATGGGGGTGAGCTCAGTGGCCTGAGGGGGTGCCGATGGCTTATCGCCCATAGGCAGTTAGCTTCAGGGGGGCCATCCGGAGCTGGGGGTGCAGAGAGCCTGGGCAGCTCCCGGACCAGGAACACGGATGAGTTGGAGTCCCGGTCCCGTGACTTATGGTCTCTGCAGGAGGTGGCAGGCCAAGGGCCACTGTAGGCTCCCCTAGGCAGTGAGAGCCGCTGGCCCCAGGTCTGGGAGCACCAGAGTCCAGCTGGCTTCCACAGCCATTCCTTCCACGCGGAGGCACAGCAGGAACCAGAACTGGGAGTGGAGCCTGCAGAGGGAAGTGGTGGGGGAAGCAAGACTGATGGATGCTGAGCTTCCAGAGGGTCTTGTTTATTTCCGGCCCACCAGGGACAGGGGTGCTCCAGAGCTTGGCACCCGGCTGAATCTGCAGACGTGGCAAGGGGCCAAGGGAGAGGTGACAGGGGAGGAAGCCAGGCAGGTCCAGCGAAGCAGCCCTGCTGAGACAGGGCAGAGCAGACGGAGCTATCAGGGATGTTTCCTGAAGGGGCTGGAAGCAGTGCTAGAGGTGGAAGGCAGGAGCCCTCCAGCCCCAGCGGAGGGGTGGTGGTGGTCCGCCTGGCCTTCCCCTCTTCCCAGCTCCACCAGCCACATCCTCTCTGCCTCTACTTGATGGTGCCTTTAGCCCAGCCCTTATCTAACCAGGTTGGCCCCTGCTGGCTCCACCCGAACCCGGACAGACCCATGCCACACCGTTTGCGAATTTTAATTCTGTTTTCAGGAAGATCAAAATAACACAAAGGGCACTAAGGAGAGACTGGAAAAACGAGATTCAGGTGGCCCCTGTGCAACCTTGCGTTTCGTTACATTTGTTCAATTACGTGAACGATCGCTCAGGAGGTGTTTCCGTGAATGGTGATGCGTGGGAGTCTCGGGTTAGCAGCTTGGTGATAGTGATGATTATTTACGTGTTACATGTCTGCTTTAAAGTTTGGGGGTCTCTTGAGTAATCATTACGCTCATTTGCCTGTTTTTTTTAATGAATTAATTTATTCATTTATTTAATTTTTGGCTGCAGTGGGTCTTCGCTGCTGTACGCGGGTTTTCTCTAGTTGCTGAGAGCGGGGGCTACTCTTTGTTGCGGTGCACGGGCTTCTCATTGCGGTGGCTTCTCTTGTTGCGGAGCACAGGCTCTAGGCGCGCGGGCTTCAGTAGTTGTGGCACGCGGGCTTCGGTAGTTGTGGCTCGCGGGCTCTAGAGCGCAGGCTCAGTAGTTGTGGCGCACGGGCTTAGTTGCTGCGTGGCATGTGGGATCTTCCCGAACTAGGGCTTGAACCCAGGTCCCCTGCATTGGCAGGCGGATTCTTAACCACTGCGCCACCACGGAAGCCCCCATTTGCCTGTTTTATGTGACTTCAGAGCAACATTTTATAATTTTAAACAATTGTGGAGGCTAGAGTTTTGGAGTTTTTGCATTTGGAGAACTTTTTGTTGTGTGTTTGATTCGCTTGAGGCTGAGACCTTACTTGGTTAAGGAGATGCTGGAGAAGCTACTGAATTAGGATCAAGTCCCAGCTCTGTCCCTAATAGTCTGTGACCCTGAGCAAAACACTTCTCTGAGTTTCATTTATCCATCTGTGCAATGAAGAGAACACAGAGCCTGCCTTCCAGGACTAAATGCAGCGGGGTATGTGCTGTAGGAAGTTCTACACAAGTGCAGAGTATTATCCCTGCAGTTACTATTCAATGTAACATTATTTCCATGGGAAAGTCCAGTTTACTTTTTGACAATTGGATTTACAACGTAGTTTCCAGGAATGCATTTGTCTCCAAGTGGTCTTTGGCCAAAAGCAACACAACTTGACCCCGAGATAATATGCACTGTGGCAAAAGGCAGGAACTGCACCGGCAGGTTTTCAAAGAAAAAGAGAAAACTCCCCCCAACTATGATGCTCATCTCGCCCATCTGCAGAGAAGTCCTGGTATTGGGGTTCTCCAGAGAAACAGAAAAAAAAGGATGTGTATGTATGTGTTTATTTATTTATTTATATTAAGGAATTGGCTCATGCAATCGTGGAGGTTTGGCAAGTCCAAAATGTGCAGGGTGGGCCGGCGGGCTGGAGACCCACGGCAGAGCCGATGTTGTAGTTCAAGTCCAAAGGCAGTCGGCTGGCAGAATTCCCTCTTCATAGTGGGAGGGCAGTGTTTTTCTATTAAGGTCTTCAACTGATTGGACAAGACCCACCCACCCTATGGAGGGCAATCTGCTTTCCTCAAAGTCTCTTGATTTACATGTTAGTCTCATCTAGTCATTCCCCTACTCCAAAGGGAGGGGTGGGAGGTGACTGCATCTCACCTCAAGCTTTGCTGAGTGTCCTCTGCACTTTGGGGTGCTTGGTAGACTGGTGATAGCCTCTCACTTGAGAAATCTAAAGGGTGTGAGGGAGGTAGTGATGACCAGTTGCTTTGAAGTTGGAGCAAAGGAGAGGTGGCTTCACTGGGGGCTACCTGCACTCCCGTAGTTTGTTGGTGTGAAGAACATGAGCCCAGTTGGAGCCGCAAGTGCAGGAGAGGTGCATGGGCTCCTCCAAACCTGCCAAGAGGAGAGCCTTGGGGAGAAGGGGGGAAAGAGTCTTCTGCAGATAGAAGCTGGGACATCTCCAGATGCCCAGAGGCTGAAGGAGCAGGTGACAGCCAGATGAGACGTGTTGGCTGTCACCAGGAGCCCTAGAACTCTAGATCCCTGAACTCTGGGGAGTGTTCGTGAAGGTCACCTTGGAATGTTTCTTGGCTCAGAGACTGTGATGCCCATATAAATTGAGAACTCTCCTGCCCCTTTCTCCTCCTGCTTCCCTTTTCTTGGGCCCGGAGGGGTCAGGAACCAGGACTGGCGAAGTGAGGGAGGAGGGGCAAAAGTACCAGGGAGGGACGGGGGGGAAGAAGCCAGCCTTGTTCCCCACTGGATGGCTCGACTGTGGCACTGGGGAGAGTGGCTCTGATTCTGTAAACATCCCCCTGCCACCCGCCACCTGCCCACAGTGGTGGAGTGTATTTCCCCACTGGGCTGGTATTGGGCTTGGCCACGTGACTTGCCAGTGGGATGTTAGCAAATGTCACGTGAATAAAGGCTTGCAGTATGCTTGCACTGAGGACTTTCCTCTTGCATTTCTGTCCTCATCAGGAGAACATGGCCCAGGTAGAGTGCACTTCCTAAGGGATGAAAGACGTGGAACAGTCCCAAACAGTGCTCACGGCCTGGAGCAAGCCTGACTGGGATCAGCAAACCGCCCCCTACTTACGAGCTAGAAACAGACGCCTATTTCTGTGTGTCACGGAGCTTTGGCCTGGTTTATTATGTGGCATCATTATGACAGCAGTTGACAAAAGAAGTTACCAAATAAAGTTGAGAACTGTGATGATTACACTAAGGTAGACATTCCCTGTTGACTGGAGGACATTCTTTATTGACTAGAACTGCCTAGAGTTCATTCTGGGGTGGGAGGAGACCATGCCTAACCAACTAAACTTAAAGGAACATTAATAGACAACAGTAAAGTTGCTTTCTGATCATACCCATGTGCCCTGCTCGTCCAACTAAGCAGTTAGGTATATTTCCATCAACAGTAGTATAACAATGCTGTATATGTTTAAAAATTTACACAAATAGCATCACGTATTCTGCAAATTGCCCTTTTCACTTGCGGTTATGCTTTTGAGGTTTATCCGGGCTTTAGTGAAAGGGGCTGAGATTGGTCCTGTCTAGCTGCTATTCCTTCTTTGACCCATCTGGCCCAATCCTCATTTGGGGCTGCAGTGTTTCTCCTCTGCAGATAACTTTTCTCTGCAGTCACCATTTTTTTATTCTTTAAATCTTCACTGGTACCTGGCCCCTGGGGGAGAAGGAGAGGGAAGGGAAGTAACATTTATGAAGTACCTACTGCATGCAGGCACACTGGGTGCTTTATATGCACTATCTCATTTAATCCTCTTAGTACCCCTTTGGGGTTGCTGTTCGTGTTCCTGTTTTATGGATGATAGAAACCTGGGGCTTAGAGAGATGATTCATTTACCAGAGGCCACATGAGCAGAAAGTCTGTCCATCTGTAGAGCCCTTGCTGCTAACCACGGCACTGCATCTGTTCTCGTTAGTGGAACAGGTGTCCTTCAGTCCCACATCATTGCCCTTCAAGTCCCCTTTGCAATCCCTAGATCATTTGCATAGGGTGGGACCTATCTCTGGTCCAGTTTCTGGTTCACCTCCTCTCTCATGTGGGACCACAGTCCTCATGGAACAAGCCTTACCCTCTTTTTTCCCAGTACTGCATGGCATGTTGAAACGAATGATTAGCGACCTACACGGAAGTGTCACCAAGGGAAGAGGAGCTGCTCCCTTACTCGGGAGCCAGCAGGTCCCGTGGTGCAGACAGAATCTTTTGCAGACCCTGGGGGAGTGAATGATAGGCAAGGCAGGAGAGGAGGAGGGTGCAGAGCAGGGTAACAGCTGCTCCTGGTGGCTTCGAGTCATGTTCAGAGCCTAAATTAGCCTCATTCTTTTCCAGATCCTCTGTGGGCTTGCTGCAGGCTGCCTGACTGCCTCATCTCCTGGGTGTTGTTTTGCCCCTTCCTCCTCTTTCCAGCCCTCCCTCTTAGGTTCTTTCACTAGAGCTAGCTTGCTGAGAGGCTAAATGTGGGCTGAAAGATGGTGGTGGTGGGTGCTCCGATTTCTCTTTCGTCTCTTCTTGTCCCTAGGAAGTTTTACCATTAGAGGTTAGTTCTTTTACTGGAATGCAACTCGAAGTAAAGTCTTATCAGTACACTTTATCAGATTTTCCCCTGAAGACAGCATATTTGAAAAACATGCACAGAATTCTCATATGATTCTACTACAGTGTAGGGTAATTCTTCCCTCCTGCCCATGTCACCCCCTCCTCTCCCCTTAGATGGCTGCACTGATGGAGGAAGAGAGCATCAGGGCTCTGAGTTGAGAGAGGTCAAGGAGGGACTTCACCAGAGGGAGCCAGCAGAAAGGGCAAGTTGGCCATTGGCACAAGACTGCTCTCGGCCAGCTCTGCTGTGGCCTCGGAGATGGAAAGCCCAAGTCTGAGCTTCAGCTCTTTCACAAACTGGGTGCAGAGCCTGGAGAAGGTTACTTCTTTCTGGGCCTGCTTCCTTTCATGGAAAACAAAGGTTGAAGAAGATGATCTCCAAGATCCCTTGTCACGTGGTGAGTCTGTAAGTTTTCTCTGCAGATTCTGCACTGCAGAACAGTTTTCTCAGTCTCGGTGTTTTGCTGGCTCAGCACTGTGGCTCTCTATCCTGATAACTAATCTGTGTGCCCCACAATTCATCTTAAGAACAAGGCAAAACAACAAGCCACAGCTTTTCTTATTAACTCTGCAAACAACAGAGGTAACCTAGGAAGGGACTGCTGACGGGTCATTAGATGGAACCAGGCTTTGCTCCAAAGTGCAGAGTGATGGATGTATTCCGGGGGGCAGCCTTGGTGCACCCTGGTATCTACACGGCACAAACAAGCTTGCAACAATTTGGCTTTTCCCTTGCTTGGCTGGACATTCTCTAGACCCTCTGCAGGTCTTATCCGACTGCGGGCCCTAACAGTTGCCAGGCAGTGTGCAGGCACTTCCCATCATTCCGGCATGAGTTTTCTTTGGAATCTTTTCCAAAATAGCTCATTCTCATTTTTCTTTTGTGGTATGTGTTGCCTTTATACTTTTAACTATTTTGTTTATGTCTCATTATTTATTTTTTATTTTTTTTCATACAGCAGGTTCTTATTAGTGATCTATTTTATACATATTAGTGTATACACGTCAATCCCGATTTCCCAATTCATCCCACCACCACCACTCCCCGGCCATGTTCCCCACTTGGTGTCCATACGTTTGTTTTCTACATTTGTGTCTCTATTTCTGCCCTGCAAACCAGTTCATCTGTACCATTTTTCTATGTTCCACATATATGCATTAATATATGATATTTGTTTTTCTCTTTCTGACTTATTTCACTGTGTATGACACTTTCTGGATCCATCCATGTCTCTACAAATGACCCAGTATCGTTCCTTTTTATGGCTGAGTAATATTCCATTGTATATATGTACCACTTCTTCTTTATCCAGTCGTCTGTAGATGGGCATTTAGGTTGCTTCCATGACCTGGCTATTGTAAATAGTGCTGCAATGAACACTGGGGTGCATGTGTCTTTTTTTTTTTTTAACATCTTTATTGGAGTATAATTGCTTTACAATGGTGTGTTAGTTTCTGCTTTATAACGAAGTGAATCAGTTATACATATACATATGTTCCCATATCTCTTCCCTCTTGCGTCTCCCTTCCTCCCCCCCTCCCCATCCCACCCCTCCAGGCGGTCACAGAGCACCGAGCTGATCTCCCTGTGCTATGCGGCTGCTTCCCATTAGCTATCTTACGTTTGGTAGTGTATATATGTCCATGCCTTTCTGTCGCTTTGTCACAGCTCACCCTTCCCCCTCCGCATATCCTCAAGTCCATTCTCTAGTAGGTCTGTGTCTTTATTCCTGTCTTACCCGTAGGTTCTTCATGACATTTTTTTCCCTTAAATTCCATATATATGTGTTAGCATACAGTATTTGTCTTTTTCTTTCTGACTTACTTCACTCTGTATGACAGACTCTAGGTCTGTCCACTTCATACAAATAGCTCAATTTCGTTTCTTTTTATGGCTGAGTAATATTCCATTGTATATATGTGCCACATCTTCTTTATCCATTCATCCGATGATGGACACTTAGGTTGTTTCCATCTCCGGGCTATTGTAAATAGAGCTGCAATGAACATTTTGGTACATGACTCTTTTTTTTTTTTTTTTGCATGGGATGGGACTCTCACTGTTGTGGCCCCTCCTGTTGCAGAGCACAGGCTCCGGACACGCAGGCTCAGCGGCCATGGCTCACAGGCCCAGCCGCTCTGCGGCATGTGGGATCCTCCCGGACTGGGGCACGAACCCGTGTCCCCTGCATCGGCAGGCGGACTCTCAACCACCGCGCCACCGGGGAAGCCCTACGTGACTCTTTTTGAATTATGGTTTTCTCAGGGTATATGCCCAGTAGTGGGATTGCTGGGTCATATGGTAGTTCTATTTGTAGTTTTTTAAGGAACCTCCATACTGTTCTCTACAGTGGCTGTATCAATTTACATTCCCACCAGCAGTGCAAGAGGGTTCCCTTTTCTCCACACCCTCTCCAGCATTTATTGTTTCTAGAATTTTTTTTTTAAGATATCTCTAAAATTTTATTGAGGTCATAAAAGAAAAAAAGAATTAGAAACATTTCTTATTATTTCAAGACATTCCATGTTTCTTTTTTTTTTTTAACATCTTTATTGGGATATAATTGCTTTACAATGGTGTGTTGGTTTCTGCTTTATAACAAAGTGAATCAGTTATACATATACATATGTTCCCATATCTCTTCCCTCTTGCGTCTCCCTCTCTCCCACCCTCCCTATCCCACCCTTCTAGGTGGTCACAAAGCACCGAGCTGATATCCCTGTGCCATGCAGCTGCTTCCCACTCGCTAGCTACCTTACGTTTGTTAGTGTATATATGTCCATGCCTCTCTCTTGCCTTGTCACAGCTCACCCTTCCCCCTCCCCATATCCTCAAGTCCATTCTCTAGTAGGTCTGTGTCTTTATTCCTTTCTTACCCCTAGGTTCTTCATGACATTTTTTTTTTCTTAAGTCCCATATATATGTGTTAGCATACGGTATTTGTCTTTTTCTTTCTGACTTACTTCACTCTGTATGACAGACTCTAGGTCTATCCACCTCATTACAAATAGCTCAATTTCATTTCTTTTTATGGCTGAGTAATATTCCATTGTATATATGTGCCACATCTTCTTTATCCATTCATCCGATGATGGGTACTTAGGTTGTTTCCATCTCCGGGCTATTGTGAATAGAGCTGCAATGAACATTTTGGTACATGACTCTTTTGAATTTTGTTCTTCTCAGGGTATATGCCCAGTAGTGGGATTGCTGGGTCATATGGTAGTTCTATTTGTAGTTTTTTAAGGAACCTCCATACTGTTCTCCATAGTGGCTGAACCAATTCACATTCCCACCAGCAGTGCAAGAGTGTTCCCTTTTCTCCACACCCTCTCCAGCATTTATTGTTTCTAGATTTTTTGATGATGGCCATTCTGACTGGTGTGAGATGATATCTCATTGTAATTTTGATTTGCATTTCTCTAATGATTAATGATGTTGAGCATTCTTTCATGTGTTTGTTGGCAGTCTGTATATCTTCTTTGGAGAAATGTCTGTTTAGGTCTTCTGCCCATTTTTGGATTGGGTTGTTTGTTATTAAGCTGCATGAGCTGCTTATAAATTTTGGCGATTAATCCTTTGTCAGTTGCTTCATTTGCAAATATTTTCTCCCATTCTGAGGGTTGTCTTTTGGTCTTGTTTATGGTTTTCTTTGTTGTGCAAAAGCTTTGAAGTTTCATTAGGTCCCATTTGTTTGTTTTTATTTCCACTTCCCTAGGAGGTGGGTCAAAAAGGATCTTGCTGTGATTTATGTCATAGAGTGTTCTGCCTATGTTTTCCCCTAAGAGTTTGATAGTTTCTGGCCTTACATTTAGGTCTTTAATCCTTTTTGAGCTTATTTTTGTGTATGGTGTTAGGGAGTGATCTAATCTCATACTTTTACATGTACCTGTCCAGTTTTCCCAGCACCACTTATTGAAGAGGCTGTCCTTTCTCCACTGTACATTCCTGCCTCCTTTATCAAAGATAAGGTGACCATATGTGGGTGGGTTTATCTCTGGGCTTTCTATCCTGTTCCATTGATCTATCTTTCTGTCTTTGTGCCAGTACCATACTGTCTTGATTACTGTAGCTTTGTAGTATAGTCTGAAGTCAGGGAGCCTGATTCCTCCAGCTCCGTTTTTCGTTCTCAAGATTGCTTTGGCTATTCGGAGTCTTTTGTGTTTCCATACAAAACGTGAAAATTTTTTTCTAGTTCTGTAAAAAATGCCAGTGGTAGATTGATAGGGATTGCATTGAATCTCTAGATTGCTCTGGGTATTAGAGTCATTTTCACAATGTCAATTCTTCCAATCCAAGAACATGGTATATCTCTCCATTTATTTGTATCATCTTTAATTTCTTTCATCAGTGTCTTATAATTTTCTGCATACAGGTCTTTTGTCTCCTTAGGTAGGTTTATTCCTAGGTATTTTATTCTTTTTGTTGCAATTGTAAATGGGAGTGTTTTCTTGATTTCACTTTCAGATTTTGCATCATTAGTGTATAGGAATGCCAGAGATTTCTGTGCATTAATTTTGTATCCTGCTACTTTACCAAATTCATTGATTAGCTCTAGTAGTTTTCTGGTAGCATCTTCAGGATTTTCTATGTATAGTATCATGTCATCTGCAAACAGTGACAACTTTACTTCTTCTTTTCTGATTTGGATTCCTTTTATTTCCTTTTCTTCTCTGATTGCTGTGGCTAAAACTTCCAAAACTATGTTGAATAAGAGTGGTGAGAGTGGGCAACCTGTCTTGTTCCTAATCTTAGTGGAAATGCTTTCCGTTTTTCACCATTGAGGACGACGTTGGCTGTGGGTTTGTCATATATGGCCTTTATTATGTTGAGGAAAGTTCCCTCTATGCCTACTTTCTGCAAGGTTTTTATCATAAATGTGTGTTGAATTTTGTCAAAAGCTTTCTCTGCATCTATTGAGTTGATCATACGGTTTTTCTCCTTCAGTTTGTTAATATGGTGTATCACGTTGATTGATTTGCGTATATTGAAGAATCCTTGTATTCCTGGAATAAACCACACTTGATCATGATGTATGATCAGTTTAATGTGCTGTTGGATTCTGTTTGCTATTATTTTGTTGAGGATTTTTGCATCTATGTTCATCAGTGATATTGGCCTATAGTTTTCTTTCTTTGTGACATCCTTGTCTGGTTTTGGTATCAGGGTGATGGTGGCCTCATAGAATGAGTTTGGGAGTGTTCCTCCCTCTGCTATATTTTGGAAGAGTTTGAGAAGGATAGGTGTTAGCTCTTCTCTAAATGTTTGATAGAATTCGCCTGTGAAGCCATCTGGTCCTGGGCTTTTGTTTGTTGGAATATTTTAAATCACAGTTTCAATTTCAGTGCTTGTGATTGGTCTGTTCATATTTTCTATTTCTTCCTGACTCAGTCTTGGCAGGTTGTGCATTTCTAAGAATTTGTCCATTTCTTCCAGGTTGTCCATTTTATTGGCATAGAGTTGCTTGTAGTAATCTCTCATGACCTTTTGTATTTCTGTAGTGTCAGTTGTTACTTCTCCTTTTTCATTTCTAATTCTATTGATTTGAGTCTTCTCCCTTTTTTTCTGGATGAGTCTGGCTAATGGTTTATCAATTTTGTTTATCTTCTCAAAGAACCAGCTTTTAGTTTTATTGATCTTTGCTATCGTTTCCTTCATTTCTTTTTCATTTATTCCTGATCTGATTTTTATGATTTCTTTCCTTTTTCTAACTTAGGGGTTTTCTTGTTCTTTCTCTAATTGCTTTAGGTGCAAGGTTAGGTGGTTTATTCGTGATGTTTCCTGTTTCTTAAGGTAGGATTGTATTGCTATAAACTTCCCTCTTAGAACTGCTTTTGTTGCATCCCATAGATTTTGGGTCGTCGTGTCTCCATTGTCATTTGTTTCTAGGTATGTTTTTATTTCCTCTTTGATTTCTTCAGTGATCACTTCGTTATTAAGTAGTGTATTGTTTAGCCTCCATGTGTTTGTAGTTTTTACAGATCTTTTCCTGTAATTGATATCTAGTCTCATAGCGATGTGGTCGGAAAAGATACTTGATATAATTTCAATTTTCTTTTTTTTTTTTATTTTTTATTTTTTTTTATTTTTTATTTTTTTTTTTTAACATCTTTATTGGGGTATAATTGCTTTACAATGGTGTGTTAGTTTCTGCTTTATAACAAAGTGAATCAGTCATACATAAACATATGTTCCCATATGTCTTCCCTGTTGCGTCTCCCTCCCTCCCACCCTCCCTATTCAATTTTCTTAAATTTACCAAGGCTTGATTTGTGACCCAAGATATGATCTATCCTGGAGAATGTTCCATGAGCACTTGAGAAAAATGTGTATTCTGTTGTTTTTGGATGGAATGTCCTATAAATATCAATTAAGTCCTTCTTGTTTAATGTATCATTTAAAGCTTGTGTTTCCTTATTTATTTTCATTTTGGTTGATCTGTCCATTGGTGAAAGTGGGGTGTTAAAGTCCCCTACTATAAATGTGTTACTGTCGATTTCCCCTTTTATGGCTGTTAGTATTTGCCTTATGTATTGAGGTGCTCCTATGTTGGGTGCATAAATATTTACAATTGTTATATCTTCTTCTTGGATCGATCCCTTGATCATTATGTAGTGTCCTTCTTTGTCTCTTGTAATAGTCTTTATTTTAAAGTCTGTTTTGTCTGATATGAGAATTGCTACTCCAGCTTTCTTTTGGTTTCCATTTGCATGAAATATCTTTTTCCATCCCCTTACTTTCAGTCTGTATGTGTCTGTAGGTCTGAAGTGGGTCTCTTGTAGACAGCAAATATATGGATCTTCTTTTTGTATCCATTCAGACAGTCTGTGTCTTTTGGTGGGAGCATTTACTCCATTTACATTTAAGGTAATTATCGATATGTATGTTCCTATTCCCATTTTCTTAATTGTTTTGGGTTCGTTATTGTAGGTCTTTTCCTTCTCTTGTGTTCCTTGCCTAGAGAAGTTCCTTTAGCAGTTGTTGTAAAGCTGGTTTGGTGGTGCTGAACTCTCTCAGCTTTTGCTTGTCTGTAAAGGTTTTAATATCTCCATCAAATCTGAATGAGATCCTTGCTGGGTAGAGTAATCTTAGTTGCAGGTTTTTCTCCTTCATCACTTTAAATATGTCCTGCCAGTCCCTTCTGGCTTGCAGAGTTTCTGCTGAAAGATCAGCTGTTAACCTTATGGGGATTCCCTTGTGTGTTATTTGTTGTTTTTCCCTTGTTGCTTTTAATATGTTGTCTTTGTATTTAATTTTTGACAGTTTGATTAATATGTGTCTTGGCCTGTTTCTCCTTGGATTTATCCTGTATGGGACTCTCATTGCTTCCTGGACTTGATTAACTATTTCCTTTCCCATATTAGGGAAGTTTTCAACTATAATCTCTTCAAATATTTTCTCAGTCCCTTTCTTTTTTCTCTTCTTCTTCTGGAACCCCTATAATTCGAATGTTGGTGCATTTAATGTTGTCCCAGAGGTCTCTGAGACTGTCCTCAGTTCTTTTCATTCTTTTTTCTTTATTCTGCTCTGCAGTAGTTATTTCCACTCTTTTATCTTCCAGGTCACTTATCTGTTCTTCTGCCTCAGTTATTCTGCTATTGATCCCATCTAGAGTATTTTTAATTTCCTTTATTGTGTTGTTCATCATTTTTTGTTTCATCTTTAGTTTTTCTAGGTCCTTGTTGAATGTTTCTTGCATTTTGTCTATTCTGTTTCCAAGATTTTGGATCATCTTTACTGTCATTATTTTGAATTCTTTTTCAGGTAGACTGCCTATTTCCTCTTCATTTGTTAGGTCTGGTGGGTTTTTATCTTGCTCCTTCATCTGCTGTGTGTTTTTCTGTCTTCTCATTTTGCTTATCTTACTGTGTTTGGGGTCTCCTTTTTGCAGGCTGCAGGTTCATAGTTCCTGTTGTTTTTGGTGTCTGTCCCCAGTGGCTAAAGTTGGTTCAGTGGGTTGTGTAGGCTTCCTGGTGGAGGGGACTAGTGCCTGTGTTCTGGTGGGTGAGGCTGGATCTTGTCTTTCTGGTGGGCAGGTCCACATCTGGTGGTGTGTTTTGGGGTGTCTGTGGCCTTATTATGATTTTAGGCAGCCTCTCTGCTAATGGGTGGGGTTGTGTTCCTGTCTTGCTAGTTGTTTGGCATAGGATGTCCAGCACTGTAGCTTGCTGGTCGTTGAGTGAAGCTGGGTGCTGGTGTTGAGATGGAGACCTCTGGGAGATTTTCGCCATTTGATATTATGTGGAGCTGGGAGTTTCTTGTGGACCAGTGTCCTGAAGTTGGCTCTCCCACCTCAGAGGCATAGCACTGACTCCTGGCTGCAGCACCAAGAGCCTTTCATCCACACGGCTCAGAATAAAAGGGAGAAAAAGTAGAAAGAATGAATTAGTAGAAGTAGAAAGAAAGAAAGAAAGGAGGAAGGAAGGAGGGAAGGAAGGAAAAAAGAAAGAAGATAAAGTAAAATAAAATAAAGTAAGATGAAATATAATAAAATTATTAAAATAAAAAAATAATTATTAAGAGAGAAAAAATTTAAAAAAACGGACGGATAGAACCCTAGGACCAACGGTGGAAGCAAAGCTATACAGAAAATCTCCCACAGAAGCATACACATACACACTCACAAAAAGGAAAAGGGGAAAAAATCATAAATCTTCCTCTCAAAGCCCACCTCCTTAATTTGGGATGATTCGTTGTCTATTCAGGTATTCCACAGATGCAGTACATCAAATTGATTGTGGAGCTTTAATCCGCTGCTCCTGAGGCTGCTGGGAGAGATTTCCCTTTCTCTTCTTTGTTCCCACAGCTCCCAGGTGCTCAGCTTTGCATCTGGCCCCGCCTCTGCGTGTAGGTCGCCGGCGGGCGTCTGTTCTTCGCTCAGACAGGACGGGGTTAAAGGAGCCGCTGATGCGGGCGCTCTGGCTCACTCAGGCCGTGGGGAGGGAGGGGCACGTAGTGCGGGGCGTGCCTGCGCGGCAGAGGCCGGCGTGAGGCGCGCGGTGCGTTCTCCCGGGGAAGTTGTCTCTGGATCCCGGGACCCTGGCAGTGGCGGGCTGCACAGGCTCCCCGGAAGGGGGGTGTGGAGAGTGACCTGAGCTCGCACACAGGCTTCTTGGTGGCGGCAGCAGCAGCCTTAGCGTCTCATCCCCGTACCTGGAGTCTGCGCTTTTAGCCGCGGCTTGCGCCCGTCTCTGGAGCTCCTTTAAGCAGCGCTCTTAATCCGCTTTCCTCGCGCACCAGGAAACAAAGAGGGAAGAAAGTCTCTTGCCTCTTCGGCAGCTCCGGACTTTTCCCGGACTCCCTCCCGGCTAGCTGTGGCGCACTAGCCTCTTCAGGCTGTGTTCATGCCGCCAACCCCAGTCCTCTCCCTGCGCTCCGACCGAAGCCCGAGCCTCAACTCCAGGCCCCGCCCGCCCTGGCCGGGGAGCAGACAAGCCTCTCGGGCTGGTGAGTGCCGGTCGGCCCTGATCCTCTGTGCGGGAATCTCTCCGCTTTTCCCTCTGCACCCCTGTGGCTGCGCTCTCCTCCGCGGCTCTGAAGCTTCCCCCCTCCGCCACCTGCAGTCTCCGCCCGCGAAGGGGCTTCCTAGTGTGTGGACACTTTTCCTCCTTCACAGCTCCCTCCCGCTGGTGCAGGACCCGTCCCTATCCTTTTGTCTCTGTTTATTCTTTTTTCTTTTGCCCTACCCAGGTACGTGGGGGGGGGTTTCTTGCCTTTTGGGAGGTCTGAGGTCTTCTGCCAGCGTTCAGTAGGTGTTCTGTAGGAGTTGTTCCACGTGTAGATGTATTTCTGATGTATCTGTGGGGAGGAAGGTGATCTTCGCGTCTTACGCTTCCGCCATCTTCAGGATGTGTGTTCTATAGTCTCTCATTATTTTAAATATTCTGATTTTATTTGTCAATTTTTCCTTTATCTGAAAAAATTTTTTTTTCTAGTATTCTTGTTTGTTTTGTCTGCTGGTTCTTGCTGGAGGTGACTGTTTCCTTATAATTCGGAATTGTAATTTTGGATTGTGAGCTCTCATCTTCAGGGGGCTTGATCTATGGGTTAAGTACCCGTTCCTTTCGGAAAGTTTTGCATTTGCTTCTTCTGGGCTTCCTGGGTTATCTCTTGTCATGGATCCATTTCATGTTAATTTCTCTTCTTGGAGGGTCCCAGATCCATAGTGTAATTTCAGATCCCAAACCCTTGTGAGTCATAGCCCTGGTGCCTAGAATTCTCAGCAGAGACTTCTTTATTCTAATAAAGTAGGAAGAAACAGATAAGTTTCCTTGCAGTCTCCCTGTACTAGTGAATGAATTTTTCTCATCCACCCCTTTATTGAGGTTGCATCTCTTTGAGAGTTCTGGCTTTATGTGGGGATTTTAGTTCCAAATTTCCACCTTGTACCAGATAAGTCTCATTTCCTGTGCTTGAATAGATGATGGTCCTGGTTACTGGTCTTGCTGGAATGTGAATCTCCTAGGCCCTCCTGTCTACCGAATAGGAGTTATGCTTCTTGAATAAGAGAGAAGGGAAGAGAGGGCCAGATTGGTTGTTTTAATATGTTAGTAGCCTTTTTGGAACAGGTGAATATCATCTACTCCAGTGGTGCCAGATTGGTTGTTTTAATGTGTTTGTAGCCTTTTTGGAACAGGTGAATATCATCTACTCCAGTGGTGCCAGATTGGTTGTTTTAATGTGTTTGTAGCCTTTTTGGAACAGGTGAATATCATCTACTCCAGGGGTGCCAGATTGGTTGTTTTAAGGTGTTAGTAGCCTTTTTGGAACAGGTGAATATCATCTACTCCAGTGGCCTTTACCCTCTTTTACTTAAAAGAATTTTGAAAACCAGTGTGCCCTGTAGCACATTTTTAAGTTCCCATATGAATAATTTCAAATTAAGTTGAAATAATTGCAAAAGATATAACCTCCAGTGTATTTGAAATATTTTCATTTAAAAAAACAGTTATATCACTTTTTAAAATGTTGGTGGCTTGATACCTACCATCATTTATTCAAAATGCACATACAACTTTTTTTTTTTTGGGCTGCACCATGTGACTTGTGGGATTTTAGTTCCTCGAGCGGGGATTGAACCCAGGCCCTCGGCAGTGAGAGCTCGGAGTCCTAACCACTGGACTGCCAGGGAATTCCCCTACAACTTTTTTTTAAACGTTTGAGACTTTACATCATTTTCTCTTTGAACTCATTTAAAATAATTTTATGATGTAATGTTTTGCCTTTAAAAGTATTTTAAATTGTCTTATACTTCTCAGCAACACAAAGCAACATAAAGTTACATTTTATTTCTTGTGATCGTAACTCCTTCAGCGTTGAACACATTTCTCTGGATTGAGTTATTTTTGCAATTATTATGAATAGGCTATGGCTCAAAATAAATACATTACAAAATTTGATAAATACTTAAATAATGGAAATATTTCATGAGGGGGACTTGACGGTCAAGTCTCTCTGGGCAAATACTACTGTGGCTTAAATGAGACAGGAGTCAGTATATTTCACTCATATTTTAATTAAACATTTTATTTATTTTATTTTTAATTCTTGGCTGCATTGTTGCTGCACATGGGCTTTCTCTAGTTGCGGCTATTCTTCGTTGCGGTGTGTGGGCTTCTCACTGTGGTGGCTTCTCTTGTTGTGGAGCAAGGTCTCTAGGTGTGTGGGCTTAAGTAGTTGTGGCACACAGGCTCAGTAGTTGTGGCTTGCAGGCTCTAGAGCGCAGGCTCAGTAGTTGTCGCGCATGGGCTTAGTTGCTCCGTGGCATGTGGGATCTTCCCGGACCAGGGCTCGAACCCATGTCCCCTGCATTGGCAGGCGGATTCTTAATCACTGAACCAGCAGGGAAGCCCCACTCTTAGTTTGATTTTTATTGATATAAGCACTGAACAACTTTGCTCACATAAATAAGAGGATTTGGAAAAGAAGGAGTTTTGTTCTACCTGTTATTCAGTTCTTTAATTTTCTTTTAATTTTTTAAGCCCCAAATCACATGGTCACATGGTGATCTAGCATCAAAAAAATTTTTTCACAACCTATTAGTCAACAGTTTGATTAGGTTCCCTTCGGATTTTCTAGCAAGCAAAGAACTGAAAAACCATGACTTGCAAAAAGTGAATGGAGTCACTTATTTTCTCACCACGTAAACAAATGTTGGAAACTTGCTCTTTGGTCTGGCGCCCCAGAGGTTTTCACACCTGGAATCAAGAGGCACATTGAGATCCTGGGTGGGTGGGAGGTGTGCCTTTCTTTCGTAAAGTCGGAGAACAGAAATTGAGTGGGAGGCTTCTGCGGCAGGTGTTTTCAGGTAGATCAGCTTTAGTGGGGAGGGCTTTTGGAAGTTGAGGATCTGGAATGGAAAACGGTTCCCCTTGAGACTGCCAGGCCTGAGCACCCCCTGGAGAGTTTTCCAGACCCTCAGTCATTTGTTTGAGGGAAGTCTTCCTGGAAGAAGAGGGCTTTGCAGCTGGATTGTAAGCTCTGTGAATAGGGACCACATCTGTGTCTGGGTGGTGCTCAGCAAGTTCAAGGTGGATGATAATAAGCTAACATTTATTGTGTGTTTACCGTCACATTGACACCTGCCTTAGCTCAGTCAGTCCACACGTAAGTCCATGAGGAGTTTGTTCTCACTGATTCCATCTCACACGTGAGGTGCTGAAGACCAGACGGGCAAAGAACATTTTAAAGGTGCCTGAGTGGTACATAGTAGAACTGGGGCCTGAATCCCAAAGAGTCTGTCTAACATCAAAGCAGCAAAGTGAGGCCTCAGGATGGCCCTCTGACTCCTCTTCCCTTCTCTTCAGTCAGGGAGAGAAGAGAAGAGATTGCTTCTTGGATAATTAAAAATAATAGAACGGTAGTGTTGGAAATGGCTTTTTAAATGAGCAACCTGCTACGGGGTGAGTTAGCTTTTCTCAGTCCTGGTACCTCATGTGTAAAACAGGGATGTGATGTTGATGATGATGGTGATGGGGGTGATGATGGTGGTAGCAATACCTACTGCATAAGGGAGCAGTTATCTCATAGCCAGTACCTGCCACTGCTGGACACTTAGCTCTTTCTTAGTTTAGGCAAACATCTGTCTTCCATCCCCTCATCTACAAAACACTTTTCTAATAACAAGCTTTCAGCTGTTTGATGTTTAAATACCTATTCCCTTTATTGTCTCTTCTCCAGGATAAATCTCATGAGTCCTTTGTCTAAATGGAAGTTATAATTTTTTTTTCCCCCCAGACGCGCAGGCTCAGCGGCCATGGCTCACGGGCCCAGCCGCTCCACGGCATGTGGGATCCTCCCGGACCGGGGCACGAACCCGCGTCCCCTGCATCGGCATGCGGACTCTCAACCACTGCGCCACCAGGGAAGCCCGTAAGTTATAATTTTAATACTCCTTATTTTCCTGGTCACTCTCCTCTGGATATATTCTCATTTGTCAAAATGACTTTAAAAATATGGTACCCAGATTGTATCGCCGTATTCCAGATGTGGTTTGACTGGGGCAGAATGCTGTGAAATTGCTCTTTCCCTGGATCTTTAGATGTCATCTAAACACTTTGGTTCTTCCTAAGCGTCCTCACTGTTGACTCGGTAAACTTCTGTGAAGTCACCATCCACAGATTATGATGCAAGTCGGCTGCAAACCCCATCTCCCATCCCATGTTACAGTTTTGCAGGGGACAGCTTGTAACCTTGAACATGGGACTTTACATTTACCTCTGTGAAATTTCATTTTGTTGCCCACAGTCCATATTCTAGCTTGTCCAAGTGGTTTTGAATCCTGATTCTGTTCATTAAGGAGGAGAGCACAACGCATGATGGTGTAAGGTGAACAGGGCGGCTTAGGAGAAAGAGCAGTGAGTGACTGGTGTTGCAGACATCCAAGCCAATTGGGTCATCACTATTTTAGGTTCTTTCTCTTTGATAGCAATCCCTTCTATTATTTAGAGATAGGTGAAGGATATGTTTCCCCGCCCCACTACTAAATGCACTCTTGTAAGTTCCGTGATGTCCCCGCTCCCTGTCCCTTGGGCATTCTTCTCTGCACTTTGCATACTCGGGGTAGATGAAGTAATGCTTGAGCAGAGGATTCAGCTAACCATCTAATTGCAACCAGGTGACAAACCTCCACAAACGCTGGAGGAATCCTAAGGCCTGGGAGCTACTCCGAAAGGCGTGGGCTACCGGGTTCGGTGGATTTTTCTGCTCCGTTCACACATGGGTGAGAATGCCTGTGAAATCTTTTAGCCAATCCATGGATCTTGAACAGCATTCAGTTCAGCAACAAAAATATTTTCTAACATCCATTCTACTAATTAACAGAAGTGGTTAGTGTGGATCAGAGATTAAGTTGGCTGGAATGCTTGTCAGTAGCTGCCTGTTGGGTGTGGGATTTTCATGAGAGTGTTCCAAATGCTAACTGCCTGTGCCTGGACTGTGTATCCCCGTTAAGGAACGTGAGAGGTTAAATAACCTCCTCTGGGCTATCCATGGATAACAATGCTATATGTGACTATGGGGGTTAATTTTATGTGCCAGCTGGACTGGGCCACAGGGTGCCCAGATATTTGGTTGAACATTGTGTCTGGGTGTGTCCATGAGGGTGTTTCTGGATGAGGTTGAATATTTAATTAGTAGCCTGAGTGAAGCAGATTGCCCTCCATAAGGTGGGTGGGCCTCATCCAATCTGTTGTGGATCTGAGTAGAACAAAAAGGCTGACAAAAAGAGGGAACTTCTGCCTATTTGAACTGAGACAGTGATTTTTTTCCTGCTTTCAGACCGGAACAGAAAAATGGGCTCTTCTTGGGTCTTGAGGCTGCTGGCTTTTGACTGGAACTTATGCCGTAGGATCTGCTGGGTCTCCAGTTTGCCTGCAGATCTTGGGATTTCTTAGCCCCCATGGTCGTGTGGGCCTATTCCTTGTAATAAATCTCTCTCTCTCTCTATCTCTTTCTATGTATGTATATATCTCCTATTGGTTCTGGTTCTCTGGAGAACCCTAATACAGGTACTGCCATCTGTGCAGAAGTATTGTGAAGTAAGTTATAACAAGGTAGCAGATTGGGAGATGGGTGCTAGATTTTCTTCCCCACTGTTGCTGCCAACTGGTTCTGCATGCCACAGAGTGGTCCTGTGAGTATCACCATGGTCACACAGAGAGGTCCCATCTAGGCACCCATCTGTTATGCAGCAGGACTGGTACACATCCCACGATGTCACGTGGCGTGACTTCTCTGTGGGTGGTGGGGGGAAAGGGAGCCTGCAAAGCAGAGTTGGCATTACCCTCCCGTCATCCCTCCAAGGAGCCATGCCAGGGCAGGGCTTTGCTGGATGCACAGCGTGGGTTTGCATTCCAGTGGCAGGGGTCTGCCTCATTTTGGGGGCAAGTGTGAGAGTGACTTGATACCAGGGAAGGGAGCCCTCACTGCCTGGCACAGGCAGGGTTCCAGCTCCAGCTGTTGCTGAGAGTTTTCAGCTGCTCAGACCCTGGAGATCTGGGGCTCCTCGGGAGTGGCAGCTCCTCTGCAGAGGGTGAGAGTAGAGAGGGAGGATACCCACCATTCCAGTGAGAAGTGGGCTTGAGTGCAGCACTTTGCACTGGGAGAAGTTAGGGAGGGGCTTTTCCAGCTGCCTTGGTGCCCAGGAAACCCAGAGTGGGGCCTTGGGGTCAATGTATGACAGTCCTGCCCCTTGCATCACATTTTGGACTGTGATGGTTGTGCCCCTTCCTGGGTCTCAGTCTTCTCATCTTTTGGAGTGATGAGATTGCTTTTTGGTCTCTCCCAGGCTCTGCATTCTAAATGGGGACAGAGGCCTACCTCCCTCTAGTACACAGACTCTTGATTTACAAATGGTGTATGTCAAATATATAAACTCCCATGGTTCAAAATCTTGAATAATTTTCCTTCACATTTTCTTGCACAAATGAGTAACAGTTGAATTTTAATATTTTGCTAATAATGATGCTAGGTGATTGGAATGTGGAAAGAGATTTTGAGAAATGCTCAGAAAAGACAGATAAAGGCTTCATATTGCAGAGTGACTCAGTGAGCATTTGTAGGACAATGATGTTTCTTTCATTTTCTCATGCTCATTAAAAATGGCATGTGGAGATTCTGGGTCCATAGAGTTCTGTCTTTTCTCCCTAAAAGCGTCACATTTGTTTTAATTCTCAGCGTGACTGATTTTGGAGACAGGCAGCCCTTCTCAAAAGTGCAGATCATCTTGACTTCAAAACAGTGATAGATTCAGTCTTCACATTTTCGTGACCAAATGGAGAACAGGATCGCGGAAACCGTTTTGCCCACTGGCTCACACTGGCAGG
Organism: Leucopleurus acutus; assembly: GCF_964270905.1. Taxonomy (NCBI): domain Eukaryota; kingdom Metazoa; phylum Chordata; class Mammalia; order Artiodactyla; family Delphinidae; genus Leucopleurus; species Leucopleurus acutus. Next base: position 87,996,326 of record NC_139144.1, read on the forward strand.
GCCGGAGCAAGGCTGCAGGAGGTAAATGGATGCAGCGTATCGACCTGGTTACCGTGCAGCTGAATAATTATGATGGCATCATTTTTCTGCATTCGGTCAAAACTGCACACAGAGCAATCTGACGGTGCCCATTGGTCTAGACCATTTTTCTTCATAAAAGCCACTGCATTTGTCTCCTTTTACATGCAACTCATCTCAGAGGCAGATAACTTACTTCTGAGGTACAGATGTGCCCCTTTTCAAAATCCTCCGGAAGTCTCTCCCCAACTTTTCCTTTCCTGCACCTAGCAAAGTGTCCTGAGTATAACAGGCGGTCAATCAATCTCTGTTGTGGCTGATGAGGACAGGAGTGAAATTGAGGAAGCCTTTCATGGGTTTATAATGGCGACGCCGTGCAGTAGATTGGTGCGAGGGGTTGCCAGAAACATCCGATGATTACCGCTACAGCCGCATCTCCCTCGGTAAGCCTTTGATTGAAAGGCGATACAGGTATCATTTTGCTGCATTAGGAGGAAAAGGTATATGGAGATTTGACGTGTGTGGTGTTTCATAAGTTTCTCTCCATCAAACAGTGTCATTTGTCTTCTTTCATCTAAGGCTGAATCATTTGTGAAATGGAGACTTAAATTTTAAGACGCAGAACATTTCAGGTTAACCATCCTTGAGAAAGCTTGCTTCATGTTGTTTTCTGCCCAAATGGGGAGTAAGAATACAGAAACCGGTTACCTCCTGACAGTGGCACTTCTGAGTCAGAGCACGGGGAGGGGCGGCTGCAGGAAGCTGCCTTACATCGCTGGCTTGTTTTGCTTTTGATTCAGTTAACAGCTGCAACCCAGACAGTGGAACCTGCGTGGGGCGATGGTAGGGGGGAGCCAGAGGGTGGTTTCGGGGAGCAAGGATAAAGGAAAACCCTGCACAGTGACATTTCCTGGAGACCCATCCTATGCCAGACACTATACCAGGCAGTGGGAATCCAAAGATGAATATGGTCTCTGTCCCCAAGGAGCTCCTGGTTAAATGAGGGAAATGGACCAGGAAGCAAATGCTTCCAGCACAGAGAGGTCCATGGTGACACAGAAGGGCATCTGGGGCCAAGTCAGCTCTTATCTGAAGTCAGAGCCTTTGGTGGGTGAGGAGACCAGACTGGCAGGCAGATGGAAGAGATGAGATCCAGGCAGGGAGACCTGGGGAGAAGGGGTCACGGTGCGGGCGAAGCCCACCCGTATCAGAGCCCCGTGGAAGGAGCTGGACGCTAAGCCAGACGATCCCTGAGTGCTGGGGTCAGAAAGGAGGGGTCCTCATCTGCAGGAGGAGGAAAGGGGAATAGGAATGCGGGAACAGAGAGAGAGGCTCCCTCCCACCAGCAGTCTGGCCCTGGTGTAGGGCCCAGACACAGCATCCTGTGGGAAAAGGGCAAAGACTGGAGAGGTGATGGGAGGAAAGGTGATTTTTGCGTTTGGGTTGCACAGGGATGTGGTCGCACTGCTGCAGGCTTTCCAGCAGAGGGCAGGAGAGGCCCATGCATGAGGCTCGGACAGCACGGGCTGCAGGGGCTAGGAGGTCAGGAAGATGGGGAGAAAGGATGGGGAGGAAAAGCTAGGCCCAAGTCTTCTTTCCAAGAAAGACTCACTAGGCGGACATTTCCCAGCCCCTGGCTTCTACAGAGCTGGGTGGAAATTGTGACACGGGGTGCCCCGTGCAGAGGGTTCATTTAGAAGGTGACTCCAGGCAGCACCTGCGAGGACCTGGCTCTGGCCTCCTCGCCTGTCTGCTCTGCTCCTAGCCCGCGGTTCAGAAGCGGGGACGACCTGTCCCCCTCCTTGGCCTGTGTTGCTCCTGCGTCAGGACATCTGGTTTGTGAGAGAGGCTCGTGTGGGTGGACATCCCCGCATCCTCAGTTCCACACCTCAGGACCTCGGGGGTGGGGGGGGTCGTGTCTCTGTCACGGCATCAATCAAACCCTTCCCCATCCCTGGAAACCACGGAAGGACCCTGTCCTGCCATCCAGTTGTGGGCAGTCAAGTGGGAGAGCTTTGAGCCGAAGTCTTGGGGTCAGGCTCTGGCTGGGACCTCCCCTCATCTCTCTGAGACTCAGTTTTCGCTTCCGAGAAGCAGAGATTAGAAAACCAGCTCTTACCCAGCGCTGTTAGGAATCTGAAATGAGATAATTGCATAAACACTTTTCTGAACAGTTAAGTGGTACAGAAATGTGATTTTATGTCATTGACCATCTGTTTCAGGCATGAAAGTTCTGTGAGGACAGGGACAGGGTCTTATCCATCCCTCTGCCTCTGTGGGGCTGAGCACTGTTTTTGTGGATGGAAGCCGGTCCCTGAGGAAGGGGTGGGCAGTGAGTGCCGTCCTGGTCAGCACCGGCTCCTTATAGGACAGGGCGCAGTGGGGCAGTGGATGAGGCCAAGAGGCTGCTGCCCAGGCCCGACCTGTTCTGAGACGGTGGATGTTCTGAGGACAGAGGATAAAGATTCCAGAGTCCCCATGGAGGTGGCACCTCCCACAGGAAGCTTTCCTAGAGCAGATTGGGCGCATTTGTAACGCCACGTGGCCCGGGGTGGCAGGGAGGGGTCAGGGATGGCAGAAGTAGGCCAGGCAGGCAGTCGAGGGCTGGAAACGAGCCCCAGTGCCGCTGGTGCTGGGAGCTGGGCTGCCTTTTCTTCTCTGGCCGTTCCCCTTTCTAGCTGGCGAGAGCTTTTGATTGCAGCCCCTTGGGTGCACAGGAGAGACCGCTCCGTAGCTCACAAGCGTCCTGGATTCCTCAACCTGTCTTCCTTCTTTCTGGAGAGTGGATGTGTGTGTGGGGCGTTCACAGGCTCCGACAAGTCCCATTTCCTTACTAATAAATATTCCTCCTCTCCTCTCTGAGCTAAAAGAAAAAGTCCAGAGGAAGAACAAGTTACCCACTTGTCACCGGCTCCTCCATCCAGACCAGGGGACACATTTTGCTGTTGCTTGTGGCCAACTCGGGGAAACAAGGATGAGGGATGTGCTTGTTTCTTTCCAATTGGTTTAATCCTGCTTGGAAGGGCCAGCCCTGCCCTTGACCCTGGCCTGGTCGCAGCTGGGAGAGTTGCAGGAGGAGGGGGAGGGCAGTGCGGGGCAGCGGCTCAGGCAGGGGCCAAAGGAGACCAGACAAAAGCAGGGAGGAAGGGGGAGAGGGGTAGAAGGTTGGGGACACTGACCAGGGGATGCTCTGCCCCCCAGGGGAGGAGAGGAAGAAGGTTCCCAAACCAAAGAGGGTACGGGCCTGTGGAGAGCCCAGAGCCCTGGCTACCTTTACCTAAGGAGCTCAGCACCTCCTTGGTGACGGCCGTGCTAGTCATTTGTTAACAGGAGCATCTTGTCCAGCAAGCAGACTGTCGGCGCTCCGGCCTTGCAGCCACTAGCCCGGCGTGTCTGCATCCTGCGGGCTGTCTACCCGCTACGCTGGGGGCGTCTCCAGGCTCTAAGATGCTTCTGTCTTCTCTGGTATTTGCTCATCCCTGATTAATGTACTTTGCAGCCTCTTACAGAGAGCACAGACCGTGGCCAGATCACGAGCCCGGTCTTGGTGGTGCTGGGGCATGTGTCTGTCACGATGAGCTCTCGTGATGGCAGATGTTCTGGGACCTGTCACAGGGGCCCAGAAACAGTTGTTTAATATTATCTGTCAGAGTCCTGGGCCAGGAAGGCAGACCCCGTGTTGGGGGTCTCAGTTCCCACCTGGCTGTGTGATACGGGTGAGGGTCACAGCTCCCTGGGCCTCGTCCTTTCTCGTCTGCGAAGTGGCAGGAAACCCGTCGCTGCCCTGTCATGCCCTTCAGGTGGTTTGGATTCGAGGTGACGTTTAGTGTATGTGAGTCTCTCTGTGTCCCGTGAAGGCGGGTGTCAGTGGAGCTGCTGTGATGGTTATTCTCTGGGGGAGGTTGGCGAGCTCTGTCTCTCTGCTCTCCATCTCCCTGTCCCCCTCTCATTTCTGTGCTGCCTGTTCCCGCCCGCCCTGCAAGCTGGCCCCGCGCACTCCCCGGATGCGGCCAGTCCCACGGCCCCGGTGGGAGCCACCCACCCAGTGGGCTCCGTGGTGTGGCGCCCAGTGGAGGAAGGGAGGACGCCCTTCCGGCCTGTGCTGTCTTCTTTGACATCAGCCTGGAATGTTCTGGAAGCTGCCAGCAGGGGGCAGTAGCACCCCGCACCTTGACCCCTCACCTGTGCTTCCCCACTGGGGCCAGAAGCCCGCCTCAGCGAGCGGTGTGTGCGGCAGGCAGGTCAGGAGTGAACCCCTGACCTGGGCCGTGTGCGGTGGGTGTGGCAGGCCCACCTCGAGAGCCAGACGTGGCACCAAGTGCTGACTTCCTTGGGGAGCAGGAGCTTCGGGGGGTGCTGTCCTGGGTGATGCTGACCAGAGGTGAGGCCCCCAGCGCCGTCCTCAGCGGCTGCTTGTGTCCACCGAGCACCCTGTCCCGAGGGAGGGGCCCCGGGGTTGGCTCCGTTGAGCACAGAGGATGGGCTGGGAGCAGGCAGGTGGGTCACTTGGTGGCCTGGGCCCCTGCCCCCTGCCCAGACCTCTGCCCTCAGCTGCCACTGCGAGCTGGCCCCGCCTACCCGCCGCCCCCCGCCCCAGACGCGGCCAGTCCCATGGCCCCTCCACTCCTGACATGAGCCCCGGCCCCTCCTGGCCCAGCTCCTGGGGGCCCGGTTCCTGCAGTCAGCCACCTCCTCTCCTCTGCATTCCTGGCACCGCTGCATTGAGGTGGAAGGTGGGTACCAGGTTCCTTTCCCAGCAGTTACCCCCCTCGCCCAACATTTGGATGACGTCGCAGGATGATGCTTACTGACCACAGGGGACTTGTTCCAGGGTTTCTAGGGACTCCTGGCCTCTGAGGAAAGAAGAATAACACAGCTCTTGTGTATCTGTTGTGTTTTGCCCATAGGGAGTTTTTGAGGACTGGGGGGTGGTGGGCTTTAAGGCAGGTAGTGTCAGTGTTTCCCATTGTTATTGTTCCCTCCTCCATCTGAAACAAGAGCCAGTCACGTCCTGAACCTTGGCAATCACTTGGCTTCCCATGGGTGATGGGGGGATCTCTCTCACAGGGCCCATCTCCCCAGAAAGCAGGAATCACACACTGTCTACTTACACCTGAGAAATACTCGGTGCTGTGGAGTATTCTGATATGAGGGTGTCACGGTGTCTTGTTTTCTCCACTCCTATGTTTTCCAGTGTTGCTGTTATTAAATTATTCATTCGGTAACATTTATTCACTCACTCACTGGTTTATTGGTATTTATTGAGCACCTACTATGCACCAAGTGCTTTTTTTTTTTTTTTTAAAGTTAGGGAGGGGAATTGAGATCCCATTTCAGGCCCCGTGAATAGTCTCACCCTGCTCTCTTCTAATGAAACACAGCTGTGGCTCCAGATGTGGGGATAGAGGGGTGAGCAGGACGGAGCCAGGGGAGAGAGCTGGGCTCGTATGTAGCAAAGCAGAACTGGGAGGGAGAAGAAATGCGACAGATGTTGGGGGAGAAGAGGACAGATCAGGGTAAGAGGCAGGACAGACTGGGGAAGGAGACAAGATGGATGGGTTGGCCGATCTGGGGACAGGGAGAGGGAAGGAGACAGGAACGGGGAGGAGGGGGCAAGGGGCACGGCTGGGGGGAGAGGCAGTGAGGAACACTGGGTAGAGGGGCCCGGGGTGTGGGGCGAGAGGATGGCATGGTCTCAGGAGAGAGTCTGCAGTTCAGGTTTGGGACTGGAATCCCTGAGTAGGAATTGATGGGGCACAGTTCAGACCCAGGTTCCGGGGGCCTAGAGGTCACAGCTGCAGCCACAGAGCTGGCCGCCAGTGGCTGGCAGCCCGCATCGGGGGGTGGGGGGCGTGCATCCCTGATGGCCAGCTCGTCCGTGTGCTGTGCAGGGGTGGGTGACCAGGTGCTCTGGGAATAATGGCATCAACAGGCAAAGCCCCTGCCTTCAGGGAGCTCCCACTGAGTGGCCAGAGCCAGCTAGAAGCAGAATGAGTGCAGGGTTGGTGACGAAATGAGGTTTGTCCTCTGGCCCCTCCCTGCTCCAAGCAGAGCTCCCCACTGCCAGCCCCCTCCCCTGGTGGTCCTCAGCTAGGCTCTGTCTGCCTTTCTCTCATCGAAGTTTCAAAACATACTAGCTCTGTGTCCCTTTCCTGAGTATTCTCCTGGTTGTCAGGAGCAACTTTAATAAGTTTTGGTGTTAAGCACTCTTACTGACTCCGGATGATGCCTTCCAGGTAGCGTTTATTCTTTGGAGCCATAAATAGCTTAAGGCAACATAGTGAGTAAAACAGGACCACAGGCAGCCAGACAGGGCCAGTGGGAGGATAATGGGGGAAATCTGGGCTCAAGGGGCATCAAGCCCCACCCTGTAGATGGCCAAGCTGTCCTCCTTATCCATGCATCAGGACCCCATTTTTACGACGTCCAAGGAAATCTCTGGGGAAGTGGGTTCCACTCTTCTCTCATTGGTTCTAAGGTTCCTAATAAGCACACAGATGCCCTGATGCCTAAAGGCGCTCCCCCTCCCCCTCCCCTCCTCCCCAGCTGAGATCTGAGCGGCATCCCCTTCCAGCCCCGGTGAAGGTGGACAGCTGTGGAGCTTTTTTCTTTATTTTGTGAAGGTTCTTTCTGATTCTCTCTTTCAGCTCTTTTCTCCTCAAGTTCAAAGAAAATCAGGTTCCTTTAACCTTTCCTCAAGCTTCTTGCTCTTTAATCCCTAATCATTTCTGCAGTTTCTGTCCTCTAAATCTTTTCCAGTTCTTGCTTCTCAAGGGAAACCTTAAATTGGACACATTAGGAGTTTGGGGAGTTTTAATGGGGTGATGGCTCCTTGGTTCATATCTAATATTGCAACATAATAATGATAAAAAAGTGAATGTTTTCATTTTTCCTCCTGTGTCAGGCTCTGTTTGCAGGGCATCTTGTATGTATCTTAATTTAATCTTCATAACAGCTGGCCTATGAGGAAGGCATTATGATTCCATTTTACAGATGAGAAAAACTAGGCTCAGATAAGTTAAAGTCATTTGTGCGAAGTCACACGCTAGTTAATGTAAGAGGCAGGTAGGGGTTGGGGGAGGGTGCTACAGAGCTCGAAGCTGACTTTTGTAAATATGGAAATTTGTGCTAATTCTAATTTTAAAAATCTTAATAATTCATGCAGATATTTTGCGTTGTGCTTTATACAAAACCCACATTTGTTTTAATGTAAGAATAACGCTTTTTATTTCGATGAACCTCAGGATAGAATTGATGCTCTGGGGAGACATGCCATGTCTACGTTGTGGCCTCAGGCCCCCAGGGCACACCCCCATGCCCCTCTGGGCTTCAAACACCCCAGAGGCCAATTTCTGTTCTCTGAGTCCTGAGACCTGTCCTCTAGCATCACCACATAGCTGGACAGCTTTATAGGTATCTTTTCTCCTGGAGCACCAGTTCCTCAACTTCTAAGAAACGAATGATTTGTTTCTTAGAGTCGTTTTGAAGAGAGTGTAAAATAATAGATACGAGAGGCTCTGTGAAGTGCGAAAGCATGACAGCCCTGGTGAATGTTTACATTTTGATATCAGGAGGCCGTGTGAGCTGCACTGAGCCTCTGATATACTCTGGCCCTAGATTTATTTTCCTGTGCGTCCACAGATTTATTCTACCAAGAGTTTCTATTTAGCCCCATCTCTGCTTCCCAGGGTCCATATGAAGTCTGTGTTTCCCTGACTTGATTTCTCTGCCTGATTAATAGAATTTCCCTCCAAGTGAGGAGGGGGGCACGGGTGGCTGCAGGGCAGGGGGGTGTCCCCGCCCGTGAGAGCCGACATAGCCGCCCCTGAAGTTGGAATTTTCACAGAACACTCGCCCTACCTGAGCATCGGCATCTTTCAGTATCCAGATGGAGCGCGCCATGCAGGGATGCTGCTTATGGAAATGAGATGACACCGAGGTGATGCAGCAGTCAGTGGGTATGTACGCAGTGCCAGCTCCGAGCCAGACGCTGCTCTAGGGCTTGAGAGAGATCAACCAGCCCAGCAGGCAAAGATTCCTGCCCTTGGGAGCTTGGATTCCAGTGTGTACATACATGAGGGGTAAACATAAGTAAAGGTATGAATAAGCAAAAAGTACAGTCTGTTAGAAGGAGAGAAAGGAGAGAGTAAGCAGAGAGAGGGGCATCAGGAGTGTTGGATGGTGGGTGCTACTTGTAAATGGGGGTCAGGGTGAGCCTTGCCAGGAAAGTGAGATTTGCACAGCCTCCTTCAGGTCTCCATCTGAGGTCGGTCAAATTGATGTCTGTGGGCAGGGTGGAAGGACCAGATGGAAGAAAGGAATTAAGGCAGGATTAAGCCTGGCGTGTCTGAGGAGTATCAGAGTAGCCGGTGCGGCTGAAGTGGACACGAGGAGAAGAACAGCAGGAGAAAAGGTCAGAGAGGACGAGGGGAGGGCACGATATATCTAGAGCCTTCTCGGCTTGTCCTCTAAGTGAAACGGGAGCCTTCTCAGGGTTTGAAGCAGAAAAATGACATCATGTGACATCTTTTCAGCTTAGCCAGCCCCCCCCTAAAAAATTCCACACCAGTTCCCTGGCTGAAGTTCGCAGGCCCTGGGAGTCAGAGGTGGGCGGTAGTTCTGCTGGAGCCACCTGGTCTGAGAGTGGGGAGAGGTGACTGCTGGGGGGAGAGTCAGGGGGCCTGTGACCATGCCATGAGGAGGGAGAGTGGACCCTCAGAAGACAGACACGGACTGTCCACCACCCTCAGTTAGCTGGTGCTGCAGGTAGGACCTGGGCATAAATAACGCTCCAGTAAAAGGCTCTGGGAGTTCAGAGAAGGATGAGATTAATACCGATTCTGAGGATTTAAGGTTTAATTATGGGGGATGCCATTTAATCTGGGACTTAGATAGTAGGGTTTGGATATGAACGAAGGGGCATCCTGCTGGAAATAGCTGAAATGTGCACTGGGGTAGAAATGAAAGAAACAGCCGTGGTAACTGGTTCTACTTCATTGGATTGTAGGATGTATGAGGGGAAGGGTGGAAAGTTAGGTTGATTTGTGAGGGCCTCAAATACTACTTTGGATGCTCTGAGGAGATAAGTATAGCATTGTTATTCTATGTTTAAAGGATCAGGACATAAACTTGCTAGAGTTCTAGAACCACTCGGTAAGGAGAGAGAGAGGTTAAGAACCAAATTCAGAGAAATGGGTAGAGTTGAGGGCCTTGTTTGGAAGATAATTGTGCAGTTGTGGGGCTTCAGGTAATTGAGTCATCTCAGGAAACAAGACCACATGATCAAAAACATGGGGATAAAAAGAGACGATAGAAATAAACCCATAGAAGATACAGATCTCAGAATGAGTAGAAATGGACATTAAAAGGAAGTTACATGAGAAGATGGAGAACTTCAAGAGAGAACTGGAATCTATGAACAGAAAAGAGAAAAATTCTGGAACTGAAAAATGCACCATAGGATGGGTTTAACAGTAGGTTTGGCACACCTGAAGAGAATAGTGGTCTGGAAGTAGAAGAAAATATCCAGAGGAAAGAAAAAAGTGTAAAATTCAGAAAAGAGTATAAGAGAAAGAATATGGTGAAAAGGTTTAACATATATGCATTGGGAATCCCAGAAAGAGAGGAGAGAGATAATGGGGCAGAAACAATATCTAAAGAAATAATAACCAGGAATTTTATGAAAGTGATGAAAGACATCAAGCTGTGGGCCCAAGAAGCACCACGAACCTCAAGCAGGATAAATACAAAGAAAACCCATATATCTAGGCTCCTTGGAGTAAAATGGCCAGAAACAAAGACAAAGAGAAAAATCTTAAAGGCAGCCGAAGAGGGGAAAATATACGTGACCTTCAAACAAACATCAGTAAGATCCACAGCTGGCTTCTCACCAGAAATGATGAAAGCCAGAAGACAATGTAAGGCTATCTTTAAAGTGCTAAAAGAAAATAATTGCTAATCTGGCATTCGACACCCATTGAAGACACCCTTCAAAAGTTAAAGTGAAACAGAGCATCTTTGGGCAAACAAAAACAGAGAGAATTCTTCACATGCAGGCCTATCCTAAAAGAAATACTAAAACAATTCTTAGGACAGAAGGAAAAGGATTCCAGAAGGAAGCACAGGGATATAGGAAGGAATGAAGAGTGAGGGGGTAGATAAATAAATCTACATGAATACTGACCATACAGAACTAAAACAATCACAAGAGTTACTTTTTATGAAGTGTATATTATGTTTCAGGCAATGTGCATGCATTATTTTATTCTTCACAACAATCCTGTGAGTTTGGTTCCCATTTGGAACACAAGGAAACTGAGGTTTAGAGAGTAAAAGTAATTTGCTTGAACTTGAGTCGGTCTTACGACCAAGACTTCGTTTCTCTAAGTTGTGCTTTTCTGAAGTGTCAGTGGCTGGTCCCCTTAAGTTCCAGGGAGAACTGGTGAGGTGGGCATCCATCTGGGTCAGGTACTTCCTGCTCACTGTGGAAGGGTAACCCAAAGTAGCTCTGGATGTGGGCACAGCAGCTGGTTGGCTGGCTCCCTCTGTGGGGCTGGTGAGTTCCTTCTGCTTCAAATAGCTTCTCTTTTCTTCTCCACACACCGAATCACTAGCCATCCTTCAAGACCCAGAAAAGAATCTCGCCCTGGCCGTGAATTCTTCCTTGATATTTCCGTTTATTCTGGCCACTCCCCTTTTAATCTACCTGCAAATCAGCCATCAGTACCGTATTGAAGAGGTCTCAGTTTCGTATGTGATGGCTCTTCTCCCTGCCATTAGACTGTAAGATCCTGGAAAGCAGAGGCCGTAGCTGGTTTGACATTTACCAGCCAATGTGCTTATTATGGTACCCGGCACTTAGAGGGTGCTCAGGCAGCAGATACTCATTGATTTGTGAATTGTAGGTCACCCTGTCCACCACTGGCAGTGAAGCCATAGCCATTGTTTCGGCCATGAATACCATGTGAACAATTGCAGAGCATTTCAGCTTGCCCTGAATTTAGCAGAGTTGTTGAACTCAGTGAGGTCCAATCAGGGCTAAGTTTATATTGCGTCAAGATGTCTGGATTGGAAGTGTGAACAGTGAAGTCTGCTGAGTTATGTTTGGATTATCAACCAACCAAATTCCCAGGCACTACCAAGAGCAGTTGTTTAATGTAATTTGACTTTCTCGTAGGATCTTCTGTCAAACTGATTTGTGAGTGGCATAATAGTCAAGCCACAACAGATGCCCCCTCAGCCCCATTGCTCTGGGCCCCACCTCAGAGTTCTGTGCCTTCCCTGTTGGTTCACCACTGGTTTTTTTAAAAAATAAATAAATTTATTTATTTATTTATGGCTGCGTTGGGTCTTCGTTGCTGCGTGTGGACTTTCTCTAGTTGCGGCGAGCGGGGGCTGCTCTTCGTTGCGGTGCGCGGGCTTCTCATTGCGGTGGCTTCTCTTGTTGAGGAGCACAGGCTCTAGGCACGTGGGCTTCAGTAGTTGTGGCTCGTGGGCTCAGTAGTTGTGCCTCGTGGGCTCCAGAACGCAGGCTCAGTAGTTGTGGCGCCTGGGCTTAGTTGCTCCGCGGCATGCGGGATCTTCCCAGACCAGGGCTCGAACCCGTGTGCCCTGCCTTGGCAGGCGGATTCTTAACCACTGCGCCATCAGAGAAGTCCCCTCACCACTGATTTTTAATCTGCTTTCTCAGTGCTGATATTCATGGAAGTCTAGACACATCTGTGGGTAGGGAGGACACCCACAAGGGTACCTGTGGTGAATATTAATGAGTGTTCCATAATGAGACCGGGACACCTGTGTGCCAGTGGGAATGTAGAGGCAGAGAACAACAGTTAGAGGAAGGTAAGAGAATACATGGCATTGCTGGCTGGGCAAGATGCAGGCAAGGAAGAGGGCTGTGTGGGTCTAAAATGGCCCAAGTAGATTTTGGATCTCTCTTAGCTTGGCAGAGGCCAAGAGGAAAGTGATGCAGTAAAGTGGCTACAGGAAGACTCAAATCTGGAATTTATTGAGGACCTTGTCATGCTCAGCTTTGTTCTGAAAGGCAGCCAAGAGGGAGAGAAATACCTCCCATTTTGGCCTAAGATGAGAGTGAAGAAAGAAAAGGCAAAGTAAAAGTGTTTTTGGACTAAAGCTGTAACATCCAGTGGTCCATGTACTTTTTTGTTTCACCTGTGGTTCTAGTTTGTATTTCATATAACTTGAACTTAATTGGGGAGGACATTTTCGACTCCCACTCCCACCTGCCCTTCATAAATATCCAAGCACAGCAATGCGTTGTATTGCGCTAATTGAACTAAGGCCTAATCACACACATACACATACATGTGCACACATGCACACAGATATTCATTCTTTCAGTTGAAATCCATAAAAACTGGTTGATCTAAGATTTTAAAAATTATAAAACGTTGACAAAAAATCTTGCTGGGATTTTGGTAGAAATTGTATTAAACCTGAATATCAATTTGGGGAGAGTTGACATCTTTACTATATTGAGTCTTCCAATCCATGAACACAGTATGTCTCTTCATTTAATTAGATCTTCTTTGATTTCTTTCGCTAGTGTTTTGTAGTTTACAGCATACAAGTTTTGTACGTTTTTTTTTTTCCCAGTACGCGGGCCTCTCACTGCTGTGGCCTCTCCCGTTGCGGAGCACAGGCTCCGGACGTGCAGGCCCAGCAGCCATGGCTCACGGGCCCAGCCGCCCCGTGGCATGTGGGATCCTCCCGGACCGGGGCATGAACCCACGTCTCCTGCATCGGCAGGCGGACCCTCAACCACTGCACCACCAGGGAAGCCCTTGTACGTTTTTAAAAGATTTATACCTAAGTATTTCATTTCTTTTTGAGTGATTGTAAATGGCATTGTAATTTTAATTTTGGTTTCCATGTGTTCATTGCTGGTATATAGAAATACAGTTGATTTTCATATGTTGATCTTGTATCCTTTGACCTTGCTGAACTCATTAGTTCTAGTTGTTGTTGTTGTTGTTGTTTTGGTAGATTCTGTAATTTTCTGCCCCGATGATCGTGTCATCTGCACATAGGGACAGCCGAATTTTTTTCTTTCTGGTCTGCATGGCTTTTATTTCCTTTTCTTGCCTTAGTGTGCTGGTTAAAATTTCAGTATTATGTTGAATAGCAGTGGTGCGAGTAGTCAGCCTTGCTTTGATCCTGATCTCAGAAGGAAAGCACTCAGTTTTTCATTATTATGTACATTATTTGTATCTTTTTGTAGATGTCAAGGGAATTCCCCTCTCTTCCTAGTCTTCTGAAAGTTTTTAATCGTAAACAGGTGTTGAATTTGTCACTGTCTTTCCTGAATCAATGTATATGATCATGTGATTTTCCTTCTTTAGTCTGTTTGTATGTGAATTATTTACATTGACTGATTGACTTTTAAATTTTGAACCACTCTTGCGTATATTGGGTTGGCTAAAAAGTTCATTTGTGTTTTTCTGTAAGATGTTTCAGAAAAACCCAAACGAACTTTTTTGGCTAACCCAATATTTAGACTTACTATATAGTACAGTGACCAAGGCAGTGTGGTGTTGGGAGAGGGGTAGACACATAGATCAATGGAATAGAATAGAGAACGCAGAAATAGCCCCACACAAGTATGGCCAACTGATTTTTGATAAAGGTGCAAAAGTATTTCAATGGAAGAAGTATAGTCTTTTCAACAACTGGTGCTGGGGTAATTGGATATCCATAGGCAAGCAAAAAAAAAAAAAATAGAACCTTGACCTAATCTTACACCTTATACAAAAATTAACTGAAAGTGGAATATACAGATTTAAATGTAAAAGATAAAACTATAAAACATTTAGAAGAAAATATAGGACCTGGCGAAGACTTCTTAGACGTGACACCAAAAGCATTATACATAAAAGAAAAAAATTGATAAATTGAACTTCATCAAAATTAAAATCTTATACTTTGTGTAAGATCCTGTTAAGAGAATGAAAAGATAAGTTACAGACTGGGAGAAAATACTTGCAAACCCCATGTCTGGCAGATAACTTATATCTAGACTATATAAAGAAATCTTAACACTTAACACTGAAAAACCAAACAATAGAATTAGAAAATGGACAAAAGACATGGAGAGACATTTCACCAGAGAGGATGCAGAGATGGCAAATAAGCACATGAAAAAATGTTCAACATCAGTAGTTGTCAGGGAAATGCAGTTAAGACCATGATGATATATCACTATACATCCATCAGGACAGCTAAAATAAAAAATAATGACAGGGTCAGACACTGCTGAGGGTGTGGAGAACCTGGGTCTTTCATACATTGCTGGTGAGAAAGGAAAAAGGCCACTCTGGAATATAATTTGACAATTTCTTAAAAAAGTAAATATGTTGGTGCAGCCACTATGGAAAACAGTGTGGAGGTTCCTCAAAAAACTAAAAATAGAGTTGCCATATGATCCAGCAACCCCATTCCTGGGCACATGTCTGGAAAAAACTGTAATTTGAAAAGATACATGAACCCCTATGTTCATAGCAGCACTATTCACAGCAGCCAAGACATGGAAACAAACCACATGTCCATCGACAGATGAATGGATAAAGAAGATATAGTGTATATATGCAATGGAATATTACTCAGCCATAAAAAGAAATAATGCCATTGGCAGCAACATGGATGGACCTAGAGATTATCATAGTAAGTGAAGTAGAGAGAAAGACAAATATCATGTGATATCACTCATATGTGGAATCAAAAATATGACACAAATAAACTTATCTACAAAATAGAAACGGGCTCACAGACATAGAGAACAGACTTGTGGTTGCCAAGCGGGGTGTGGTAGGGGGGCTTGGAAGCCTGGATTGGGAGTTTGGGGTTGGCAGATGCAAACTATTATATATAGAATGGATAAATGATAAGGTCCTATTGTATAGCACAGGGAACTATATTCAATATCCTATAATAATCCATAATGGAAAAGAATAAAAAAAAAGAAAAAAATATACACTTACCATATAACCCAGCACACACACTTCTAGGCATTTATTCCAGAGAAATGAAAAACTTATGTCCATACAAACCCTCTATATGATTGCTTATAGCAGCTTGTTTGTAATAGCCCCAAGCTGGAAACAGCCAAAATACACTACAATAGGCTAATGGTTAAATGAACCGTGGACATATATGTCATGGAATAATACTCAGAAATGAAAAGGAACTATTTACACACACAAAAACTTGGGTGGATCTCAACGGCATTTATTTTGAGTGAAAAAAGCCAATTTCAAAATGTATATTCGGATAACATTTCTAAGTGACGAAAGTAAGGCATTGGAGAACAAATTGGTGGTTGTCAGGGGTCAGGGATGTTGGGGATTAGGGTGGGGAGGGAAGGTGTGATTCTAAAGGGATAGTGTGAGGGAGATCTTTGTGATTATAATATAGTTCTGTATCTTGATTCCAGTGGTGGTTACCTGAATCTACACATGTGGTAAGACAAAGAACTGTAACACACATGTACTAATGTCAGTATCCTTATTTTGATATTGCATTTTAGTTACGTAACATGTAACCATTCGGGGGAAACTGAGCGTAGAATACAAGGGACCTCTCTGTACCATGTTTGCAATATCCTGTGAATCTGTAATTATTTCTAGATTAAAAGTTAAAGAAAAGCAAACCTAGAAAGTATTTCAGCCATACTAAAAGATATAGAGAACAGTACAGAAAACGCTGTGTGCCTGCTACCCAGCATGAAAGAGGCCCCCAAACATTACAGAGCTCCCTATGGATACCCCCCAGCCGCCAGATCACATTCCCCTTCCTCTGCTCACTTCCTTAAAGTGACCACTCTCCTAATTTTGATGTTTATCATCCTCATATTTATACTTCCACCATAAATAGATGTATCCTTAAATAATGTGTAATATTGTTCTACATATTTTAGAACTATATACATGCTGTCAAATTGGGCTTACCCTACAACTTGCCTTTTTTCACTTGAAATATGTCTTTTGAGATTTGTCACATCAGTGTACATAGCTTTAGTTTAATCATTTAAAATGGTGTAGTATTCTACTGAATTAATTTGCCACAATTATCCATTTCTTTGATGGACATTTAGGGTATTTCCAGTTTTTCCTTATTATGGCCAATACTACAATAGTCATTTTAATAAGTCTTCTTGATCACACCTAGGAGAGTTTTAGGGGATATATTTTGGACTGGAAATGCTGGACCATGGGTATGGTTATATGCATCTTCAGCACTACCAGGTATTGCCCAATTGTACTTCAAAGCAATTTTCCTAGGACCTTAAGAGAACTCCTATTGGGTCACATCATTGCCAGCATCCAGTAGTGTCACATTTTTTGCCAATCTAATGGGTATGAAGTAGAATTACATTGTGGTTTGAATGTGTGTTCCTTGTCTTCTGGTGTTGTCGAGTGTTAAAAAATATGCTTTTTGAGCATTTTGGCATATTCTTTAATGAAGCTCTACTCATATTCTTTGTTCATTTGTCTGTTGGGTGGTTGTCTTATTATTTGTAGAAGTTCCTTATTGTAGATGGAATTTTTGTATTGTTTACGTGCATTGCAAGTAACTTCTCTGTGTCTGTGACTTGTACGTTAAGTGTTTTTATCTGATGCCCTGAAAGTTTTAATTTTAACCTGGTTGAATTTATCAGTCTTTTCTTCAACAGTCTGTGCTTTTTGTGTCTTCTTAAGAAATTTCTTTCCAGCCTACAGGTCACAAGGTGTTTTCCCGTAGTTTAAATATTTCTAAAGGTTTTAGAGTTTTGCTTTTCACGTGTAGGTGTTAATGCACTTGCAACTGATTTTTTTGTGTAAGATGTGAGGTAGCAACTAGATCAATTATATTTCCATATGGATAGTTGTCCCAGGACCACTGGCTGAATATTCCATTCTTACCCTGCTGATCTGCAGTGCCACCTCTGTCATATATCAAGTTATTTTTATATGCGTAAGTCTCTCTTTGGACCCTTGCTTCTCCCTAATTAATCTAATGTTTCTCCCTATGCCAACATTGTTTTGATTACTGTAACCTTATTACTATAACCTTGATTACTATAACCTTATAACCTTATTAGTAGTCTTGATTTTAGGGAGGTCAAGTCTATCCACCTGATTTCTCTTTTTCAAATTTTTGACTATTTTTGGTCATTTACTTCTCCTAGAAGTTATCAGTTTCTATGGACTTCTGATGGGAATTTCACTAAATTATACTTTTGTTTGGGGAAAATCAATATCTTTATGGTATTTAGTCTTCCTATCCTTTAACACTGAATACTTTTCAGTTTTTTAGATCATCTTTAATGGCATGAAATAGTGTTTTATAATTTATCTATAAGGATCTTGCACACCTTCTTAGATTTAGTCTTAGATACTTTGTAGTTTGATTTGCTGTTGTAAATTGTATTTTTAAAATTAAATGTTCTAGCTGTTTGATGTTGATGTGTAGGATTATGATTGTTTTTTGTATAATAATTTTATATCCCACAACTTAGCTGAATTCTCTTATTAATTTTAATTATTTTTAAAATGTCTTGGATCTTCTATATGGAAATCATATTATTTGCGGATAATCACGGTTTTATACTTCTAGTAAAATGCTTAATAGAGACAATGAAGGTGGTATTCTTATACCTTGTTCCTGATTTTAAAAAGAAATACTTCTATTTCACCGTAAGAACAATGTTTGGTAAAGTTTTTGGTGGCTATTAAGAAGGTCCCTTCTATTTCTATTTGATAAGATTTTTGAAGTACCTAATGCTTTGTTAATCAAAAGATTTATGTCTCTATTTTGTTCATTATGTACTTTTTCTACCTTTTCTTAATGTGATTTATTATGTTGGTAGATATTCTAGTATTGAATTTTCCTTGCCTTTGTGAGATAAATCTTACATGGTTGTGATGTGTTATGATTTTGATTCAGTTTGTTAAAAAAATTTTATTCAACATTTTTACATCTCTTTTTATGAATGAGTTTGGCCTGAAATGTTTCCTTCTTGTATTATCCTTGTTTGATTTTGGAATCAAAGTTTTGGAAGCCTCATAAGTTGATGAGTTTTATTCCTTTTTCTCTTGTTCAAAACCTTTTGAATAAGGTTGAAATTATTTATTCTTGAGGGTTTGGTAGAATATGCTTATAAGACAATCTGACCCAGGGATTCACCCACCCCCAAAATGGGTTTTAACCACTGATTTAATTACTTTAACAATTAGTGTATATTCTATTTTTCTTGGGTCAGTTTTTATACATTTTGCTAAAACATTTTATTTAGACTTTCAATTTTGTGGTTATAAAATTTTCATCCTCTCTTCTTATCTAATACATGCATTTAAGGCTAGAAATGTCCCCCCGGCACAGTTTCCAGAACTTTCGATTCGTAGTGTTCTCATTGTCAAAACAATTTTCATTTTAAATTATTTTGGTTAAAAATACTTTGTTTTTTCACCTTTACTGAGATATGATCGACAAATAAAATTGTAATATTTAATATATGTATACATTGTGACAGGATTCCCACATTTGAGTGAATTACTAAATTTATCACCTCACATGTTTATTTTTTATTTTTTTGGTGAGAATACTTAAGTTCTCCTTTCTTAGCAAATTTCAATTACACAATACAGTATTATCAGTTATAGTCATCATGTTATGCATTAGCTCTTCAGATCTTATTCATGTTATAACTGAAAATTTGTACCCTTTTGTCAGGCTCTTCCTATTTCCTAAAGCCTCCTGTACCCTGTGACCTCAACTCTCTGATGGGCTCAACAAAAATAGTCAATTTTCAGATTGCTTGGTGATTTTTTTTTTTTTAAGCAATTTTTAAAAAATCGTGAGGGCTTCTCATTGCTGTGGCTTCTCTTGTTGTGGAGCGCAGGCTCTAGGCATGCAGGCTCAGAAGTTGTGGCACACGGGCTTAGTTGCTCCGCGGCATGTGGGATCTTCCTGGACCAGGGCTCGAACCCATGTCCCCTGCATTGGCAGGCGGATTCTTAACCACTACACCACCAGGGTAGCCCTGCATGGTGATTTTTGATTGTAAGTTTGGGAATGATGCTTTTTTCCAACTTTCTGTATCCTAGGCAGATAAAGGATATCCTGTAGTCCTTCTGTTTTTTTCTCTGTACACTGTTTATATCTTGATCCCTTTTTTCCATGGAGTTGCTTTCTTCTAATGTATCTTCTGCTTTACTCATTGCCTTTTCAGCTTGTCTACACTGCTGTTAAATCCATCCACTGAGTTTTTAATTCAAATTTACCTTTAATTCTAGACTCCCAATGTGGTTCTTTCTCAAATCTGCTTGGTCATTTGGAAAATAGTTTTCTGTTAGCCTGCAGATTTTTTCAAGCTTGCTTTTATTTTATTTTATTTTTTATTTTATTTTATTTTTTGCGGTACGCGGGCCTCACTGTTGTGGCCTCTTCCGTTGCAGGGTACAGGCTCTGGATGCGCAGGCTCAGCGGCCATGGCTCACAGGCCCAGCCGCTCTGCGGCATGTGGGATCCTCCCGGACCGGGGCACGAACCCGTGTCCCCTGCATCAGCAGGCGGACTCTCAACCAGTGCGCCACCAGGGAAGCCCCAAGCTTGCTTTTATTAAAGAATGCATATTTCTTCTATAATGTAACACTATAATTTCAATATATGATGCCTTTGCAGGTCTGTTTCTGCTGCCTTTTGTTTCTGCTTATTTTTATTCATGGTGCTTTGCTCCCTTGTGTAGTTCGTTATTTTTTAAATTATTATAGCATTTTTGTTTCTTTACTTATTATTTATTTTTGGCTGCGTTGGGTCCTCATTGCTGTGTGCAGGTCCACTCCAGTCGTGACAAGCAGGGGCTACTCTTTCGTTGTGGTGCGCGGGCTTACTGCGGTGTCTTCTTCCGTTGTGGAGCTCGGGCCCCAGGTTGCGAGGGCTCAGTAGTTGTGGCTCACAGGCTCTAGAGCACAGGTTCAGCAGCCGTGGCTCACGGGCCCAGTTGCTCCGCGGCATGTGGGATCTTCCCGGACCAGGGCTCGAACCTATGTCCCCTGCATTGGCAGGCGGGTTCCCAACCGCAGCGCCACCAGGGAAGTCCTACTTGGTTATTTTTGACTGTAAGCTGCAGTATTTTTATGGGTACTTATTTGTGGCATTTCTCTGAGTCCTAGGATAAAGATCCATTCTTCCAGAGAAGATTTTGTTTAGTTCTTCCATATGCCTGTGGGCTCTACTGGTCCTAAGCTATTTAAGCTGAATTAATTGTTTGAGTTTATTTAGACAATCCAAGTGGGCTACGAATCTGACTTGTGACAGTTCTTTTTTTTTTCCTTCTTGCTTTCCTTTGTCCCAAGGCCACTTTCCTTGTAGTTCCTGGGAGCGTGAGGGTGGGCTGGGCTTATGCCTCCTTATCTTGAGGGTATAGCCTTTCGGGTTCCCACACTTATGGGAGGAGGTTCACTCTTGGACTTTCCATGTTGGGCAGGTTTTGGGCTTTGTCTTCTAAGCCTTGTGAGACTGAGCAAACGTAAGGTTCAAGTCCTTTTACTTTGGCAAATGCCTTCAGGACAAATGTAACTTCAGAATTCTTGACTCCCTTTGTCACATAGATTTTTGACCTGATTGTTCCTTAGTTGTCAGCTCTTTGAGATTCTTAAAGAAAAATTTAAATATCTTATCTAGCATTTAGTTCTTTCCTTTTCAGAAGGAAAATCTATCCAACAATCCTGCAAGTTCTTATACTGGAAACAGTAGACTTTATTGAGTTTTAAAATTTAATGACTGCAAAATTTATTTATAGAAATTCCACACTATTTAAAAACATTATCTTATTCCTTTCTTGTTTCTGACACTTTATTTTATATTACAAATGAATTTGAATTTTTGATTTTAAAGCCTGTATCGAATAATTATATGAACTAAAACTCCTGTGGGTCGGTTGTTGTTTCCAATGATTCTTGTTTGCTTTATCCTGTTTCCTCACATGTTTTGTAATTTGGTCTGTCAGCTTTTATGTAATGGAGCTTTGTCAGTGGTATTCTGTGCAGTGTTTATCAGAGTGTACCCTTCTAGAGGAGGGTGTTGACATTTGTTTCCATCACAGGCTCAGAGCATTGCCGGAGGGGCCCCCTCTATGTGACTTTCTCAGTTGAGAGGTTCGGAGACTATGCAGTCAGTGTAAGGTGGGCCTGTGGTTATGAAATTTTAAGAAGACATTTTTTGGCTACCCAGCCCCCAGGCCCTGAGAGACGGGCTTCTGTGCCACTTCCCTTTGACAGTGCATAGATTTTTTTTTTTTTTTTTTCTAGTTCACCCTTGCACAAAGACCATAGCCCTCCAAGTGTTATGGTTTTTCAGATGTGATTCCCCATTTCATCCCGGCCCATGGCTTTGGTCTCTTGTACCTAGATGGCTATTCAAGCCCAGGATGCTTTATTTTTCTTTTAATCAAGACCAGAAAGTGCTCTGCATGCAGTCACAGCCTCAGCACCATGTCCCACACCCCCACTCCCGCTCTGGTTTTCAGCTTCCTCTTCCTTTTTTTTTTTTTCCTCTAGAGATTTTCCTTGCTTTCTTAAAAGATCAGCCAAGCATTTAAACACTTTGTTTTATTTTATCCAGCATTTCTAAGTAGTTGGTTAACAGGAGGCTTTTCAGCTCTCTCATCTCTCACGTTGCTGGAAATTGATGGTAACTCAGTCATTTTTTTAGGGAGCATCTATATGATGTCCAATATCTCATTTGAATACTTTGAAAAAAAAGTTTTCACTGATATTTTTGAAGGCTGAAAATAGTGAAGGCAAGGACCTCATCATATTTATCTTTGTATTTCTCATGCCTGGGTATAAAGTACCAATAATTGTTTCAAAAATGAGGAAATAGGAAGTTTATCTAGAGCATGTCATTAGCTATTCTTTCAAGACTGTGCTCACTTTTGAACGTCGATAAATAAAATGTCTCAACCAATCTAAAAACTATTCTTAAGCAGACATCTGATTAGAGTGCTTTTATTTGTCCACAAAAAAGTTTCTTCTGACTTTGTGAGTGTGAAGGCTTTCCTTACATCCAAACTGATGTTGGCATATAGGTAAAAAATCAGGTGGCTAGCAAGGCTATTTCCCTCCATTTTGGTGACCTCTTTCCTGGGCCAAGTCTCCATGTGGACATTCTGATTCCATTATTGTTTGTAGACTGGATACCAGTGCAACGTGATCATGGCAAACAGTATTAACAACAGCGTTCCACGCCCCCTTCTCTACCCTTGAGCTTACATATTTGATCACACACAGAGTATATTAGACATGTGCTCCCCCTCTGGAAAAGTAATTACAGCTATCTTTAGGCATTTGCATGCCCAGAAGGGAGGCATTGCTGTGTACACAGGCCTTGGGAAGTGGGCACTTGCATGACGTCCTGCCCTCCTGCACCCTCCTCCTATGGGGTTCCCTTCCCCACCAAGCAGAGCAAGGCAACATCCAGTACTGAGGCTCTGCCAGGCCTCATTGGTTAATTGCCAACCACTGTGGGAGTTAATCAGCAATTTCCAAGACAGCCAGAGTGGAGATTTGAGAGGAAACAGAGCAGGCAGCTGCCAGACATAATCCCCTACCCGCCTGTCCTCTCTAGGATGCTCGAGAGTTGAAGATTTTGAGGCAGCTTCTGGATGCGATGGTGTCGCTCCGGGCAACCCAAGAAGCAGCAAGTAGAGGCTGGAGAGATTGGGGGGTGGGGGGTTAGGGGAGGTGAACCTTGGAGGCGAGAGTAGGAGCAAAGGGACATTGCATTTTCTCTGTGGGTGGTGCTGGGTGTGGACATGGGGAGGCTACTGCTAACTCACAGAGGCAGACATACTGCCGGGAGCTGTGGTTTCCAGGGTCTCTATATTTGCGTTTGGTGCTTCAGAGGGAAGTTTAAACCAATGCAAATGCATGTGGCCTTGACTGTCAGGCAGTAAGAGACCGCAGACCCATTCTCCATCATCTAGTTTTCTAATCAGATTGCTGGCACGCCAAACACTCTTCATGCCTTATACTGCAATCATGAGTTGTAACTCTCGAGAGAGCTAGCTGGATGTCAGGTTCAGTAGGGAAAGCTACGTTGACTGTATAACCCACAAATACGTACCGTTGGTCACTATGACAGGGATTTGGCCCTAAACCCCTCTGTAGAACTCCAGGTCCTAGGAAATCAAGTCCGACCTTAGGTGGGTGTGGGTTCCCTCATATCCAAGCCCAAGCTTTCCTGCTCACACCTCCTTTCTCTTTGGCCCACCTTGTTTCCTGTTTAGTTTTTTAGGGAGTGGGGCATGGGAAAAGGAGTTGGGGGAATTCCTGGGCCCATTTCATGACCAGCCCTCTTGGTGGGCTGAGGGATGAGCAGGTGTAGATAACCATCTTAAAGGAAAGGCCAGGAGGCTCAGACCCTCGTGTCCTCAAGAATAAGTGTCAGAATTTCACTTCTACCTCCTCCCACATCACATTCCCACCCACCCCCCCCCCCCCCCCCGGCAGCCCCTTGGCCTGATAGTGTCTTTGGTCTCAGTCTGGATTATGGCTCCTTGAGACAGAGGCAGAAGGAGCATCTTGGTTCCCCTCAGTGTTGAGTAAGTCAGTATTAAAGAGACCCAGAGGATTTCCTTAGCAACTCCAGTCTCAGGGTGATGGTTTTCTGGAGGACCCTCTTCCACTCCACGCTGCTTTCTGTCCGCTGAGAATCTCCCGAGCAAGTGTCCCATTGTTGTACCTTTCTTTCCCCTAGAACGTCCCATATCTTTGTCTCAGACTTTCCTTTGCTTGCTGTTATTTGGACTTCTGCCGGAGGTTGTTTTGTCCCTGAGATGTGGAGCTTGCCTGTGGACACAAGGACTCTTTCTGTTGGTCCCTAAAACAGGAGCACTTTCTCCTGGGACTGCTGTGCCCCATTAGATGGATTTAGTGTTAGATCCTGAGCCCTCCTGGTTTGTCTGGCCATCGGCAGGTGACTGTCCATGCCTGGGAAATGCCAGAGATGTGATGCCCACCACCTAGGATCCCTCTGGGTGCTGAGTTGAGAAGTGACTCTAGGGCTAGGGCTGGAAGCAGAGACCATCTGAGGGTCCATTGCAGTGATCCAGGTGAGAAGGGGTGGTGGTGGTTCACCTCAGATAGTAGAGGTAAAGGGAGAAACAGCTGGATTCTGAGTCAATTCTGTAGGTAGAGCCTATGCGATTTCTTGACAAACTGGATATGGGGTGTGAGAAAGAAGAGTAGTGAAGGGTGACTTCAAGATTTCAGGCCTGGGCAAGTGCAAGGATTGTGTTCTCATGAACTGGGATGGGGGATTTAGTGGGGAGAGGAAGATTGGAAGTTCAGTCCTGAATATATTAAATTTAAGGTTGTATGTGTATATCCAAGTGGAGATATCGAGTAGACATTAGGATATAGGTGTGAGTTCAGGGGAGACACCTAGGCTAGAGATGTACATATGCGAGCCATCAGTGGGTATAGATGGAGGAGAGCGGAGGAGAGGACAGGACAAGGGAAGCAGAGAGGAGGGGACAGGAGAGGACAGAAGAGGTCCAAGGACTGAGCCCTGGGACTCAGTCCCAGGTTGGGGAGGTTGGGGAGATAAGATTTTGTGCATGTCTGTGCTTGTTTCGTTTTTTTCCATCTTCCACTGGAATGCAGGCTCAGTGAGGGCAGTGACATTTTGTGTCTGTGGCCCACTACTAGCTACTCAGTAACAATCTGTAGGATGAAGGAATGCAAAGCTTTATACCTGCCCTGTGATCTCTGACGGTGAAGGAGGAGTTGGCAAGCTTGCTTTCTCGGGTGCCACGGATCCAAGCCAAGCCAGACCTGCAGTCCTGAGTGGATGTGGGCGGTGCACTCTGGCATCCCCCCCATCCCCTTCCATCGTATGTATGTTGAAGCTGCTTCCTGGGGGTGGAAGTTGGGAGCGGGGGCGCTGAGAGGAGTCAGAAGTCCTGCAGGATGCCTGCAGAGGCCACAGCAGCTTCGGAGGGTGGCCACTCACGTGTCCCCGGTGGAGTGACTCTGGGGGAAGGGGGCTCAGCTGCTGCCCTGAGCCAGCTCCTTCCGGAGCTCACCTTCCTGCTGTGACTCTCTGTATGGCGTGTGTGTGTTGAAAGCCCAGGAAGTGCTGTAATCCCGTTATCCCTGTCCTTTCCCTCCCAGGAGTCTAAAATCCAATTCCTGAGAACATCAGCAAACATAATGGATGCAGACGCCAGAGGAAATGCCAGAAGGGCTCGGGTGGCTTCTCCAGCCGCCCACGCAGCCCAGCTCAAATGAGCACGTCCCTGACCCTGATGGATGAACCTGAGAATGCCCCAGCTCTGCCTCAGGCCTTCCCACCCCCATATTCTGCTCTCCTTTCCCAGGGTTAATTACTGGGTGCCCCACCAAGGCCAGGTGCACCCTACTCTTCTGCATGTGCCCCTTTAATTCTGTACCCTCTGCTCCCCTCCCTCCCAAACCAGATTCCCTGTCTAGACTGAGCTCAGCTCCTCAAGCAGAATTCCTTAATCTCAGTGTTTTGCTTTCTCGGCCTTCTTGGCTTCTCCCCGTTCTCGTTCTTGATGTGATTTCTGCCTGCGATCCTCCAGGTATAGAGCTCTGGGCCTGGCTCCAAGGGTATTGACCAGCTGGCCCTGTGTCCAGCCACCAGCCTCTCGTCTCCTGTGGGTCTGTCTGGAGCTGCTACCTACGGTTGCAGCCCGTGTCTGTCTGCTCCTTACCCTCTTGTAGGAAGTTATTGACAACATGCTTTCAGACTGGTTATTTAAAATGCAACAGGAGCCTGCAGGCTTAAGGATTTATAGCATACAGATGCTTAAGAATAATAGAGTAATTAAGGGGGAAGGCTGATGGGAAGATACATAAAAATCACCCACAATTCTATGACCTAGAGATAACCACTGTGAGCACTAGCTGTGTTTCTTTCCAGTGTGTTCTGTGCATATTTATAAAGCATTGCTGTGATCATACTCTTGATTTCACTTTTCACCCAGGCTGCTTTTGGGTGGGCATTACAGGTGCGTGAGAAGCATCCTTCTGCAAGTCTTGTGCGGAGAAGCCTCAGCTCCTGGAACATTGGTCCAGCTCTTCTAAGGCAGCCCCATCCCAGATCAGATCCTGCCTATCACTCTGCTGCACTGAGAAATCTGTATTTTCTTTGGGTTTCATCAGCTTCAGGCCCTTATCTGGCTGAGCTCTGCCTGCACTCACTTGCCCCCAAGAGGGCTGTTGCTCTTCTGTTCCCTGGTTTTATTCTTGAGTGCCGCAGTGCTGTCCCCGCCTGGCTTTGAGCAGCAAGGATCTCCTGGATCCCGTGTCGCAGGGAGCAGAGGCAGCATCCTCTTCCTGGTCTTAGGGATGCCCCACCTTCTTTTGATCTGTTTTTCCATTTGGAATTCAGAGCACTTTTCTGCTTTTCTCCTTTGCAGAAAGGGCCAGAGGCTGTTTTCTCTCCCATTACCAGTGAAAGTTAGCTTATACTAGCAGCCACTTCCCACGGGCTTCTCATTGCGGTGGCTTCTCTTGTTGAGGAGCACAGGCTCTAGGCACGCGGGCTTCAGTAGTTGCAGCACACGGGCTCAGTAGTTGTGGCTCATGGGCTCTAGAGCGCAGGCTCAGTAGTTATGGCGCACGGGCTTAGTTGCTCTGCGGCATGTGGGATCTTCCTGGACCAGGGATCGAACCCATGTGCCCTTCATTGGCCAGTGGATTCTTAACCACTGCGCCACCAGGGAAGTCCCGGGAGGGACTTTTTTTTAGGGGATAATGAACAGGCCAGGGGTGAACAGCCCGTAACAGCAGTGAAAATGCTTTGGGCAAATTTCATCGTGAAATCAACCCAGAGCTACAGAAACTCACAGGCACCCCGGGACACCGGTGGGAAGGAAACATGGAGAATGAATGTCCTGGAGGATGGCTCTTGGATAGGATGGCTTGGCTGAGGGCTGGGGAACCTCACCCTTGGGTTGGGGGTTGCAAGGCCAGGCCCTCTAGAATGATCTAGAGGTCCCATTTCTCTGGATGGACATCAAGCATTAGAGTCTGGCCTCTGTACAGGGACCTGGGATGGGGTAGAAGAAGGAATACTTTCTGAGCCCTGCCTGGCTACCTGGCTCTGGCCCCAGAGATGCTGCAGAGCTGTCTGTCCCAAGGAGCAGAGGATGCACTGCTAGAATTTAAAATGGCTGAGCTCAGCTCTGCTGCCGGGTCCCTGGGCTTTTTGGTGCCCACTGCTCCCTTTTTTACTCTCCCTCTCTTTCTCTTAATCTAATGCACAAGACTAAATTCACCTTAATTAGGAGAATTATTTGTCTTATAAATTTCATACCTAATATTCAAGCAGGAGCCTTTCTCCCTCAGCGTATTTATTAAAGATAC
The DNA here is from genome assembly GCF_964270905.1 of Leucopleurus acutus. Classification (NCBI taxonomy): domain Eukaryota; kingdom Metazoa; phylum Chordata; class Mammalia; order Artiodactyla; family Delphinidae; genus Leucopleurus; species Leucopleurus acutus. The sequence continues at coordinate 88,023,736 of NC_139144.1, forward strand.
CCTGGGAGGCATGTTAATGACTCATGACGTCATGAATATTTAGACCGAAGGAGCTGGAGGCAGGGAAGAGGGGAGGGGAGAGGAGAACAGATCATTTTAGGAACCAAAAGGGGTGAAGTTTTCCTCTTGGATGGGGGCTGGCTTGGAAGAAATGCGATTTCCGGATTCAGAGGTGTGAGTTCTGTTCTTGTCCAGAGCTGAGTAGAGCCGGGGCTGCCATGTGTGCGGCTGAGTTGGGCTTGCTTTGCATTTGCTTCAGGACCCCGTGCTGCAGCCATCCTGTCTTCTTCTCCGGCTGTCTGGAAGCAGCATTTGGTGTAGATTCAGCATTTACATGACCGACCTTAATGCCAACCTTCATCCAGAAACTGAATCTTTTATAATTGAAATAACAGGGGAATGGGGAGCCTGGAAGCTCCTCTCCAGCCCTGGGGGAGAACTCTTTCATGGTTATACTCCCCAGTGCCCTTATTTCTCCAGACCCAAACAATGCACAAATTACCCTCTCTCCTGATGAAACTGGGTTATTGAACAGTCTGGACTTAGAAGGATACAAAGAGGGATACAGGACGAGTCTCCCCTCCCATCCCCTAGTGACAGCTCAGACAGAGCCCTGGCTTTCCGGCCCCCTGAGGAAATAAAGGGGTCCTGGTCTGGTCTGGTGTACCCTTCATCTACGCTACCCATCGGAGTCAGTGCTCCTCTGCTCTCCTCCAGGCGCTTCGATGCAGTCAGGGGCTGGGGCTGCTCTCTTAGGAGCAGAAGTCTTCGTCCTTAGCAGTGCAGTAGGAATACGCTCTGGGCTCTGGGCTGTCCGTGCCCTGGGGGCTGGGGAGGAGGGGAAAGAGGTGTCCAAACGGACCAGGGGCAGACCCAACCCTTCTGCTAGGGTTGAATGAGATCCAGCATCTCCTTCTTGCAGGCACTTCCGGCATCTACAGTTGATTCTGTTGGAGCTGCCTTCTCTTGACTCAGATTCAGGGAAGCATCTTCCTCCCCTCCCCACGGGAAAGGGGGGAAAAGTCCACAGTGTTCTTTGCCCCAGGGCTTTAACTCCGGATTTCTGAAAATTATCTTGACTTCTCTCTTGTCTTCTGTTCATATAAACTGTGTTTGGGGAAGAAGATGTGAGAGTAGTTAGAGATAGAGCCTTCTCGTAAGTTTCTGGAAGCTTCTGTAAGAAGGTAGGAAGTAACTTCATGCCTGTTATTTTCAGGTTTGAGGCCTTAGCTCTGATTCTGCAAGCCAAGGCAACTGGAGAGGTATCATTCAGCATATCTTACATTAGCTTTCTGTAACTGAATTGATATATTGACAGTACACACAGGAGCTCCCCTCCCATCTTCATGTCATTCATTCGTTCATTCATTCATTCACACATTGAATTCCTTGGCTCTTGTGTTGTGCAAGGGACTTAGTGTTAGGGATACAGATACGAGTAAAGACAATCATCCCTGCCTTTGGGAAGCTTCTAGTTGGGTGGGGAGGTAGACTGGCTAATACGTATGATAATCCTCAAAGAGAGGGAGGATAAAGGGCCATGAGAGAACATGCGGGGGCTCCCAGCTTAGTTGGTGCGGTTATCAGGGAAGGCTTTCTGGAGTAAGTGGTAACTAAGGTAAGCCATGAAGACTGAACAGGTATTAGCTAGACAAAGGGGATCAGCAGTCTAGACAGAGGGAACAGCATATGCAAAGGCTCAGAGGGCAGAGAAAGGTCCATTTGGGGAATTACAGGAAGTTCAGGGTGACTGGATCATAGAGAACAGGGCAGGGTTTGAGGGCTCAGGGATGAAACGAGAGCTGGGACCAGAGTGGTGGCTGGAGCCTGATCACAAAGGGCCTGGCCCCAGGAGGGGACTTTATCCTGAGGGCAAGAGGCAGTCCCTGGAGGTTGTCTTGTAGAGGCTGATACAACCCGTTTCCTAGTTATAAAACAACCCTTGGCTGCGGGCAGAGAGTGGGTTATAGGGGCCTCTCATGGAGTCAGGGAGACCAGCTAGGAGGCTGCTCCCATGTTTCTCTGGTCCTGTTTGCTACTAGTTTAGTCCAGGGGAGAGAAGTTGGTGGCCTGGATTGGGCTAAGGCCAGTCAGGACCAGAGAAAAGTAGGCAGATTCAAGAAACGTCTTGTTTCTCATCTGCGTATGCTCATTTTTTACTGTAGAAAGAGCCCCTCCATCTGTGCTGTCGCCTCGGTGTCCCCACACCTACTGTCCTCTTCCATGGCCACCCCAAAGATTTATAAGCACAGATCCTAGTCCCTTAGCTCTGGGGTCAGGGCATATGTGATTACGGGATGAGTTGCCATGGCAACCCAGAGCCAGTTTGGGTTTGACCTGGCAGATTGAAGGTGAGGGATGGAGGCAAAAATGCTGTGATGAGCAGAGGAGTTTTGGCTCCGAGTCTGCCCTAACACAGGCCGAGGAGAAGGGACTTGTTCTGTATGCCTGAGGACAACCTGCCAGGCTCCACAGGGAGGCCAGGCCGCTGGGGAGGGAGAAGCCGGGTCTGAGTTCTGACCCGTGGGAGGCGTCAGAAGGGGTTATGGTAACTATGGTAACCGGAAGTGCATGACTCCATGGAGAGTGAGCTCAGGCTCTCCCTGACCTGCAGGTACATTAGGGCGGCCTGTGGTCTGAGATCTGAAGCTGCCCAGGGATGGGCAGCAGGCGCGTGCTGGACAGATGAGGCGTTGTCTCCAGAGCCAGGAGAGAGTGTTCTGGGGGGGCTGGGGAGTTTGTGAGGGGCACCCCAGTGCTGCCCACTGATCACGTCATCGTGACACCCTGGGCCCCTGACTCTGTGGGGTCTCCTCAGATCGTCTGCTGCTTCCCTAGTAAACTTCCGGGATGGAGTCCTGGCGAAGATGTCCTCCCTGCCCTCCCTCCTCAGCCTCCACGTCTCCCTTTGTTCTTGTGCACGGCTCTGCTCTGCTCCAACAGTGATGGTTGCTGGCGAAGCTGGATTTCTCCCCGTGTCATTCTCCCTTGTTCCCCCTGTTGGTCATCAGGCCCTTGTCCGGCTATGCTGACAACCTGGTGGGAAGGCTTCCCAACAGTGTTTCAAAGCCTGGGGAAAAGAAGCAGACAGTGGCTAGAACCCCCCAAAAAAGTCCCCGAATCTCTTCCCATTCCCAACCCACAGGGAACCCACCTCCTTCCTCAGTTTCCTCCTTTTGTAGTGGGTGAGCCTGCAGCTTGCTGGGGTGGTTGGCTGCAGGATGAAGGTGGAAAAAACTCGGTTAGTGGGGGCCCCTCTGTATGGAGAGCCCATTCCTGTGGCCTGGGGTGATGGGGGAGCACAATCTGAGTGGAGGCCTGCAGAGATAGGGGCTGCAGTTTATGATGCGATGGGTGTGTGTGTGTGTGTGTGCGTGCCCGTGCCCGTGTGTGTGCCCGAAGAATGGTTCTCTCTTTGGCTCATTTTGCATGCTCATTTGGCTGCATTGGAAGGGGGGGCCCCCGAGAGGAGAGGAGGGCAGAGCCTACGCTGGGCCTCTGTGCCTGAGTCTTGCAAAGGTGACGGGGAGGGAAGGGGTGAGGTGTTGGCCTCTGTACTGCACAGACCAGTAAAAAAAAAACCAACCAAGCAGGGCTAACATGAGGGAGCTGACTTCTTTTGTCAAAGCAAGAATGTTAAAAAAGAACAGGATAAGAAACACTGACTTAACAACAACAACAACAAAACTACCGTTACTATTATTATCAATATGTAAAAGAAACAATGTTTTAACATGAAAAAGGGACTCTTCCCAGGAAGGGAGTAATCTCAGAACGAAGGGTAACTCTGCCCAAGAAAGGACAGTTGGCAACCTTGTGCGCGCATGCGCGCGCGCGCGCACACACACACACACACACACACACACACACACACACACACACACACACACACACACACATATATCCTGTATGATCCTTATTTTTATTTTTTCATTTTGATAAAGTCTGATAAAAGCATTCCCATGGGTGGGCCAGGTCTGTAGACCAGCTTTGGGGCAAAGGACTCTGTGGCTCACCGAGCTGTGGGGTATAGAGAAGGATGGGGGAGGGCTTCGACAGGAAGGCATCCCTTGGCCTGCCCTAGCCCCCAGGGCTGGTAGAGCTGGGGAATCTTCTCCAGGCTCCAGGTGCGCAGGCTCAGCAGCCATGGCTCACTCCGGGCATGTGGGATCTTCCCGGACTGGGGCACGAACCCGCGTCCCCTGCATCGGCAGGCGGACTCTGAACCACTGCGCCACCAGGGAAGCCCCCCGCCAGTGATTCTTATAATGCAGCTCATCTTGGACTCAGAAAAGGAGGGCTGGAAGAGGGGGAGAATAATAATGGACGCTCTGAAGTTCAAGTACACTGCTCCCCGGGGGGATCTCTTTCCATTCCCCCTCCTCCTCCACATGCCCTTCCCATGTTTGCTGTTCCATCGGCCACTGTCATCTCCCTAAGGTCCAAGAGTTTTCCATTCTTGGAAGGAAGCTCTGCCCAAGCCAAAGGCGTGGCCACAACTTCCTAAAGTCCCAGTGGAGCCCAACTGAAAAACCCACGCCCGCAGCTCCGGGGAGCCGGTTGATGTGAACCCTGTCTGTAAGTGTGTCTTTGGCTGGTGGATCTCTGCTCTGGGCCCCAGGTGACAGACTGTTAGTAGCATCCCCAGGGAGAGACACGTTTTCGGCTGCATCACTTTCAGAGACTTTTCTCATCGGTTCAGCATTTGTATTTGTTGTTCTAAGCTGCTGACTTACATTGCCTTTATCAGCTCTTACCGTGAATTCTGACCGTCTCTCAAGTGGGAAAATGTCTGGCAAAACATCATTTCTTCTGAATGGAGACTCTGAATTGTCCATGAAATGAAAGCTTGTTCCCTGAAAGAACTTTAGCAGAACCACAGCCCAGAGGTTGCAGCTGAGCCACTTGGACTTCGGCGGCACCAGGGACAGAACACCTCAGTACTGGTGTGTGTGCTACGTTAATGTGTGCCGGGCACACACGTGGCTATGCCTGTGAACTTACACATGGACTCACACGTACACACCCATGGGGGCTGGGAGGACAGGGCTTAGGGGAGAGAAGAAAGGCTGTTTTAAAGGGACAGTTATTTTCCTCGTCACCTGCTGCTGAAATGAGCTCTGGGTTAGACTGGGGAAGGTTGAGTCCAGTCCCAGATCTTCTTGTAAGTTGCTGTGGGTCCTTGGGGAAGTCACTTCTCTTCTCTGGGCTTCAGATGCAAAATGGATACAAAGACCTCTATAGACCCTATGTGTATGTAATGTTGTAGTCAGTCTTTGAGGCAGGAAACAGAAACCACTCTAGGTATTTCAAGCAGAAAGGGATTTTATACAGAGAATGAGGACTTTACAAAATCCCTGGAAGAGCTAAATGAAGTTGAAGGCTATGGGTAGGGAAACTGCCCCATCATGGTTGCCTCTGCTGTCACCATCACGGCCACCCCCCCTCCCCCTTGAAACCAGTCATGTGACCCTGGACCCTGGAGCCCAGCCATCACCAGCCCTTGTGTCTGCCTGGCCCTGCTTGTCTGACCACAGCTCTGCAGAGACATGCCGACCCCCGGGCACCTCTCTCTGAATCTGGCAGGAATGCATCTAATTGGCTGAAAGTGAACTGAGCTACAAGATGGTCTGGAAAGTGTAGTTTCTAGCTTTGCCAGCTCTGGAGAAAGAAGGTGAAATGGAGAATCAATTAGAGCATCTGGCCCAGCCCTTTTGCTCCAAAGTTCATGATTCTGCTGGCGAGATTATCAGCAGAGACACCAGATTGTTGAAGTTGTTCTTGGCTTTGCCACACTTCACCCGGGCTCCTGGGTGGCCCCCAGCCCCAAAGGGACGAGATGCCGTGCACACCAGAGCACTGGGTCCGGATGCCCCTTGAGGTCTACTTCTGACCTCCCCTCTCTGTGAGGGTGGGAGGGTCAGAGAGGAACCTGCTGGTTGCCTTCTCTTTCCGTGGTTCCTTCTGCCCCAACTCCTATCCTCCTTGTGTGAGGTTGAAAAATTGGATTTGGAGGACCGAGAAGTTTAGGAGGAACTTCAGGAGGAAATCAAGAGTCCTCTTCTGTAGTCACATGGCCGAGGCCTCGGCCCCATTATCTAAGGACAGACAGGCCCCTCCTCAGCTGGGAGGGTCCTGGTGGGCAGAGTGTGGCAGAGTGTGAGTTCAGCAGTGTTCTGCCTGGAGCAGGGACAGCGGGGACCAGCTCCATCCCCCTGCTCTCCCCTGCGTTCCTGACAAGGAGAGGGATATTGAGGAGAATGGAGGATGGGTGAGTTAACTCACCAGAATGCTGCTGGTGAGTTATGAGGAGGAACAGGGGACAGGAGAAGGAAGAGAATTTTATTCCTTGTTCAGTGAGAAACCTCCCCGTGCCTACATCACTCCTGTAAATTGGCACTAATTGTGCCCTCCCTCCCCACGCCTGTCAGGAGAGCAGCAGGGAGGGAAGATGCCGGGGAGTGAGGAGACGCTGCCCCTTCAGAAACTGGGCTCCTAGTCCAGTTGGTGGCGCAGTGGTGGCGAGTGGGGCAAGCAGGAGAAGGTGGCAGGGGTGCTCCGGTGGAGACCTGGGAATGCCCCCGGGGATGCAGTGTCTTTCCCCAGTGTGTCCTTATGACTTTGTCCCTGGAGACTTTTGCAGAAAGGCCTGGGAAACAGGCTAGTTTTTCAGAAGGCGGCAGCATTCAGAGGTGAGTGGGCCATTAAGCTTTTGAGCGTCTGGGTGGCACTATATCTGGCTGTGACCTGGACCTGGTCCCCTTGGAACAGTGATGGGACTTGCAGGAAGCGCTGCTGGTTCCCAAGGTGGGATGTTCCACTTGAGGAGGCATCCAGAAACCACCCCCGCTTTTCTGATGAGGAACTTTGTGGGTTAAAAAGAAGAGTCCAAGGGTCTTTCTGGATACAAGTCTCCCAAGAAGCAAGAGGGGGCTGTGTATTTTAGTGGAAAGTTCTCCAGTCCATTTGGGCAGGAGAACTGGTTTTGTCCTCGTTCCATCACTTCCCCTCTGTGGGCCAGCTGTTTGCACACCTGACTGGGGACTTAATGGCCACTCCTGCTGAGGGCCCTTTTGGCTTTGATGGTCTGTGATTCCAGGCCCCCCTCTCACCTGTCCCCTCGCCTTTCCCACAGGATGTGTGTTCCTGCCCCTCCTGGTCTCAGAGCGAGGCTCAGTCGCCTCCACACTCTTTTCTCAGGCAGGTGCAGGGGTGGTGTCTGCGTGTCGAAAAGACCCCGTTTGGCTGTTGGCTGTTGGGAAAGAGCCTGGATGTGCGCTGCATACAAGCTCCGGTGTTGTTATTCAGAGGAAGAAAGACCAGAAAGAAAGGCAAAGGGAGAAGATATTGTTTGGGTACAATCTGTGTTTGCAATTTTCCACATCAGTTCTTTTTATGAACGTTCCTAAAACAAGACAACAGCAGTGGCTGATTCAATATGCGCCATGCAGGAAAACAATAAGGAAAAAAGTAAGGGTTTTTAATAAGCACTGGGAAAGGCTGTAATTAAATGTCGGGCTCTGTTTGGAAAACAAGAATCTCATTTAGTGCTTTTGCCCTGGCGCATCCTAACATCTGCACCCGTGTTTTCTGCTGGGCAATTACCGCGTCCTCCACGGCTTGATTAACAAATACAGGTGTGGGCTCGGGAGGGGGAATCCCAGGATGGAGGGAGGGGCGCACTGGGGAAGACTTGGCATTCACCGCAACAGGTGTCGGGGACCTGGTGGAGGAAGATGCTCAGGGCGGAGGGCGGAGGGGTGAGGGAGAGGAGAGACTCACCTGCCATTCCCGCTTGCTCTTCTTGGAGTCTCATTTCACCAAGGAGCCCAGGGGTGAAGGGCTCACAGAGGGCCCCTCTGGGCTAGGATTCAGGAACTTTAAAAAAGGTGACCAGAGGAAGAAGGGACATTTCAATAAGGTGATGGGAACCTCGAGTCAGTGCAAGTTGTGTGTCCACAGGCAGATTTCTTTTTCGGAAATTTACCAAGTGGCATAGGAAGGGCGTGTCTCCTATACCTCGTGCAGTTCCAGATTGCCTCCTTGACTGCAGGTCTCCACCTGTCCTGTGGAAATGCCACCTGCCCTGACCCCACCGCCCCATTATAGTACCATTTGTTACTACACATTCACTAGGGCCCAGGAACATACTAGGCCCCGCCCTGTACTCTTTCGCCCGAGCCCCTCAACAGTGGCGTGAGTGCTGCTGTAACCATCTTTGTTTTCTGGATGGGGAAGTTGAGGCGCAGAGGTTAAAAACACCTGCAGGAATACGTAGCTGGTAGGAACGGAGTCAGCTCTGAATCCAGGCCGTCTGGGTCCAGAGCTTGCTTTAACTCTTGCCTGCGTTGGTCCCCTTGCTTGTTTATCAGAGGCAGCGTTCACTGTTCTCCTCCCTGCACTTGCTCTGGGTGCTTGCTTCTCAGATGTTTTAGCCGAGTGCCTGCTGGGAGAGGAGAGGAGGCCTCTCGGTCTGGATTGGGTTGCGGGGGGTGCTGGCCTCCCACTCTTGGAGCCCAAAGTCCCAGGGGTGTGATGTAGGGGAAAGGAATGGAGAAGCAGTTTGATCCAAAGAGATACTGGGGCTTCCACTGACAGGAGATGCTTCCGTGGAGAGCAGGGTCTGCAATCCTGAGCAAATGTACTGACACGTAAAGCCTTGTCTAAAAGGCGTTTGCAAATCTAATGTCTTACCCAAATGTTATGTACTGTGAGGACGTGGATTATTGGCTGGGTGCTTTGTCCAGAAGCATGGCTCAGGTTGGCATTGCTCAGAGGGCTGAGAGAACCTGTTTACTTGGGCGTCTTGTGTTTATTTACCGACCGTCTCTGTTTCCAACTCTCTGAAGCAGAGCCTGGGTCCTTTGGAAAAGTTTGGCCTTTCCATTCCCCTGTGACCTTCAGGAAAGGATTCTCCCTTCCTGAGTCTCAAAGCCAGATGGATTTCCTTGTTAGGGGTTGTGTTCATCTCCACGGTGCTACCTTATGGCTTTGAGATCCCCCGCCCCTCTTGTCATGGCTGCCTCTCAGCTCTAGCCAGAAGCTGCTCTGGCCCCTTCCTTCCCAGCTCCTCCCAACAACGCTGAGGGTGCCACTCCCCGCGCCAGCTGGAAGCCGCCCTGCTGGTGTGTGTGTTCATGGCAACTCCCGTGCCCGGTGCCAGGCTCCTGGAGGAGAGCTGAGGTTCTAGAGCAGCCAGCCCCCTCCCCATCACTTGGCGTAGCTTTTCTCACTTGCTGAAGTGAAGAGAAGGGAAGGCTTCTGAGGCTCTGCTCGCCGCCGCCTCTTCTGCCGCTGAGGCTGCAGTTGTCTGTTGCTGCTGCGGCAGTTGAGGCAACAGCTGTTCAGGTGTTGCCTGTATCAACTCCACAGAGTGGAGGGGGAGAGGGAGAAGGGGAGGGGGAGGGACAGGGTGGGGGGGGGAGAGAGAGAGAGAGAGAGAGAGAGAGAGAGAGAGAGAGAGCGCGCGAGGGAGCGCAAGTGAACGTCACCAAACTGGGAAGTCAATTAATATCCTTGGGACCAAGTGACTTAGCGATAGCTCCTGCCGTCAGGAAGCCAATGCAAATGGTGAAAATCCAGGTAAAGATGAGAGCAGGGCATTCCTTTAATGCCAGGACATTCTGCTTGATGTAATCTTGAGGAGTTGAAACAGCCAGCCCTTTAATATTAGTTCCAAACCTTAGGAAGCACCTGAGTATGTCATTAATATCACAACCTTGTATGCAGGTTTCTTCTTCAGGAAGCTCTGATAACAGTAAAGGCATGAGTTCATTTATCCTCACTGCTAAGCCCCCCACTTTTCAGATTCAGACACAGAATCCAGGGAGATCACAGCATGTTAATGGCTAAATCAGGTTTCTGGTTGCAAGCCATTGCTCTTTCACTGAAATGCCTTAACTCAATAGAATCTTGAATTAAACCTCTTTCAAGAGACCCTGTGTCACCGGGACTGCACAGCAGATGGTTCTCATTCATGGTGGGAGCTGAACTGCTGTTGGTGCCAGATGACGATGGTGTTGTCTGTGAGGGTCGTGGAAGCAACTCTGGTGGCTCACAGTCTTTCTTCCATGGCTCAGGTGGGAAATTGGTCCAAGCTGTGGCTTCTGCACTGTTTGCTGCGCCTGACTGCCAAGTTCTACCTCTTAGGCTCTTGCATATTGGCTTCTTTGAGTATTTGTAAAGGATCCAACCATGACCTCAACAGATATGGTCCTGCCCTTGGTGAGTGGGTGCTCTGAACGAAAGAGCACATGACTTGGACATCAGACATACCTGCTGGGATGAAAACCAAGGTTGACTAGATGGCCGGGCTTTGATCTCTGACCACTGCCTCTCCATGCACCGCCCCCCAACAGGGCCATGAGCAGTGACTTTTCTATGACACCATGGTTCCTGAGGGTGGTTAGAGGTGATGAGCTGGAATCAGAAGTAACTCTACTTCCAGTATTAGTGCCTTTTGGGAAGCGAAGTTTGAAAGCAAGATCGAATGCCATCAACATAGTGTAAGGCGATGCAACATGCTCCCAGTATTCTCTGGGGGAGGCTGGACTTCCATATAGTCTTTTTAGGCCTTCCTGGGGAAGTAGAGGCAGCTCTACCGGCCATTTAAGTGCCAGATTTTGGATATACGAGATCCTCACTGTGGCTCTTACTGGCTCTGGGATATAGATCAACAACCTTTTAGCTGCCATGTAATACAGACAAGCGTGTGCCTTTTGGGGATGACCCTGGGCAGACCTCACAATCTAGCAGGGAGAAGAAGACAGCAGAGAAATGAACGACAGGACTGTATCAGGTGGGGCCTGAGCTGGATGACCTCTAATGTTCCTTCTACACACGAGTGTCTGTGCTTCTGGGAATCTGTAAAAAAGTTGAGTAGGAAGGAAGGGAGAGGTAAGTATGAAAGTGATGTATGCAGTGAGATGTGGGAGCGGGACAGTACCAGGTTCCCCGGGTGACCCGGCCTCTCCCTCTCACCCACCTGCCTCCCTCACAGCGCACTGAAGATGAGCTCCAGTCTGACGCCAAGGCCAAGGCCAGTTTCTAACTCGGAAGGCAGCTCTGCTGGACTAAGCAACAGCTTCTCAGCTGATGCTTCACGGATTAAGGTCTACTCCCTACCACTGTATGGATAGGAGGCCACACAAGTCATCCCCCCAGCTTCCCAAACTGCATATACCAAGAAGGTCAGCTGCTGGCACAGAGTCCAGAGCCTGGAAGACCTCACAAAGAGTTGACTGGGTAATTTGAATTGCTCTGCTTCAACAGGGCAAACCATTTATGGCAATGCTTCCAGAACTCAGAGGATGAGAATTGTCTGGGCAGCACCCACATGCACATTTCTGGGCCCATCCCCAGAGACTCTGATTCAGCTGGTCTGCATTTTGAACAAGCTCTCCAGTTGGTGCTATGCAATTCGCAGCATGCCATACCTTCCTGTGATGCGGAGCCCTGGCTTTGGGACCGTGGGGCTTCTCCTTCGACTTCCTCGTTAGTGGAAGGTGTCCTTCGTGTGGCATGGGGGGAGGGACGTGGGTTGTGACTTTGTCTTTCTGCTCCTCATAGGACTCAGTCTTTCTGGATTGTGCCTGGTTTTAAAGGCCTTCCCGTAGCAGAACCAGGGCTTCTGTCACTCATCTCTTCCCCGACCTGTCCCGCCCTGAGTGTTCTTATCTCACCTCCAGGCTCAGAGTTTGGAAAAAGTAACTGCCCAGGCTGGCTGTAGCAGCCCAAATTTGGATTTTTCTGTCTGCACTGAGTCCCTTGTCAGCTAGGGCAGTTCCTCCCTGTCAGGCCTGTCTCCTCTTTGATCTTGGCTCTGACACAAGGGCTTACTACATAAACAGGTTACATTGAAGACTCTGGCCATTTGGGAAGCAAACTCCTTTGCAGGAGATTCAGAATGATCCCCGCCCTATGCCTTCCATGTTGATAACCTGCCGGCTGAGGGAGGAGCATAGGTCTCACACCCACGGTTCCTCCTTGGAGGGCAGAAGGGCAGAAGGGTAGCACCTCGGTTCATGGACACGGGGGTTCATGGAGACGCTGTCTGCTGCAGGAGAAGAGGGGAGGATGAACCCTGATACATCAGAACCCTGCTGGCACGGCCTTCTCGGTGCCAAGCCCTGTCTAGCTTGAGACGAGTCTTCATGTCAAAGGTCTGAAGCCAGGCAGACCCATGCAATGCAGGGATTCTTAAGTGTGCCTCCCAGGATGTCCTTAGAGCTTTGCTAGCCTTCTGCAGTCTCCCTGGAGTCCTGGGCTGGTCTCCGGGTGTGCGTGGAGATGAGGAACTGTTACCCAAGGACTCTCCTGGAGGTGAGGGGCCCTCCCTCTAGGGCTGTGTCTGAACACCACGTCGGCTTATGGATTGTTCTGGTGAAATAGATTGAAGGGTTGGCTCTCAACTCATTATCTTCTGGTCTTCTACTGACTTGCATTTAGTAGGTGGACCACATTCTCTTTATGTCTCAGTTTGCTCCCATGTAAAATAGAAAAAAAAAATCTCTAAATAATCATCTTGCTATTAATAATAATAATGCATTCAGCAAGTAGGTGTGAGCACCAGTGACATGCCAGTACCCTTTAATGGCTCTAGGATACAGAAGTGAACAGAATCCGTGCCTTTGTGGAGCTTATATCCTAAAAAGGGAAGGAGAAAGTAAAAAACATAAAAATAATATTTAATATGTCAGAATGTGATATATTTTAGTTAGAGAAACAAAGCAGGAATGCAAGGTAGGGCCTAGCAGAGAGGGAGGGGCTGTTTTATAGGGTGTGATCAGGGAAGGCCTCACTGATTACCTGAAGAGGTGAGGGTGCAAGCCGTGTGGAGATTTGGGAGAAAGTCTCGAAGCCTAGGAGATAGCAGCTGAAAGGGCTCTGAGGCAGAAGTATGTAATCCAAGAGCAAGGAGGCCAGTGTGGCCAGATAATAGTAACAAGAGGAACAATAATAACAGCAAAGCCATTTATGGGGTACTTTTTATGTTCCTGAAACTCTGCTAAGTGGTTTGCAGACACTCTATCCGGTGAAGTAGATAATATTATCATCTCCATTTTGCACTTGAGGGAGGCTGCGTAACTTGCCCAAGGTTGTACAGCTACAAGATGGAGGAGCTCCGTCCAGACAGCTTGACTCCAGGGCCTGCTCTCTTGGTCACCAAATGCAAGAGGATGGGGAGGGGTTTGCCGCTCTTCCCCAATGCGATCAGCTTCTTAGGGAGGGGAGGGATCTATGTATATACGTAGATTTCTCTTCTCTTCCTCTACTGGTTAATCAGTGCACATGTTAGCATAACACAGTCAGTCTTTATGGACACCCCGACACAGTGGTCCGGAGTGGACACTAGGGAAGAAGCATCAGAGACGAAGGGAAGGAACCGAGGGCCCCATGGCCGACTGCAAGAGAAAGATTATAGTTTCCTGGCTGCCCCTCTGGGTTTCTCTCCCTTCGCCTGCCTCAGGCGCTGGCCGTGGTGCTGACTGCTGATGTGCTGAGCACGGGGGATGTCGGTGGCTGGTGATTTTTAGCTAGGGCAGCAGTCAGCCTGGGGGATGTCTGTGGGCCTGACGCAGGATATTGATGTGGACAGGTGGTGAGAGCTGAAAGAAGGAAGGTGTGGCAGGAGTACGGGGTGGCTAGTCCACTTCTGATTCTAAGATTGGTCCACGGTGAACTAAACATAATTGTCTCAGCGGTCCAGTCCTGGTTGGACGGTTGCTAGGTGGCTGTGCAGGATCACAGCTGGGGCACCCACCAGCCTCCTACTGCCCAGTAGTGATTACTGTTCACATCAGCAAAGCTATCCCAGACCATGTACCTTTCCACCTTTGACTTTGATTGTTTTGTTTCTCCATCCAGGAATGTTTAAAACCTGACTTAAATCACGGTTGACTTCTTGAAAACACATTACCTATTTCTCTTTTGGAGTACAGTTATATGTGTAGCTTATGTCACACAGTCTAACAGTCACCTGTTCCTAGTCTGTTGTCTAATTGACATTTTCTTGAGGCCACAGAAGTTATTCTTCATATCTTTTGTACCTTTACTGCACAGTTCTGGGTTCACAAAAATATTAGATCCTTTTTGGTCTTGGGTTTCTTTCAAAAGCTCCTTGTACATTTCCTGGATTTCTTTTGCACAAGAGTCACGCCAGGCTCTGTAGGGCTAAAATCTCATCTGTTAAGCCAGTTGATTTTTTAAGAAGTCAAATAGCCACGTATGTATTGGGCATTATAGAGGAGGGATAAAAAAATGTGGCTGAATGATGAGGATGCAAGGGTGGACAAAACAAAAAGGATAGTATTTGTGCTTCTTAGCAGGCAGAGTAACTGTGTTTCATTTTGTGGGTTAATTAAGAAAACCATGAATTACTTTGGCTTGTCTCAAACTGCTGTCCCAGATGGCAGTCTGTCAGGTTATTGGTCTTCTATGGATGTGTAGGTCAAGCACTTGAGTAACTGGCATTTAGCCATACCTTTTTAAAAAAGTAGATTGGGATTGACATATACACACTACTATATACAAAATAGATAACTAATAAGGGCCTACTGTATAGCACAGGGCACTCTTCTCAGTACTCTGTAATGACCTATATGGGAAAAGAATCTAGAAAAGAGTGGATATATGTATATGTATAACAGATTCACTTTGCTGTACAACAGAAACTAACACAACGTTTTAAACCAACTATACTCCAATACATATTAAAAAGAAAGTAGATACTACCTCATTGTTTTAGTTCTTTGACCTGGATATTTGAGTAGAGCCAGTTAGCACTATGCTGCATTGGAGGAATTCAGATTTATACCCTCCTGGAGTCAGAGAGAAAGGAGCAGAGCGGAGGGGCTCCCTATCAGCATGACCCCTCCCCTGTCAGATCCGTCCTACATGTGACCCAGGTAAATGCTGCCCGTATCTTTCTCCACCATCTTCCTCAGGGACTTGGCCGCTGCTTTTGTAACTTGGATGGCAACGACGTCCTCAGTAACAGGACTTTTCCTCGGCTCTGGGAGAAACTTGCAGATGTTTGATGTCTGTGGGGATATCACAGAAAAAAGCATTAAACTTCCCAACATGGCTGGGCCAAATATTAATCATCTGTCACCCAGCAGTCTCAGCGAGCAGGAAGGAGAGAATGAGTTGGAGAGGGGGTGAGAGGCTGAGAGATAGCATTTCAGGAGCTGGGTAGAACGAGCAGTGGAAGTGGGGACGAGGAGGAGGGAATGATGAGAAGATAGCAGATGAATTGGGGAGGAAGGTGAAAGAAATGAAAGAAGGTGTATGGAAAAAATGAAGGGGGAAGGGAGAGAATGCAAGATGGATGTGAAAACTCTTTAAATAGAATAAGATTCCAGACAAGTGGAATATCATTACAGGTAGGCATACAGAGGTATGGGAGAGGAGATAGCAGAAAGAGGAAGAATAAAAACAAGGAGGGGCATGGAGATAGACTGAGAACAGACAGGTGGAGGCAGACACACACTGATGAAAAGGAAATGAATATTCCAGGGCCGTAAGAAACCAGGGGCTACGGATACTGTGACATCAGCAGAAGGCAGAGACTGCAAGACAAAAGGCAACTTAAGCCATTTTCTGATCTGTTAAGTCACCCATGGCAGTACAATGTGCTGGGAAATGATATCTGCCTGTGATCATTGTTTACTCAGAAAGCCGGCTGACATGAGTTGAAATTAACACAATAGGATGGAAAATTGCTAATAAAACAAAAATCCCTGCTGTTAGATTTTCATAGCCTAATTATTCAGCACGTTACTCACTAATGGCATGAGGCATTTCCATGCTAATGTGCAGACTGCATATGTCAGAGGAGGAGAGGATTGGAGGGACTTCGACTCCCTGCAAATAGAGAAGTTTCCTAATCCCAGATGGAAGGTGTTTAAGATGAGTGGGGCACCAGCGGCCAAGGAAGGGAGGTACCGTAGACTTTTCTAGACTTGGGCAGGAATTAGAGCCCTAGGGCTTGTTCCTCTGTACTAATCAAAGCGCTGTGGGCCCTTAAAATCCAAGCTGCTCTCTGCATCCACCATGTGTCCCTCTCACTTGAGGATCACATTACTGAAGGTGATTAAGGTTTTTTTTTTTTTTTTTTAAATATTTATTTATTTGTCTGCGCCGGGTCTTAGTTGCGGGATGTGGGATCCAGCTCCCCGACCAGGGATCGAACCTAGGCCCCCTTGCATTGGGAGCGCAGAGTCCCAACCACTGGACCAGGAGGGAAGTCCCTGAAGGTGATTAAGTTTTGCGCACAAATGACAAGAAGCAAAATCTGTGTCTCAGTGAACTCCATAACTGTGGAAACCCACCTTTGTTTACTCTGTTACTAGGCGTCCTCTGATCACTCTCTGACTCAGATCACATGGAGTTAATTTACACTTGTTGCCGCTTTTATTTGTAAATCTGTTCTGTTCTGTTGAAAGGTATTCTAGTTGTCCTTGACAAAGTAAAGGATATCAGAGTCAGGGATCGTGTCTTCTACTGTCTTAGAAACTCCTTATTCTGTATATCCATGGATCCGTAGATCCAGGCATCCATTCAACACTGGTTGAATGACTACTCCTGAGCCACCTGCTGGAATGCAAAGAAAAATAGAGACCAGCGTTTTCCTCAAGATCCTCACAGGCTCTTGGTGGGGCGTGGGGTGGGTGTGCATATGTCAGAGCTCTTAAACCAAGGAAAGGCTGAAAGCGTGTCCACGGCTAGTCCCACCTGCATGGAGGATGGGGGCAGGGCTGCCGCTCTGGAGGAGCCATTCTGTCTTTTTCAGCCTTAGGTGATTCTGGAGCCATCACCCATTTTCAGGGTGGGCAGTGTGAGGATGGAAGGGCTGCCTGGATGTGTGCGTGTGTGTGTGTGTGTGTGTGTGTGGGGGGGTGTTTGTGTGTTTCTTGAGCCCGTCTCCCCACTGTGGTAGGCTCAGGTAGCTGTAGCGTTAGTCTCTTCCTTTTGTCCTTTCCTATGAATGGTGAAATCCTTTTTCTAACAAGAAGTCTACTCCATGTTAATCCAGTGAGATCAAAATACAGTGGCCATGGGACTTCCCTGGTGGCGCAGTGGATAAGAACCTGCCTGCCAGTGCAGAGCACGCGGGTTCGAGCCCTGGTCTGGAAAGATCCCAAATGCCGCGGAGCAACTAAGCCCGTGGGCCACAACTACGAAGCCTGCGCTCTAGAACCCTTAAGCCACAACTATTGAAGTCTGAGTGCCACAGCTGCTAAAGTCCGTGTCCTAGAGCCTGTGTTCTGCAACAAGAGAAGCCACCACAATGAGAAACCCTCTCACCACAACGAAGAGTAGCCCCTACTCACCACAACTAGAGAAAGCCCACTTGCAGCAAAAAAGACCCAACATAGCCAAAACAATAAAAATAAAATTAAGTCTAAAAAAAAAATACAGTGGCTATGGTAATTGGTTCAAGGATGGCCACATGACCTAGGCTGGATCAATCAACATCCTTCTTGTACTTTTGCCGGAACCAGTGGCAGAAGTATTTTCCCTGTCTCTCTGTCTCTGTTTCTCTCTTGTCCTGACAGAACTGTCTGAGATATATTGAACTCCCTAAGTTTAGGGGTGCAGGTGGCCAATTCTGTAGCATATGGGGGAAAATTACCTGAGAATGAAATCACGGAAAAGCAAAGTTAGTAGACAGAGAGAGAGAGAGAAATCTGATGACATTGTTCAAATCAATTCCTGAATCTAGACATATCTGAAATGAGGCCTGTCTTTTGGACTTCCTGGTTACATAGACCAGCTCATTCTTTTTTCGTTTCAAGTGGTTGGAATTAAATTTTTGTCACATGCACATCGAGTAGTCCTTAGTAATACCCTTTCTTCCACTTATCTCGGCTTTAGAATGCTTAAGGCATTCTTGGCCACCATGAACAGAACAAACTTTACAGTTCTTTACAACTAATGTGTCCTTTTGTCACCTGGCATCTGCTTTGGTGGTGGCAGGTGAAGAGACAGGTCAGGCCGCTTGCTGAGCAGGACTCAGTGCAGTGAAATCTGGGGCCAAGGTTCTTGATCTTCTCACCTACAAAGGCTTTTGAAACACACACTTTCTCAGCCTCCCTTCTGTCTCTCTTTGGCCTTTTTCCCTCTTGTAAATTGACACCGAGGATATGAAACTGAGGGAGATCTTTGTAATAAAGGCCTAGCTTTTTCAGGAGGGGTTTCAGAGTGAAGGAGCTATTAAGTGGGTGAAGCCTGCTTGAAGTAGAGTAATGCCACCGGCAGGGATGAGAGGGCTGGCGGAGCCTCTGTTTCAGAGCACCAGTGTTTTCTTACACACTGGCCTGAAGTTCCCCGTGCACAGGGGTCTTGCTCTGTGTCCTTTGATGACATCGGGCGGGGACAGGAATAGGAAGCAGGAAATGGTAGTCCGTAGGACTAATGACTGGTATTCTGATTTTTCTTTTTCTGGGTACATGGTCAGAGTTTATTATCCACCCTTTGAAGGTGAGTGTGGCTAAATTACTTGATCACAGTGAAACATGAGCAGAATTGATGCACCCATTCCGGGGCAAAGCTCTGAAAGCCATTGCATGATTTTCTGCATTATTCTTGCCATGGTACCTGGTGATACTCAAGATGGTCAGGCTCCGCGAAGCAGGCCGTCCCCAGTGAGAAAAGGGCAGCCAACTTGGTATGGACATGAAGTGTGAGCAGAAAGGGAACCATTGTTGTTTTAGCCACTAAGGTATTTTAAAAAAATCAGTTGACTTTATTTCTTAGCACGGTTTTTAGATTTAAACAACTGAGAAGATAGTTCAGAGAGTTCCATATAACCTCACCCCTTCACAGTTTCCTGTGTTACTAGCACCATACATTAGTGTAGTATATTTGTTACAATTAATGAACCAATACTGATGTATTATTCGTTTACCTTAAGATTCACTCTTCGTGTTGTACAGTTTTATGGGTTTTGACAAACGCATGTCATGCATCCATCATTATTACTATCATATAGAATAGTTTCCTAAAGCCCTAAAAAACCTATACTTCAGCTATTTATCCTAGCTCCCTTTCCCTGAACTCCTGGAAGTCCTTGATATTTTTAATGTCTGTGTGGTTTTTCCTTTTCCAGAATGTCATATAGTTGGAATTATACAGTATGTGGCCTTTTCAGACTAGCTTCTTTCAGTTAGCACTATGCATTTAACTTTCCTTCATGTCTTGATAGCTCACTTATTTTTATCACTGAGTAATATTTCATCATATGGAATGCAGTTTGCTTATCCATTCACCTATTGAAAAACATCGGGGTTGCTTTCAGTTTTTGGCAAATGTAAATATTCTTGCGCAGGTGTTGTGTGGACATAAGTTTTTAAAATTAATTAATTTTTGGCTGCGTTGGGTCTTTGTTGCTGCACGCGGGCTTTCTCTAGTTGCGGCGAGCGGGGGCTACTCTTCGTTGCGGTGCGTGGGTTTCTCATTGCGGTGGCTTCTCTTGTTGCAGAGCACGGGCTCTAGGTGTGCGGGCTTCAGTAGTTGTGGCTTGCGGGCTCTAGAGTGCAGGATCAGTAGTTGTGGTGCATGGGCTTAGTTGCTCTGCGGCATGTGGGATCTTCCTGGACCAGGGATCGAACCTATGTCCCCTGCATTGGCGGGCGGATTCTTAACCACCGTGCCACCAGGGAAGTCCCTGGACATAAGTTTTCAATTTGATTGGGTAAATATCTGGGAGTGCAGTTGCTGGATCATATGGTAAAACTATGTTTAACTTTGTAAGAAACTGCTAACCCGTTAATCAGATTGGCTGTACTATTTTTTTGGCGGGGGAGCAGGGTGGATAAGCAAACTAACATTTATTTATTTATTTATTTTCTTTTGTAAGTTACATTGTGATTTTTAAAAAAATTTTATTGTAGTTGATTTACAATGTTGTGTTAGTTTCTGGTGTACAGAAAAGTGATTCAATTATATATATATATACACACACACACACACACAGACACACACACATATATATATGTATATATATTCTTTTTCAGATTCTTTTCCATTGTACTTTATTACAAGATGTTCAATACAGTTCCCTGTTCTGGTTTCTTTTACATTTTAGCCATTCTGGTAGGTGTGTACTGGGATCTCATTGTTTTAACTTGAAGTTCCCTAATGACATATGATGTTGAACACGTATTCATATGCTTGTTTGTCATCTGCGTATCTTCTTTGGTAGGATGTCTGTTTAGATCTTTCACCCATTTTTAAATTGGGTTGCTTGCTTTCTTACTGTTGAGTTTTAAGAGCTCTTTTTCCATTTGAGATACAAGGCCTTTATCACATGGTGTTTTGCAAATATATTCTCCCCATCTGTGGCTTGTCTTTCCATTTCTTAACAGTGCCTTTTGCAGATCAGAAGCTCTTAATATTCGTAAAGCCCAACTCATCAATTTTTTTTCTTTCATGCATTGTACATTTGGTGTTGTATCTGAAAACTCATCTCCAAACCCAGGGTCACCTAGATTTTCTTCTATGTTATCTTCTAGAAGTTTTATAGTTTTGCCTTTTACATTTAGGTCTGTGATCCATTTTGAATTAATTTTTGTGAAAGGTAGAAAGTCTGTATCTAGATTAAATTTTTGCATAAGGATGTCTAATTGTTCCAGTACCGTTTGTTGAAAAGACTGTCATTTCTTCATTGAATTTCCTTTGCTCCTTTGTCAAAGACCAGTGGCCTATATTTGTGTGGGTGTATATCTGAATTCTGTTACATTTCACTGATTTATTTGTTTGTTTTTCTTTCGGGGCTACACTTCCTTGATTACCGTAACCTTAGAGTAGTCTTGAAGTCAGGTAACATCAGTCTTTTGACTTTGTTCTTCTTGAGTATTGTGTTGACTATTCTGTGTCTTTTGGTTTCTGTATAAACTTTAGAATCATTTTGCTGATAATTATTTTGTTGATATCCACAAAGTAATTTGCTAGACTTTTGATTAGGATTGCATTAAATCTGAGATCAAGTTGGGAAGAATTGACATCTTAACAATATCGAGTCTCCCAAACCGTGAATGTGGAATATATCTCCATTTATTTAGATCTTTGACTTATTTCATCAGGATTTCATAGTTTCCCTCATATGGGTTCTGTGCTTATTTTGTTAGATTTATATCTAAGTATTTAAAGTTTTTGATGCTTATTTAGATGATATTCTGTTTTTAATTTCAAATTTCAATTGTTCATTGCTGGTATATAGGAAAGCAATTTTTGTATTTAACATGGTATCCTGAAACCTTGCTGTGGTTGCTTACTAGTTCCAGAGGTGTTTTTTTGTCTTTTGGGTTTTGTAGGGTCAATTCTTTGGAATTTTATACATAGACAATCATGTCATCTGCAAACAAAGACAGTTTTATTTTTTCTTTTCCTCTCTCTGTACATTTGATGTCCTTTTATTGTCTTATTTCATTAGCTAGGACTTCAGGTTGATGCTGAATAGAGTGTTGAGAGGAGATATCCTTTCCTTGTTCCTGATCTTAGGGGGAAAGCATCTAGTTTCTCACTATGAAGTATAATATTAACTGTAGGTGTTTGTAGATGTTCTTTATCAAGTTAAACAAGTTGTCCTCTATTCTTAATTTGCTGAGGATTTCTATTTTGAGTGGGTGTTGGATTTTTGTCGAATGCTTTTTTTACGTCTGTTGATATGATCATACAATTTTTCTTCTTTAGCCTGTTGATATTTACATTAGTTGATTACATTAATTGATTTTCAAATGTTGAACCAGGCTTACATATCTGGAATACATTCCATTTAATCATTCTGTCTAATTCTTTCTTACATTGTTGGATTTGATTTTCTAATATTTTTGTATCTGTGTTCATGAGTAAAATTTGTCTGTAGTTTTCCTTTCTTGTAATGTTTATATTTGGTTTTGGTATTAGGGCAATGCTGACCTCATAGTACGAGTTAGAAAATTTTCCCTCTGCTCTTATTTTCTGGAAGAGATAATAGAGAACCGGTATCACTTCTTCCTTAAATATTTGGTTGAATTCATCAATGAAACCATCTGGTCCTGGTAGTTTCCTTTTTGGAAGGTTATTCAATTTATTTGATATATATAGGTCCATGCATGTTATCTATTTCTCCTTGTATGAGTTTTGATAGTTTATATCTTTGAAGGAATTGGTCCATTTCATATAAGTTATCAAATTTGTGGGCATAGAATTGTTCATAATATTCCTTTATTATGCTTTAAATGTTATTAGGATCAGTAGAGATAACACCTCTTTCATTTCTGATATTAATACTTCTTGTCTTCTTTCTATTTTTCTTGGTTAGCCTGACGAGAGGTTTATCAGTTTTATTGATCTTTTGAAGAACCAGCTATTGGTTTTGTTGATTTTCTCTTGTTTTTTTGTTTACAATTTTATTGATTTCTGCTCTGATTTTATTATTTCTTTTATTTTGTTTCTTTAGGTTTATGTTATTTTTTTTCTCAAATTTCCTAAAGTGGAAGCTTGGTGATTGATTTTAGGTCTTTATTCTCTTCTGATATATACGTTCAATGTTATAATTTTCTTTCTAAACCTTGCTTTTGCTTCATTCCACAAATTTTGATAAGTTAGTGTATCTTCATTCAGTTCAAAATATTTAAAAAATTCTCTTGGGAAAATCTAGCCAACTTGATGTACAAGAAGCGTGATCAAGATAGAAAACACTGTTGTTTTAAGTCACGAAGGGTTTAATTTCAACTGAAGGAAAATTAGCCTATCTTGTAGGTAAATGGGGGCAAAGCTTTTTTGTAAGTGTAGCAGTCATAGCTCTTAGTTTTAGGCAACAGGGATCAAATCTCGTTAATTTAAGCAGAAAGGGAATTTATTAAAAAGAACATTGGGTAGTTAAAAATAACTTCAGACCTGTAGTACCTGGATTGTAGGCTACACGCTTGGGAATAATGTTGCAGATCATGCAACAAAAGTAAGGCAGCAAAGATGCCACTGGTGGCGCTGCCACTGCTGATTGCCCTGCAGGTATCACCAGCACTGGGTGCTGCCTTGGGAAACTGGAGATAGCTGCTGCCATACGCGAACAGGATTGGGTCTCCCAGCTCCTGCCTCTTCACAGTGCTTCTTCCAGTTTAAAGTCTGGGAGGGGTCATATAGGCTAGTTCAACAGAATGAGACATCTGCTGTCCTAAGTAAGAAAGGGTATAACTGGAAGACCACCAGACAAGATGACTTGGGTTGGACTCCTCTCTGTGAGGTGAGCCTGAGCAGGCCGCTTTACTTTTGTGAGTTTGTAGGGTGGTATGAGGATGAAAGGAGATTAGTGCTTTGAGAGCATTGAAACGCTCTATAAATGTGTGTTATGATGTGTTCACATGCCCACAGAAAGCCCAGCAACTAACCTGGCACTAGGCACAGATTTGTTCATGTTAAAGATCTTGGCCTCTCAGTACCCATCTATCTCCCGCACTGGAATGCAGGCTAGAGATTTTGGTCTGCTTTGTTCAATGATGTAGCCCCAGCAGCTAGAACAAGGCCTAAAGGAGTGAGTGCTCAATAAATATTTGTTGAATGAGTGAATGAGTAAGTGAACGAATGAATATCTCTAGTCTGTCATCTGAGACCAGTTTCCCTAGCCTAGGCCTTTACTTCTAGGTTCATCCAAGGAGTTTCTTCCTCACTGAGTTCCATCTTCCTTCAGCTTTAGGGAAGGGGCTTCAAAAAAGCAACTGTCCAAGCAACCAGCTTCTGTCATTGTTTTTCTAGGTCTTATGATAAGGACTTGCAGGCTGCTTCTGAAGGAGCTGACCTCAGTCTCCACAAGACCCCCTTTAGCCCACCACCCAATTACGTCTTTGCCCTTTTAGCCATACTTTTCTCTTTGCAGTCTTGGCTCTAATTTTCCCATTGCTCAATTGGGCCCTAGCAGAGCTAGTCTAACGGTATCACTCTCCACCTCTTAATGACAGTAATCAGCCCACCACAGAACTGTCATTTGACTTACCCCAGGGTCATACACAAAAGTCATAGAGAACATAAGGTGAAGACGATTGGACCTGAAGAGAACGTTAGAAGCCGTCTAAGCTTGCTGCTTTGGGGGAGCTTCACATTTTGTGCTGCTGCTGCTTGTTCAGCACCTCCCCTTGATCCTCCCATGGCTGGCTCCTTCTTTTCGGAAGCCTCAGTATAAAAATCACCTCCTTGGGGCTTCCCTGGTGGCGCAGTGGTTGAGAGTCCGCCTGCCGATGCAGGGGACGCGGGTTCGTGCCCCGGTCTGGAAAGATCCCACATGCCGCGGAGCGGCTGGGCCCGTGAGTCATGGCCGCTGAGTCTGCGCATCCGGAGCCTGTGCTCCGCAATGGGAGGGGCCACAACAGTGAGATGCCCACGTACCGCAAAAAAAAAAAAAAAAAAAAAAATCACCTCCTTGTGTGGGTCTTCCTTGAGTACTTAATCTAAAGTACTCGTACCTCTCCATCATAAGACTACATTTTAATGATCTGCTTATTACTACCACTATGTCACATACATATATATATATATTTTGCGGTACACTGGCCTCTCACTGTTGTGGCCTCTCCCGTTGCAGAGCACAGGCTCCGGATGCACAGGCCCAGCGGCCATGGCTCACGGGCCCAGCTGCTCTGCGGCATGCGGGATCTTCCTGGACCGGGGCACGAACCCATGTCCCCTGCATCGGCAGGCGGACTCTCAACCACTGCGCCACCAGGGAAGCCCTGTCCCATACATATTTATTAATTTATTGATCATGCAAGCAGATGAACAGTACCTGCCACATGTCAGGAGCTCAATAACAATGTTGAATGAATGAATCCATTCAAGCTCCTCTGGAAACCGAAGCCTAGAGAAGTAAAGTGACCCTGAAAAGGTCACAGAGCTCATTAATGGAAAAGCAGGGACTAGAACCCATGGCTCCTGACTCTCGTCCAGTGCTTTTCCTGCCATACCTTCGCAGCAATAAAGGTAAAAAGAACGAGTCCCCACTGTGTGTCCCCCTCCATGCTAGTTGCTCTCTACATGTCAATCCATCCTTATAACAGCCCTACAAGGTTGATAGAATTCACAATTTTATAAATAAGGATAGAGGGTCTTTGGATTCTAAGCAGTTTGCCAGAATATCACACTGCTATAGAGAGAGAATTGGGATCTGAACCCAGCTTTGTCTGTTTCTCAAGTTTTTTTGTACCATCTCAGCTGCACGACTCCCTTCAGATAAAATTTGCACCTTATTAGTATTTCTGTACAGTAAACCTAAGCAGTGAATAATAGGGAAATTTCAGGCACTGTGGCAGGCAGACAGAAGGCTTGGGGTAGGGAGGTCCTGCAGCTTTCCCCTTGCCCTTCAAATCACACAATAGAGGTGACATCTGTCTCTTTCTCTCACAAGTGAGTCTCATCAGCTCTAGGGTCCTGGACTGGAACTGTCACACGGGATAAGCAGCCTCCGAAGGTCCGTAGTGTGAATGGAAGCTTGGCCCAGCTCTATTTCATTTTCTGCTTGGGAGGACAAGAAGTTGGATGTGTGTAATGGATGCCAAAACGGCTAGAAAATAAACTCTCCCATCCATGATTTGTACATCCCCAAATCTAAAACCTGTGGACCAAGTGATACGTGAGACCATGAGCCCCTGGTTTCTGCCCCCTCTGTGCAGCCTGGACCCGTGTTCAGTCTAGCTCCAGCCTCCTGTCCTCTTGAGCCCGTGTGGCACTTACTTGGCTGACTCTTGACCTTAGGCAAACTCAACCATTCCCCAGGCAGCAGAATATTTCTGGAGAAAACACACAATCCATGTCCTCTTGCCTCATCTGGGCCTTTGATGCAGCTGCATGGTCCTTTTGTTCTGCTCTGGTCACCAGCTCCTTCCCATCTTCACTGTTGTAGTAAAGAAATCCATGCTGGGTTCAGAAATGCTGGTCCAAATACACATGCTGGCTTTGACAGCTTAGAGGGAGCTGCAGGTCTGGGGGAAGGACGTTCTCAGCATCAATAATAGCTTCTCAGGTGGTGACAGTCAAGGAGGTGCTAGCAGTTCCCTGGTCCTCTATCATAAAAATCTAAAACTTGCCTTATGGGCTCAAATTCTTGTTCGTATCCCTCTGATAAAGGATTTGAGGTCTTTGTATTAGAGAGCGTCATCTTCTTGCCTGCTTTGCTCCCTTGCTATCTCACCTTCCTTCTTTCTTTCAATGAAAGTCAAGTGCCTACTGTGTGCTGAGCATTGTTCTAGGCTCTGTAGGGGGAAGGCTAAAATCTTGGATATCCTGGAACTTCCACGTAAGTCATAGTTGACATCCATGACATCCATTCTAAGGGTAGAGTGCCTCCCAAGTCCCCTCCATCCCTGGTATGCACGAATGTATCTATATGCTCATTAAGCTTAGTTATATTCTTGGGCTGAATCAATGTCTTGGGGCTCCCATCTAATTCACTAGATTTCTCTTTCTGAGACAGGGAAGAACAAAGGCAAAGGCAATAAGGATGTAAGGAGAAGATACACCTTTTCAAGACAGAGACCCTCAAAGCAGCTCTTGTAGCAAACCAAACATTAAAAGTAATTTTGGTTGAGCTGAGGTGTCCCTGAACTCAAAAGCACAGGTGTAGCGAGATGAGAGGGCAGAATTAACTTGGAGACAGAGTAATAAGCTAATACAGTGAGCATGGCAACTCAGGGACTGAGAATTCATAAATATATTCATGTTTTCTTCCCAGTAAGATTGATTAAATACCCAAACCCAAAGTTAGACTAAAAGAGAGATGGCAAGAGCGAGAGAGAGAAAGGGGGAGTGAGCTACAGAAGTTCTGGTAAAACATATCAACTCCAGACAAAGAATACTTCATCAAACACATAAACAGCCACTGCCTGATACATTAGGATCTGAAAGTATCATAAATTAACCTGCCAAGAAACTTTGCAAAAGGTCATATTTAACATTAATCAGGCTCTGGGAAGCAGTGTGTACTTTCAAGGCGAGAAGAAAGAAAAACGACTGCCCTCCTTGTATTTCATTTTCAAAATCACTTCCAAATTATTCAGCAGGAGAGGAAAAAGACCATTTCCAGCTGATTTAGGGACAGAGAATTGATTCCATTGTCACCTAGACATCCCTTCGTTGTGGGTGTTGAGGCACATAAGTGGAAGGGAACATTGCCTGGACCTGACCACGCACTTTCATATTACGTCCTTTGTCCTGCTTTCAACAGCGTGGTGGTCTTACTTTGAAAAGTGCCCACCCATAGGTGAAAGGGTAGCACAAGAGCAGCTCAGGAGAGGGGACACCGTCAAAGAAAGTTGTAGGTCGAAGAATATGGGCAATCACCCCAGTGGTGGCTGGTTTGGAAAACAAGCCTTCTTTCAGGCTATGAGACCTTGAGCCAGGGCCAAGTTCTGAGTCATTCAGTAAGACCATATGAGATACTGGGCTCACCATTCCTGGGAATTAGTTTCCCCGTCCACTGACTGGGATGATAACACTTGCCTGTAGAACAGATAGAGAATGTGTCTACTCATCTGGCTGGGAAATGTGTAGCATACATTTAGATCATTAATTTTCTGTCTTCTCTCAGAACGCCTGTTTTCTCTATCCGACTTTACGTGGATGCTTCTGTCTTTATTGCTGGTTACTTTAGACTCTTACCCTATTCCTTTCCTGTCAGCTGCCTTTCCTAATTGGCAATTCTAATTTGCCCCAAGACGGAGCCACATTAACATGTACATTTATTCAACAGATATTTATGAGGCACTCACTATGTGAGTCAGGCTCTGTTCTAGGTGAACAAAACAGACCCGAGTCCCTGCCCTCACCATATACATAAACAAATAAACACCAGAAATTAATAATGTGGCAATATGACAAATGCAATAAATAAATGAAGAGCATGGTAAGTTAGAAGGTGATGCATACTCTGCGGGGGTTCAAGAGGGCGACCGTTGGGAGTGCCAAGGTGGGTACAATTTTAAATAGAGTGGCCAGTGTAGGCTTCATTGAGAAAGTGATATTTAAACAAAGTTTTGCAGGAGGTGAGGGAGGAGCCAATTGAGGAAAGAGCATTCCAGGTACGAGGACAGCAGGTGCAAAGGCCCTGAGGTTGAAATTGCCTGGCATGTTTGAGGAGCAGCAAGGAGGCTGTCGCATCAGGAGAAGAGTTGAGTGAGGGGGAAGGGGTGAAGGAAAGTGAAGCTGAAGATTGTCTAGGGCCTGCTGGCTCAGCAGGAAGGACTGCGGCTTTTACTGTGCAAGAAATGGGCCATCTTTGGAGGGTTTGGAGCAGAAGAGACACAGTTTGACTTGCACATTGATTTACAAAGGTGTCATGTCAGTGTTGCTCAGATCTGCTGTAATCAGAGGGAGGAAGAGGAATTTAACCTCTAAACCCACAGGCACCAAGGGAAGCCATGGGCAGTTCAGGGCCCACCCAGAGCAGCGCTTCCTTCGTTCACTCTTTCCTTCTACAAAGTCTTTGTTGTAATCTGAGCTTTCGTCTTCTCCCTCCGTCTTGAGGAGAGCATCTCAGACAGCCTGAGGAAGCAGCCCAGCCAGGGGAGCACAGAGAGTATTCAGGGGATGTTCTGCGGGGGCCGCCTTTCCCAGCCTGCCCCTGCCGGCTGGAGAACCTTCTGTCAGCCACGGAGATGGCTCACCGGGGGAGGCGGCATCTCTGCACAGCCAGACTATCTGTCTGTTCTGATGATCAAGGAGGGACTTGGTGAGAGCAGCAGCTGAGAGCCCTCTCAGGTGATAAAACTTCCCCGGGGCACTCGGGAGAGAGGAGCTCCTGGCGAACGTGAAGAACGAGCGTTGTGCCGTGTAAATACATTTACGGGACAGAGCTGTTCCTTGGCCCGCTGGGGCCCGTTTCTTGACTGTATGGCAGGAATGGTCTTCGTTGGAATGATTGACAGGGCCAGTGGGGAAAGCTAAGCAGTCCTTGATGTCTTGCCTTGCGTTGGCACAAGTCGGGGGAACAGGCTTGGAGAGGCACTGAAGCTGGGGTCCACGGGTGGCCTCGGAGTGGAAAGCTCTTGCTCTTCTTGCCGTGTGGAAAAACCCCATGTGGTCTGTCTCCATGTTCCAGTTCTCCCTGGTCCAGGTCCCGTAGAATCTTCATTTTCTTTCACGGGGCAGACAGGAAACTCCCTCTGGCCCGGTTTGGGGTAACATTGTTTAACCGTGGCAGTTAGGAAGCCCTGTCTGTCTGGCTCATCTGGGAGATGCTCCAAGTGGGTCCAGGTCGGTGGGTGTGAGATGGTGATACTCATATGATCCAGGCCTGGTGGCAACTCCACTCTGTTAACCTAGAACCAGCCCCTCTGATTCAGGTGGTGGGATTCTGGGGTCTTAACAGGTGCAGCTCAGCCGCTACAGTGCTCTCAGCAGGTCACAAAGGGAGAACGTGGCCCCTTAGCAATGGGCGTCGAGGGCACTCAACCAGCCCAGGATATTGGGATATTTCAGACTCAGTCCATGTGTCTGAGAGGTGCAAAAAAATCCCTTCAGTCCAGCCTGGAGAAGGAAGAGGACCAGGTCCTGGTGCTCCCAGTAGCCAGAGGTGTCTGAATGCAAGGGTCTCGGAGGCCTATTCCTGCTTCCTCTGGGGCTGAGGATGGTGTTTTGTCCTCATTACGCTGCCCAGTGACCGTGCGTGACTCCTTTCCCACGGGTAGGCCTGTGATTCCCACTTCTTTGGCATGTCTCTTTCCAGGGTGAGGTCTTGGTGAGGGCTTGCCGATGTGGGAGAATGCGACTCTTAGCAAATCTGCAGGAACAGCTGGCCAGGAACCGCTGTGCGACAGGAGGGGCTGTGGTTTGGTGGTTGTGGTTCTTTCTCTGAGATGAGCAGCCCTGTCATCCTTCTGTTGGGTATCCTGGGGAGGAAGAATTCCTGGTGCTGATACGTTTAGGCTGCAGATTCCTGCCCCCAGGAGAAGTAGCAGAGGTGCCAGCTTTCAGGTCCCTCCAAGAGGCATTGGTACCATCCCTGGAGATGAGTGTGGGGACGCGCTCTGCCCTGCCGGCCTCCCTGGAGATGAGGTGTCTTACCTGCCGGGCTGTTTCTACCTTGAATGTCTACAACTCATCAGTTTGGTCTCTAGGGGAAAGAAGCCAGACAGCTAGATTCCCTGAGCTGCAGCTCCTGGGACAGCTACTGCTACGATTTTGGCATCTTCATTCACAGCTTTTCAAACGTTTGGCCTTTTGACCACCCAGCTTCCCATTCATCTCTCAGCCCCAAGGACAGCTGGGGTGCAAAGCTGTGGGGTCACCATCCCCTGGGGGATTCTTTTCTATTAGCTGGTGCTGGAGGCACCTGGTAAAGGATGGGCTTTGCTCCAAACTGCAAGGCCAACTTGGATTTCTTGTAGTTCAGAGGAGGACACCTGGAAGAGTGTGGAGTATGTCCAGAGAGCAAGTCAGCATGTGCCCAGGATGGAGGGATCAAGTTTCTAACGCTGATGACAAGTGAGGCGGCAAGTCCTTCTACCCACCCCATCCCCTGGCAGCCGTAGGAGCATCTCACAAGTCTCCCCTACAGAAACAATCCGGACCTGAGGCCCCACCCGGTGCAGGCTTCAGAACTGATGCTCAGAGATAAGACATGGCATTGGATTCCCACCCCAGTTTTCCGTTAAACAACAGAGCAAGAAGGGACTGTAATAATCATCTACTTTCAACATCCTTATTTTACAGATAAGGAAAGTGAGTCCCAGTGGGAATAATAATAATAGCCAGTGCCTTTATGTTGTTTCCTATGTGCCCATTACTGTTGTAAGGACTTCCTGTTCCATCCTCACAGAACTCTGTGAGGTAGGCATTGTTATCATCTCCATGTTACAGAGGAGGAAACTGAGGCAGTAGAGGCTAAGTCACTTGGCCAAGGACATATAGCTGGCATGTGGTGGAACTGGCGTTCAGAGACAGGCAAGTCTGACTCCAGGGTCCAACCCTGGTAGTTTGGTCAGAATCAGGACCCACAATCTAAGCATCCCCAAAGCCTCCATCCATGCATTCTCCTTTTAGACCTATGTGTTAGGTCCAGTGTGGCAGCCACCAACCACATGTGGCTATTGAGCTCTTGAAGTGTGGCTTGTCCAACTGGAGGTGTGTTGTAAGTGTAAAATACGCTCTGGGTTTCAAAGCCCTAATACAAAAAAGAAAAAGAATGTGAGATATCTCATTATTATTTTTGTATTGATTACATGTTGAAGTGATAATCTGTTGGATGTATTGCTTTAAATAAAATATATAATTATAATTTACTTCATCTTTTTTTTTTTTTTACTCATTTTTGGTAACTGCCAGGATTGTAGGATTACCTATGTGGCTTGCATCTGTGACTCACAGTATATTTAACATTGTATATGTGACCTGTATTTGTGGACAGCACTGTTCTATACCATCAGTTGCCAGCTGGAAAGCAAACTTGAGTGTCTCAGTGCTATTGAGGCTGCATCTCAGTCTTAGCCCCCAGTGACTGCAGTGCCTTGTAAAGAGGGCGTCTCATCCACACTTGGCTTTGTCTGCATCTGTGACTCACATTTTTGCTCCATGTTGAGCTGGAACCTTCCCTGCCACCATCAAGGGAAGGGCATACCATGAAAGTCCTGAGAGGTTAGTAAGGCGTAATGGAAAGGGCACGAGCCCCGCAGATCCACGTTTGAATCCTGGCTTTGTTGTTATGTATTAGTTCCACTATTTGAACTTGGAGCTTCTCGTTCCTTATCTGTGGAATGGGGATAATAGTGCCTGTGCTCTTGAGTTGTGGGGATAAATGAGATGATGCGTATGAAGTGCGTAAAGCAGAGTGATGTCCCACTAAAGCCACTGGTCCTCTCGCTTCCAGCCCCTGTTATCAGAGGCTGGCTTTTTCTACCACTTACAATATCTTGTTCTAGTGACCAAAACCTAGAGAAAACATCAGGGAGAATGGTCCCTGCTGCTTTTTTACTTTCCGATTTCCTTGGTAACTTGGGACAAGTCTGTGCCTCAGTTTCTCTCTGTGTGAAGAAGGTGAGGCCCCTGAAAGACAGACCCTGCTCATGCTGCCCAGTGATGCTTGGAACTCTCAGATGCCAAGCAGCAGTGCTCAGGGTGGGTGGGAAAAGGGTGCACTGGGGCAGCCTTCAGGTTATCGTCTTCCCATCCTTCTCCTGCTCATGAAACCCAGCCTGCTCTGCTACTGGCTCATGTCTGGGGCAGACACAGGTGTGAATCTGGGACCAGAGAGGCCCAAACTATCTTGGGCTCAGAGTGGCCGAGGCCAGGCCATATCCAGTGGGTCTGTCCAGGGAGAATGGAGTGACACCAACACTCAGCCTGGGCTGTCCTTTGGAATATTTGTGGGGGGAGCTGGAGCCCCAGGTTGGCTCTCGTTTTCTTAAAGATTTCCAGGCTATGGGTCTAGGACCCCCATTGTGTGCAGTAGTGAAGTCACGTCGGTAAAACGTGGTGGAAGTGCACAGCCATTCAAATTAGTACAAATGTGCTCATTGTTATAAGACCATGGACAAGTCATTCAGTCTCTCTGAGTCCGTTTCTCACCTTTACAAGGAAATAACACCTAGCTTACATAGCAGTTGTACGATAAATGACAAAATCTGTTGGAGTGGACTTTAAAGATGTGCATAGTGGGCAGTCGTTAAGTGTCAACTGTTTGGAGCCGTGTCTTTTGGTTCCAGTGTAATGACAGCAGGAAGGTTTCCCCCTCTTTGTTTCAAGAACTATGGGTCTGTCCATATAGAACATGGCCAGCAGCAGCCCACTGAAGAAAAGAGGAATGTCAAACGCTTACTAACCTCTTCCCTTCCCCAGTTCATACCCCACTGTCCATTTGGTGGTCTGAGTCACAAAGATAAGGCTGAGAAACAGAATCATTTCCTCTTCAGAATTCTATAGGTAGAAATCAGCAAGTAGAAGGACAATTTGGGACTAATTTCAGTCCCTATGTGGTTTTGAGCAAATAAATGAGTCACAATATGCCCTTGGCCAGCCCATGTATCCTCTCGGGGCATCCGCTTCCTCTTTAATAAAATGGGATGAGTAATCCTTGCCTCTCCTTCATTTTACAAGCATGTAACAAGGATGAATCCAGTAATGGCTGCAGAATCCTTTGAGGTCCTTGGAGAAATCGTTGCTATATAAATGCAAAGTATGATGCCCATTTCTAGTATATTGTGTTTTGCAAATAAATATGTAATCCTACATCATATCCATGTCAATGCCAGTCTGGCCAACTATATGCCACATGCGTGTTTTTCAGGGAAATAATCATCTCCACACATTACTCCTTGAAAGCCTAGCTCCAGATTTATAGAGTGTGAGATTGTTATTATTACCATTTTTCTTTTGGGAAGCCCATCTATTCTGCTCCATTTCAGCTTCTGATGTTTCTGACAGGTCATCCATGGTGATGTGTGCATGGGGGTTTCTCAGTACCTTCAAGGACCTGGATCAGGACCAAGGAGGGTTTCATGTTCATCACTTTTCCCATTTGTTTCCCTGACCCTCTTAATTGAGTTGTTCAGAAGAGAAGCCCTGTCATTCATTTGAAAAATGGCCTGCTTGTCCCTTCCCAAGAACTTTAACCAGCTTGCTCTCTGATTCGGGAGATAAAATAACCGACTGGGGGACACACTTTGATTCTTACAACACTTTACAGGTCATCGGGTATTGTCACTATCTCGGTAATGCTGACACTGCGTGGCCCCTGTGATCAAGCCTAAAGACGTGTGAGGTGGTAATTTCCTAGTCTTGGTTCCGAAGCTTCAGAGCTCACACTTAGGTGAATCACAGTTCTCAGGGCTGAGTTTTCTTCCTTTTTAATAAAAATACACAGAAATTTGGCCCATGAGGGAAAAGTGAGTACTGATCCTGAATTAAAGGGGAAACATTTCTGTGTTTGAGTCTCTGGGGTCTTGTGCTGAAAAGTAGACAGTTGGGGGTCCTCTGGGCTTCTGTCTCCTGGGATCATTCATATCCATCGCGTGTCGGCCTTTCCCCAAAAAGATTCTTGAGGCTTGATTCATGTTCACAAAATCCCTAGGAGCTGAGAATTGGAACTTCTGAATCTTCTACCTTTACAGAAAGTGTAAAGGAAATTCTAGTTCATTGTTCCCCTGAAAGGCTTGGACCGCAAGGGTTTTGTTGCCCTACCCACTGTCTGATCATTCTGACTAAATGCTGGCATACTTTGGGTAAACCCCTGGTCATTCATATTCAAAGTCTCCCTTATTGGGGCTTCATCCTGTCCCTTACTTCCCGTTTTAAATGTAGGTTCTTTTATCAGCTTTCCTTCCTTTTCATTCAAACCAGCCTCCTCCAGTGAGCTTATCCTTTCCCATATCTTTTACTACCATGTTATTTTTCTGATTTATTTTTCTTTCCTTAGCTCCAGATCCATATTTCTAATTGCATACTGTGCATCTCCTTCTGTATGTCCTATACACACCTTAGACTCCATGACTAAAATCAGACTCACCATCTTTTCTTCACACCTTTTCCACTTCCTACATTCTTTGCCTTGGCTGTGGCAACTGGTAAACAAACTTAAACCAGAAATGTGGGTGTTGTTTTATATTCTCCCCTTTATTCCATTCAGTTGTGAGTCATGTCAGTTTCTCTCGAATCCTCTTTTCCATCCTCTCCACTGCTCTTGGAAGAGTTCAAGGTCTTGGACCTTCTTACTTGGACTCTTGAAATAGTATGAAATTCACCACCCTTTTCAAGTCTCACAGCCACCTCCTCTCCTCCTCAGTGCATCCTGTTTGCTTGTGGGCCCTCGGCAGTGAAAGTGCATAGTCTTAACCGCTGGACTGCCAGGGAATTACCTATTTTTCATTTTTTGCACCCATATTCATAGCAGCATTATTCACAATAGCCAAAACTTGCAAGCAGCCCAAGTGTCCATCGATAAGTGAATGGATAAACAAAATGTGGTCTCTACTTGCAATGGAATATCATTCAACCTTAAAAAGGCAGGAAATTCTGACAAATGCTACAACATGAATGAACCTTGAGGACATTATGCTAAGTGAAATAAGCCAGTCAAAAAAAAAAAAGAAAAATATTGTATGATTCCTTTTATATGAGGACTTAGAGCAATTCACGTTCATAGAGACGGAAAGAAGAACTGTGGTTGCCAGGCACCAGGTGTAAGGAGTAATGGGGAGTTCTCATTTAATGGGGCCATAGTTTCAGTTTTACAAGACGAAAGAGGTTCTGGAAATGGATGGTGGTGATAGTTGCACAACAATGGGAATGTACTTAAAGCAAAAAAAGGATCCATGTGTTCTGTAGAACAGTAATGGACCAGAATTTAGGAGCCTTGTTTTCAAGTACAGGCTTTGCTTCCTACTGCAAGGGAGCTCTAGGCCTCAGGGTTCTCATCTACAAGTCAAAGAAATTTGGGTGAGGAGACCTCTTAGGCTGATGCTCCCTCTGGAATGCTGGGATTTGGAATGTGGATCCCTGGCTGCAGGGAGAGCCAGGTGGAGCGCTGTGGGAATTTACTGGGAAAACGGCCCTGAGCACCTGCTACTGGAGGGATCATCCTCTCATACAAAGAGATGATTTACATCTTCTTTTTCAGGCCAAGTCTCCACTCCGTTCTCTGCTCTCTAAAGGGAGCCAGAGAACTAGCACATCATGGGAGATCAGTACCCTCCTCTTAAGGGCACTAATCTCATCAGGTCAGGGTTCCACCCTTATGACCTCATTTAAACTTAATTACTTCCTTACTC
The DNA here is from genome assembly GCF_964270905.1 of Leucopleurus acutus. Taxonomy (NCBI): domain Eukaryota; kingdom Metazoa; phylum Chordata; class Mammalia; order Artiodactyla; family Delphinidae; genus Leucopleurus; species Leucopleurus acutus. The sequence continues at coordinate 88,059,465 of NC_139144.1, forward strand.
CAAATACAGCCATAATGTACATTATGATTCATAATGTAATGAATCATAACTTCAACATATGATTTAGGGCAGATACAACTCAGTCCACAGCAGGGCCTTTGCACTGGCTGTACTCTATCCAGAAAGCTCTTTCCCCAGTTTTCCCAATGAGTGACTCCTTATCATTCACACCTCTGCTCAGAGAGTTTTCCATAACCACCCCATACAAAGTAGCCATACTGTCACTCTCTCTCAGGTTACCGTATTTGTAAATAATATTCCACGTAGTACTCATCACTCTATGCTTCTTAAGAACTAACTTATTTTTGGAAGTCTGCTGCCCATCTTCATCTCCTCCAATAATATAGGCTCCACAGAAACAAGGACCTGTGGTCTCTTGAGAGCTTGGAACTGTGCCTGGCACATTGCAGGTCCTCACTAAATAGTTGTTGAATAGTAGCTAAGTGAATAACTACATGGATGACAACCCTAGTTACTGCCATTGGAAGGTGGCAGTCTGGTGGGGGTGGCTGATGTGTTAGAAGGCACCAGATCACTGGCTGCCCTAACAGAAGAAAGTATGTGTGTTATGGGAGTGAGGGAAGGGAATGCCTGATTCTGTGCAGGGCTGTGAGGGGAGAATTGGGGCAGACTTCACGAGTGAGATACTCCTGTGTTTCATCTCAGAGTGTGACACAGAAGAGATGAGAAGGTTGATAATACCTTATTGGAGAGAGAAGGTGTATGCAAAGTCCTGGAGGGAAGGGAGTGCCATTTCCAGGTGCCTGGGGGTGGTTTGGGGTGGCATGCACAGAGAGGGGTAGCAAGCTTAGGGTCGCAAAGTCCCTTGGGTCGCATGCTAAAGAAGCTGGGCTTTACCCTAGGAGACACAGGGCCCCACCAAAGGAGGTAAGGCCCTCGACGCAGATGTGCATGCTTTCCCCTCAGGCCTAAATGTCTCAAGCACGCCACCTCAATCCACTCAATGGCACAAGGTTTGTCTGTTTCTCACAGTTCCCTTACAAGACTGTGAGCTTCTTGAGGGCAGGCAGCTGACTGTATTCATTTTGGTATCTCCTTCATAGTGCTCACTCCTTAGCTGGTATTGAAGCTCAGCAACTGGTTTTACCAACCTGGTGACTTTTTTTTTAGCAGGAGTCAGAAAGCCAATTCTAGCTCAAGCATCCTGAGTAACAGGTGGCTTATTTTGGGGATACAGGGTGGGACATTGGGCTAAAGTGTCTCAAGTGGCCCACTGCAAACCTGGGTGGTTACAGAGAGAGTGGTGGGCGGGTGAAAAGCTCTGGCTTTGTCAACAGGTGGGTAAAATTATAATTTGCAGGGAGCGGGGAGAGAAAGGATTTGTTCTGAGTTCCATGGCTCTAGTCTGAGATGGTCTCCACTGCACCAGGAGAAAAGGGTCATCCTCCTTAGAGATGCCACTGATCGTTTACAAACAAAATACCCAGAACTTGCCACTGACATTTCTATTAATTTTAGAGATGGCAAAGTGAGACGTGGGAAGGCCACTTCTGTGAGCTCCAGTCTGGAGATTCCAGCTTGGCCTCTGACTGTTGACCCGAATACAACACTCAGTGCACCAGTTTCTTCTGGGAGTCCTTCTTCCTTTGTCTGCCAGGTCAGAGAGGAGGGAACCCCAGGGTACATTCCTTGAGAGGCCCTCCCAATGTTTTCTTGTCAGTCTGTGTTTGGTATCATACTGGGAGCCCAGTGTTAACGCCTGCATGTGCACTGCTAGCCAGTACCTGGCATGATGCTTGCCTGGGTGCCTTCTTAGGCAAGACAAGGGGTTTTTGAAGGCAGTGTCTGCCATGGATCCATGCCACTGCACGACCTGGCTCTGCAGAGAGTGTTGTGTTATCCAGCCGTGAACCAAAGGGAGCCACAGGTCCTCTGGTAGCGGCCTGTGACAGTGGCAGGTAGTCTGTGACTTCCAACCAATGTTGGCTCATACTAAGTCCTAGAACACTAGGTCATTCATTTTTTCTCCTTAGCCCACAGAACGGTGGTTCTCAACTTTGGCTATACTTTGGAATCTTTGGGGGAAAGTTTCAGAAATCTTGATGCCCAGGACACATTTCAGACCAATTAATATCTATGGGACCGGGACTCACATATCAATATTTAAAAAAAAATCTAATTCATTGAGGTATAATTTACATACAATATAATGTATCCTTTTAAGCATATGATTTGTTGGCCTTTGACGAATATATATACTTGTGAAAGCATCACCACTATGGTCAAGATAGAACATTTCCATCACCCCAGAAAATTCCGTCATGCCCCATTGCAGCTGGGCCGCCTTCTTCCTCTCCCAGGAAACCTCTGATCCATGTTCTGTCCCTTAGATTGGTTTTGCCTTTGTTAGAATTCCATGTAAATGAAACCTTACTTTGTCGTCTTCTGTATAGCAAAATGTTTTTGAGATTCACTGTGTTCATTCCTCCTTCTTGATGAGTAGTATTCATTGTATGCATGTGTTTGCTAGTTACCTGTTGTTGGCCATTTGGGGTTTTCCCCAGTTTTTAGCTATTAGGAATATACTCCTATCAACATTTGTTTAGACCCTGTGGGAACATCGATTTTCAGTTTTCTCGGGTATTTTGGAATGGAATTGACAGGTGATACAGTAAAATACAAGTTTAACTTGCTAAGAAACTGCCTATTTTCCAAAGTAGTTAATTCATTTTACATTCTCACCTGCAGTGTCTGAGAGTACTCTGTATTCTTGCCAGTAGTTTATGTTTTCAGGCTTTTAAAATTTTAGCCATTCTAGTGGGTGTGGGGTGGTAGCACATTTTGGTTTTAATTTGCCTTTCTCTGATGACTAATGATATTGAGCATCTTTTAATATGCTTATTGCCTATTTATATATCTTTTGTGGCATGTCTTTCTTTTAATGGAATTGTTTTGGTATTATTGAGTACCAAGAGTTCTTTTCATATTCTTGATTATTCTTTGGCTGGTATATATTTCCGTTTACACTTATACTGCCCCCGCCCCGATATTTTCTCCTATGGCTTGCCTTGTTATTTTCTTAACAGTGTCGAAGAGCAGAAGTTAAAAACCTTGATAATGTTTAATTTGCCAGTTTTTTCTTTTGAGATTCATGCTTTTTGTGTCCTAAGGAATCTTTGCCTATCCCAAACCGTGAAGGTTTTAACCTATATTTTCTTACAGATGTTTTATAGTTTAACTTTTCAAGTCAAGGTTGTGTATGGTGTGAGGGACAAGTCAAGGTTTATTCATTTTTTTCTATGGATATCCAATTGTCCCAAGCCATTTATGAAAAGACCATCCTTTCTCTATTAAATTATGTTGTTACCTTTGTAAAAAAAAAAAAAAATCAATTGACCAGATATATCTGGGTCTATTTCTGGATTTACTTTTCTGGTCCACTGATCTATTTATCTATACTTACACTAATAAACATCACTTTGATTTTGTAGCCTTATGGGAAATACTGAAATCAGTCAGCGTAAGACCTCTAAGTTTATTCTTCTTTTTCAGAATTGTTTTGGCTCTTTTATATCCTTTGCATTTCCCTGTGAATTTTAGGATCAGCTTGACAATTTCCACAAAATAAGCCTGCTGGGATTTTTACTGAGATTGCATTGACGCTACAGACGAGTTTGGGGAGAATTGATATCTTAAATAACATTGAGTGTTCCAAACTGAGTATGGGTCATCTCCATTTATTTAGGTCTTATTTAATTTATTTTGCAATATTTTGTAATTTTCAGTTGGGGGGGTGACTTAGATGACTTTTACTAGATTTATTCCTTTATTCCTAGTATTTTATGTTTTTGGTGCTATTTACATGGGATTATTGTTATTATTATTACATGGGATTATTTTAAAATTTCATTTTCCAGTTGATTGATGCTAATATAAAAGAATACAATTGATTTTTTATATTAACCTTGTATTTTTTGACCTTGCTAAATTCACATATTATTTCCATGACCTGCCATGAGATATTTCTACATTTCTCACAGCAGTGAGAAATTTATAGTTTTCAGTGTACGGGTCTTGCACATATTTTAAATTTATCCTTAAGTATTTTTTGTTTAAGCTACTGTGAATAATCTTTTAAAATCATTTTCTTTTCCAATTATTTTTTGCTCAGGCACCAGTGTTCTTTTTAGCTTCTCAGGTAATCTGATAGTGTATGTGAGGCTGAGAACCACTGGTCTGGGAGACTCTGATCATGAACCCTGCTGGAGGTGGGACCACTAATGGTATTTGTTTTTCTTCCTTTGTTGTGATGTATGTGGATGGCTCAGATCACTCAGGTAACTGAGAGTCCCCTCAACAAGCAGAATCATTTGCACCTGTGGCCAAGTGGAACCCTTGCGATTTGTCTTAATGGGCTCTAAAGATAACAGCCTCCTAAAAGGGACTTAATGGATCTTGAAGTATGTTATTGACCTAGTGTGGACCTGACCATGCTGATTTGCTGGATTTGAGCTTCAGCTCCTCAGGACCAGCTATGTGCTGGGCATTGGTACTGGGAGGCAAACTTTGTAGCTCCGTGGGCTACCTATTTCCCCTGAGGTTATGTGTGTTGTAGGTAGCGGGGATGGGTTGGGGGGGAGTTGTTTTGGTAGTTCTTCCTTAATTAGAAGAAAAGAGATGGAAGGTGGGATGTGAGTCTGCAACCTGTTCTTCATTTTCCCCAGTGCTCCGGGTAATGGTATTTAACGGAAAGACAAATCCATTCATCTTCCCAGTGTCCTGGCACATGGAAGCCCTGAGGGCTACTGTCAGGAGAGATACTAGGGGCTATAAAAAGCCATTCGATTCCCTCCCCTCTTAATTCTCCCTTTGTAACCCCTTTCCCAGGGAGACTGGTACTGTGCTTGCTGACTCTTCGTCACCTGGAAGTCTTAGGCCTCGTGGCATTTTACCGAGATTCAGATTAGCTTTACCATCTCATTCTTCTTTCTTTTATCTCTGTCATTTTTCTGCCAGGGGTAGCAACACCATGGAAAGATTTCTTTCTGCTTTATCCTGCCGATTTTTAAAAGAGCTGGTTGATTTGCCATTGGGCGTAGGAGAGCAAACCAGTCCCTCAGGACAGGTAGCAGCTGAAGTGGTGCTTCTAGCCTCAGGGCCCTGGTGTTTCTGAGGCAGGCTTAGGGAAACAGGAGCCCCTTGCCTGTCTTCTGTGCTTTTGTTTTCAGTTTTGGCATCTGTACCTTGTTTCATCTCCCGTTAGTACCTGTGTCAGGGTGGAGCTAGATGAGTTGGGCAGCATTGGTCCCCTTTGATCATAAAATTGTCCTGGAGGAGAGATCCATTTCCAAAGGATTTTCTCCCTCTGCTTCTGTTGTTTCCTTCTCTCAGGTTGCTGTGTCCCCAACACCTCTGCCCATATCCCTCCTCTCCCATTTTCATTTGTTTTTCACCACAGGTTCAGAAAATTCAATTCCACACCCATTTACTGAGCGCTGACCCCATGCCAGGGACTGTTGGTGGGCAGGAGAGTTACAGTAGGAAACAGGTCTGGTCCCTGCTCACAAGAAGCAAGTCTACTGGAGGGGACAGACAAACACAGATGCAAATCGCTGTCACTCCAAGTCAGGAATTACATACTCACAACAGAGGAATGAATAAAGCCCTTTGGATGATGACGTCTACGAAGGGCACGCTCCATATACACGCTGCGTTTTATCTGGGCCTCAAAGAAGGGGTGGGGTTTCAACCATCACAGAGGATGTGAGGGTAGGAAGGGTGCAGTAGGACATTGAAACTAAGGGAACAGAGTTAGCAAAGGCCCAGAGGTGTGAATTTGCATGTTGGGAGTATGTGAGTGTCTAGTTCAATTGGAAGGTGGCACATACGGCTTGGGAGGAATAACAGAGCCTGAGATGAGACTAGAAAGGCAAGTTGGGGCGGCCGTTGCGGAGAGCTTGTGCCACACACTAAGGAGCCTACACACGTGCTCTCTAGTGTATGATGGGGAGCTGGCAAGGTTGATGAACAGGAAATGGCATGGTCAGAGCTGGGCTTTAGGAAGCTCCCTCTTACAGAACTGTGAATGATGCGTTGGAGAGGTCAGGGATTGCAGGCAGCAGAGAGGAGTGTGCTTCAGACTAGCTCAGATTAGCAACGACAGGGGCCTGAATGTAGGCATCAGTCTTGAGGCCTGGAAAGGAGAGGACCAATTGAGAAAGGTTGCAGGTTGGGTCAGATAGGACTCACTGGAAACAGAGGGAAATCAAGTTGACAGCTAGGTAAACAGGAGGAAGGCAAAGTCATGAGTAAATCCTGAGGACAAGGGTTGGCTTTGGGGAGGGTATATAGTTAAATTCTTTTTTTTTTTTTTTTTTGCGGTACACGGGCCTCCCAATGCCGTGGCCTCTCCCATTGTGGAGCACAGGCTCTGGACGCGCAGGCTCAGCGGCCATGGCTCACGGGCCCAGCCGCTCCGCGGCATGTGGGATCTTCCCGGACTGGGGCACGAACCCGTGTCCTCTGCATCGGCAGGTGGACTCTCAACTACTGCGCCACCAGGGAAGCCCTAGTTAAATTCTTTGGATTGCAGGCAACAGAAACTGACACTAACTAGTTGAAGTAAAAAAGGATATTTAATGCACGAATATAGAGTAGGAATCCTTCAAACCACCAGGAAGAGCTGCATTCGCAAGAGGACAACCGAGGGAAGCTTCTGACACATCGGCGAAAGGAATTTGTGGACCTTTCTTTTGTGACATTGTCTTCAATGCCTCAGCAACCTCTAGGCTGTCAGTGCAGATTTTATTTATTTCTTTATTTATGGCTGAGTTGGGTCTTTGTTGCTGTGTGCAGGCTTTCTCTAGTTGCGGTGGGGGGGGGCTATTCTTTGTTGCGTTGCGCGGGCTTCTCATTGCGGTGGCTTCTCGTTGCGGCGCACGGGCTCTAGGCGCACGGGCTTCAGTAGTTGTGGCACGCAGTCTCAGTAGTTGTGGTGCACGGGCTTAGTTGCTCCGCGGCATGTGGGATCTTCCCAGACCAGGGCTTGAACCCGTGTCCCCTGCATCGGAAGGTGGATTCCTAACCACTGCACCACCAGGGAAGCCCTGTCAGTGCAGATTTTAAATCACAGGAGAGAGGATCTGGCCCAGCTTGGCAGAGATGCGTCCTCCTGGGCCAGGAGCTGTGGGCTGGGGCTCGATTTATGGCTTACAGACTTGCTCTCTGGTGGCCCAGCCCTGAATGTTAGGGCTGTTCCCAGAGAAGGGGACATAGTGTGAGCCAGGGAGCCACACTGCTTGACGCCCACTCTGGTGGGGGCTGAGGAGGACGAGGCTAAGTTTTGTTTTGGCTTAAGTTGTGGTGTGGGTCAGGCGCAGGCCACACACATCCAGAGGGAATGCACTTCCCGGAGCTCTGCTAGAGAAATGCAAACACGTGGGCTCACCAGGTGGCGTGATGAAGCTTTTAGAGTAGGGGAGTTTGGGAAAGAGGGAAATAGAAGGAAAGAGGGAAAGAGATTAGGGTGTGAAGAGACCCTACAAGGTTGGAAAAACCTTAGCTGTCATCTTGTCCAATGCTTTCATTTTATTTAATTTGCATTCATTTATTTTTATGGAGCTTATAGCATAATCATAGGAAAGTGCACACACCTTGGGTAGACAGCTCAGTGATGTTTTATACACGTCTACACCTTTGTAAGAACCACCGGGAACAGGACACAGAACATACCCCGGCTGCAGAAGGCTCCCTTGCGGCTCTGCTTAGCCCACACCCTCACCATCCATGCCGGAAGTAACCAGTGTTCTGACTTTACCACCAGAGATTAGTTTTGCCTGTTGGACTTTATACAGATCTTAACAGTTGATGTGTGTCCTCTGGAGTCTGGCTTCTTTCAGTTGGCATTGTGTCTGAGAGCTTTACCCGTGTTATTGCACTGAGCAGAAGTTTGTTTTTTCTTGCTGTGTAGTATTCTATTATATAGGTATGCCACAATCGATCTGTCATCCTGTTGATGGACATTTGGGTTTCTCAAGGTTTTGGCTATTAGAAATCAAACTGCTATGAAATTTCTTGTACATGCATTATAGTGACAGATTTACTGATTTCTGTAGAGTAAATGCATATTTAGGAGTAGGATTGATGAGTTCAAGGGTATATAGATGTTTAATTTTAGCAGGTGCTTCTGGTTTTCCAAAGTGATTGTACCATTTTACACTCCCCCCAGCAATGGAAAAGAGCGCTAGTTGCTGCACCTCCTCATAAACATTGGTGTCGTCAGTCTTTTTAATTTTACCCATTTTATTAGATATATAGTGGTATCTAGTGTGGTGTTAATTTGCATTTCCCATATGACTAACAGTATCGAGCATTTTCATCTGCATGATTTGCTATTTGAATAGTTATGTATCCGTGTGTGTGTGTGTGTGTGTGTGTGTATGTGTGTGAGAAGTGCATGTTCACCTCTTCTGTCCACTTTTTTTCTGTTCATTTGTCTTCTTCTTGCTTTTAGGAAGTCTAGATACGAGTCCTTAGTTGAATATATGTTTTGTGAGTACCTTTTCCAGTCTGTGGTTTGTCTTTTCTTTTAATAATGTCTTTTCATAAACACAAGATTTTTTTTTTTGTGCGGTACGTGGGCCTCTCACTGTTGTGGCCTCTCCCGCTGTGGAGCACAGGCTCCGGACGCGCAGGCTCAGTGGCCATGGCTCACGGGCCCAGCCGCTCTGCGGCATGTGGGATCTTCCCAGACCAGGGCACGAACCCGTGTCCCCTGCATCGGCAGGCGGACTCTCAACCACTGTGCCACCAGGGAAGCCCAAACACAAGTTTTTATTTTCAATTACCAATTATTTATTTTATGTTTAGTGCTCTTTTTGCTTTGTTTAGGAAATATTTACCTACCATAAGTCACTACACTCATTTTGGAGATTAAATCAACAGTATCCAAAGAGGGAAGATGACTCAAGGTTATACATCAAGTGACTGGACCAGGACAAAGAGCCATGGCCTCTTTAGCCCCATGCTCCTTTCACTGGGAATCCATGTAGAGTTCTCTTCACTGCTAGAGGAGCTGTAGAAAAAGTGACCAACCTCTGCATCACTGTGACTTCCTACCCTGACAGTTAAGGGAATCAAATTTAAGAAGATGTTCTTCCAAATGCATTGAAAATATTCCTACTCTTTGACCCAGTCGTTCCTTCTCTAGGAATCTAAAACACAGACAAAGTTTCATGCACACTGATGTTTGATGTTCTTTTCAGTGGCAAAAAGAAAAGAAAGTAACTGAAGTATTCAGCTACAGTGGACTGGCTAATTGAATTGTGGCACGTCTATAACATCGAATAGTATCGCTGCATAATACTAGAACTAAGGTACTTTTGAAAAGTACTTAATGACCCATGAAAATGAGCACAATACATTTTTTTTCCATTTTAAAAACTCAACTTCGGGACTTCCCTGGGGGTCCAGTGGTTAAGACTCCGCACTTCCAATGCAGGGGGTGTGGGTTCCATCCCTGGTCGGGGAACTAAGATCCCACATGCCGCACAGCCAAAAAAAACCACAGAAAAACCCTCAAATTTATTGAGGTACCATTTACATAAAAAAGTGCACTTATTTTAAGTGTATAGTTTGATGAGTTTTCATTTCAAAAAAAATAAAATTTCATTTAAAAAATAAAATATAACGATGTTAAGTATACTATTTGATGAGTTTGGAAAAACGTGTATAGTCATGTAACCACCACCACAGTTGTGATGCAGAATATTTCCATTACTCCCCCAAATGCCCTCATGCTTCTTTGCCCTCCATTGCTTTTCCTTACTCTTAGGCCCAGGCAACCTCTGATCTGTTTTCTGTCATGATAGATGAGATTTCCTTTTTCTAGAATTTCATATACATGGAACAATCCAGTATTTTGTATTTTCTGTAGAGCTTCTCTCACTCAGTATAATGCTTTTGAGATTCCTCTGTGCTCTGGCTGCTCTTGGTAGCTCTTTTACATTGCTACAAAGTGTTCTATTGAGTAAGCATTTCAGATTTGTTTAGCCATTCTCCTATTGATGGACTTTTGTGTTCTTGCTGGTTTGGGGTTAAAATGAATGAAGCTGTTATGAACATTTGTGTACCGGTTTTTGTGTGGCTATGTGCTGTCAGTTCTTCAGGGTAAATACCTAAGAGTAGGATTGTCAAGCCTTATAGTAGGTACACATTTAACTTTGCAAGAAACTGTCAAACTCTTTTCCAAAGTGACTGCACCATTAACATTCCCACGAGAATTGCAGTTATGCCACATCCTTACTAGGGTTTAAAAAAATTCATTTATTTATTTATTTATTTTTTTTTTGCTGTTCGCGGGCCTCTCACTGTTGTGGCCTCTCCCGTTGCGAAGCACAGGCTCTGGACGCGCAGGCTCAGCGGCCATGGCTCACGGACCCAGCCGCTCCGCAGCATGTGGGATCTTCCCGGACTGGGGCACAAACCTGTGTCCCCTGCATCGGCAGGCGGACTCTCAACCACTGCGCCACCAGGGAAGCCCTATTTTTGTTTTTAATACTAGCCATTCTAATAGGTATGTAGTGGTAGCTCATTATGGGCTTTTAAAAACCAGCTTTATTGACACGTAGTTTACCTACCATGATGTTCACCTGTTTAAAGTATATAGTTCAGTGATTTTTAGTATATTTAGAGATTTGTGGAACCATCAACGTAATCTAATTTTAGAATATTTTTATCTCACCAAAAGGAATCTTGTACCTGTTAGCAATGCGTCTCATGCAATATGACACTAGGTGGAAAAAAGCAAAACAAAAAATATTATTCAAATATGTATATTTCCATATATGTATGAAAAAAAGACTAGAAGGAAATATATAAAAAGAAAACCTCAGCTGTCTCTTGGTGGTAAGCAGCTTTATTTTCTCTTCTGTACTTTATGGAATTTCAAAATTCCCCACAGTGAGCACATATTATCTTTGGAGTTAAAAAAAATCATGAGTTGTATGAAAAAAATAAAAGATGTTTCTTCAGGCTACATCTATGGAGCGGGGCAGTACCATAGCAGCTACTAACACTGTTTTCCGTCTGATTTCCTTTGGGAAGAGAATGTGTAAAATCTTACTCTTCTGGGTTTCTGCAGTGAGTTGGCAGTATAAGCTCGCTGTTTGCAATATTTACGTGCATTGCCTGGGGGAGTCCTGTAAACTACTCTATGAGTTAGTTTCTCTATTGACAGACGGTTGAATTCTTCGAAAAAGTGCTCTGGAAAGCAAACCCGTATGGGAGTTGACTCAAGGGGTGCACATTGTCTTGTGATACATCACAAAAAGTGAAGAGAGGTTGCTATGTGCTTGGGAATCATTTCCTAGTTTATAAAGCGTGTCTGTGGCCAGGTATGTATGTGAGCACACAGATGCACATTTGTATAAGCATGTGGCATATTTTTACATGGTAAAGTACTGTGAGTGTTGAGGGCTAAGTGCAGTGGCTCTCTAGTTCTAGTTTAATGACCCCTGTGCAGTTTGATGGAGAAGTCAAATTCCCATTCCTGTAATTACGTTTCCCCCCTTAATTCCCATAGACAACTCTAACCCCTGTCTCAATACAGGCCTATGGAAATGAATGGAATCACATCTGTGCTTTGAATAAAAATGTGTTTTGCTTGGAATCTGCACACAATTTCATATCTCAGAGGTCAGTTTCTGGGATGAAGTTGAACTGATGATATTAACCATTTTCCAGAAGAAGCAACAGACTGGTGAGGGCTTGGCTGAGGCAGAGATTGATTGCTCAGAAACAAAACCCACTCGGGCTGGCCCAGGAGAAGGGTGGACGGGGGTATGCTGCAGGGACTGAATACATAGGAAACAGTAAAAGGAGGCCAGGCTCGAGGCAGTTTCCCTGCTTCTGTCTGTGCCTTGGGCCTCATGACCTCTTGCCCCTGCCTATCTGCACATGTGCCTCTCTGGCCTCTCCTTTGCAGGCTGGCTTCTGCTTAGGCCTGGTCTCCACCCTCTTGTAACTGCAGTCTGAGCGTGGCTTTGTTCAGTACGTCCTGCTGGCTCTGGCCTTACTTCTGCTTGACCATTCAGTTTAACTTCGTACTGTATCTAAATGACTCATTCCCTGGAGAGGAATCTGATTGGCCCAGCTTTGGTCAGATTTCCTAGCAGACGTGGTGTGAAGGGAGGTCAAGCATACAGACGTGGCCACCAGGGCCTACCTACCCCTTGAGCACAAGCTTAGTGGAGGTGGCTGCATACTTCAAAGATAGACAGAATCTGGTCAAAGGTATTTTTGTTTCTTTTGTTTGGCCAATCCCCATAACTGAGACATGTAAGTGAAGATGGTATGATGGAAGGTGGTCCGTGGTAAACCCCCTCCATGGTGGCCCCATAATGATCCCTGTCTCCCGCGATTCGTGTTCTTGTGAATCCCCTCCCCTCGAGCGTGGAGGGACTTAGCAATTGGCTTCTAATAAACAGGCTACAACACAACTAATGGGATGTCACTTCTGAGTTAGGTTACCAAAGCCTGTGGTTTCCCTCTCCTGAATCCTCTCCGAGGCTGTCATGTGTTTGCTCTGATAGAAATAACGCTACGTTGTGAGCGGCCCTCTGGTGGGGGCCCCGTGGGCAAGAAACTGATCTCGGGTGGCCTCGGCCTGAAGCAGGATTTTGGTTCCCGGCCAGAGACTGAAGTCAGGCTACAGCAGTGAGAGTGCTGAATCCTAGTCACTAGACCACCAGGGACCAATGGCTAGTGACAAGGCCCTGGCCCATATGGCTTTGCAGAAATGAATTCCCACAAGAACAGAAAGTAGTGAAGCAAGTAAAATGTTTACTAGGAAGGAAAAAGAATACGTGTGGACAGACACATGGGCGGACTCAGAGAGAGAGAGTCGCACGCTTGGGGTATTTTGAATCACTTATATGGGGCATTTCTTCCAGGTTTCCTTTGGCCAATCATCTTGCTTTGCCTGGTCCTGAGTCTGTATTTGGTTTATCTCAGGGTACTCTCGTGTGTGTGCACATCTCTTAGCCAACATGAATTCTAGCCAAGAGGCCTATGGGTAGGTTGACATCACTCCCTTTTTGACCTCCAAGTAGCCTTTCTGCACGTGTGTAGTTGGGAAGTTCTCCTCGACCTCGAGAATGAGAACTGTGTGGTCTCTTATCTGGAAAGGGCTTATCTCCTCCTCCTTTTCATCTTGGAGTATCTGTCCACAGGGGACCAACTCCAGCTGCTCAGCCTGGGGCCCATCTATCTCCTGCCTCAAAACTAGGGGAGGCCTCTGGCCAATAGCCAACAAGGAGCTGAGGCATCTGTCCAACCGTCTGGAGGAAATGAGTCTTGCCACCAACCACGTGAATCAACTTGGGAAGCTGGGGATACTCCCTGGCTGAGCCTTGAGATGCCGCAGCCCAGGTGACACCTTGACTATAACCTGTGTGACACTTTGAGGCAGAAACACCCAGTGAAGCCATGCCTGGATTCCTGATCCCCACATGCTGCGAGATACTGTTTTAAGCCATGCAGTTTGGGGATAATTTGGCAACAATAGGTAATAAATATGTACATGGTCTCCTAAATCATGCTGTTTTTGAAGCACAGAACCCAGACTCACCTCAAAACAAAGTGTAAGAGGTGGTGTGACCCAAGGAGCTCTTCTGGAGAACTTGTTTAGGCCAAGCTTCCTCCAGTATGGTGGGCAAGTTCAAGTTCAGTAGTGCCATGTCTCCCATGTGGCCAGCTGGACAGAAGTTAGGTTCTAACAGCGACAGCCTAACTGTATAAAATGCAAACAGGGAGGACTCCGTTGTGGAGAACCACAGGTGACAGCCAAATGTTTCAACCTGTGCTGTTATATCCAGGATTTGTAGAGGGTTGCACTTGGAGAATCCGGGTGGCCTTCTCAACTCCAAATGGCAGTGAACCTGAGTATGTGCTGTGGACGCCAAGCCCCTATGGCTGGTGCCCCATGTGGCTGCTGTGGGCCAGAAGAATATCCTCAGGAATATTTCAGTCTTCTGGAATATCCGTGGGATGAGAAGTCAGACACGGGAGACTGTTACATCACCAAGTCTCGCTGCAGGCATGATTAGGCTTAGAGATCCGGAGAACATTCAGGTGGCCCAGCCACTCGCTGAAACTATTTCACAGGGAGGGCATCTCCGCAGGTCTCCATGAACCAAGACTCCTCAAAATCCTGTTTCCCAACGGATTGCACAGAACTATTAGGAGGTTCTCCTACTGGGGAGCAGGTCGACAGTCAGAGAATATGTCCCAAGAGGATAGTTTCTTGCTGCTACAGCCCCAGGGTGGAGTTTTCTCTAAGCATCCTGGATACTGCGAACATGCTTGCTGGGCTCTTCAATTCAGGTCTCCATTCCCTGCTCCCTGAACTTTGGCCTCAGCTATGAAGCCCAAGTATCCAATGCCTTCCACTTAGGCACCCTCCTCTGCTTCACACCAGATGTTTTCTTCTTCTTCATCTGGGTCCATCTGTAGGTCTACAGGTTGACAATATACAGTTGAAATACTTAAGTACAGTTTTATTGACACCAACGTCCTGTCCCCACAGAAAGAATTGTGAAGAAGTGATACGACACAGGAGGGACTTTCCCTCTGTGCTTTCAAAAGCGGAATTCCTTAAGCTACTATAGGTAACCTTTAGCTCAGGAGGCTGGTCCTTGTGGAAGAACGGATGAGAAATCTCACTTCCTCTGCCACACATGCTCCCACCCAGAATCCAGCAGCAGCCTGGGACGGGCAGGGCTCTGAGCCGACAGCAGGGCAGGGTGCAGCCCCGCTGGCAGCCGTGATTGCTCTGTCTGCAGAGGATGAGGTGTTATCAGTCTCATTACAGGAAAAAGGCTATTAATGGAGAAGTGTGCTTTTGGAGGGATGGTGGGTAAGGGAAGAAAGAACTGAGCAAAGGGACAGCTATTGTGTCTGATTTTCAAGGTTACCTGATGAGATAGCACTGCAGCTCCCTTGTGGCCTGGAAAAGCAATTCCTTTCTGATGGCTTTATAATAAAGAAGAGAGACCCTTTTGTTAACAGTAACTTGTATATATCTCATGTCTTTCTTCAGGGAAACTGCAAGTGCTTCAGAGATTTTATCTTTATAAAAAGCTGATGAGTAGGTGTGAAGACCTTCTGGTGAACTCAGCCCCTCTGTCCCTAATCCGATCCCTTTGCCAGCAGTCCTCTGACTTCCTTCTGGTGACGATGACTGACACGAGTGGGCGTGCGATCACCCTGGCAGTGCTGTAGACTAGGGGGCAGGCTAGCCCGCTTCCACCCAGGACCGTTCAGTGTCTCTTGTTCACATGTGCCCTGTCCACAATCCCACTCCCGCAGTCTTAAATTAAAGGGACTTTATTCAAAGGAAATGAGAGTACTTCACAGAATTCAAGACCCATAAGAATGGCTGAACTTCACAAAGGTCTGGAACTGGGTCCTGGAAAGACATCTTTCTCTGTCTCCCTCTCTCTCTCTGAGATCACACAGTTCCCTGGGGCTCCCTATCTCTATGCACTTATTTCCTACTACTGTTTCTCTCTAGAGACCCCTTTCTCTGATTGTGTCTCTGGATGCATGTCCCCACATGGCAGCCTTGACACTTGAGTTATCAGGTTCAGGACGGGCAGTTCCTTTAGTCTGGTTATCCTAGAAGAGGAAACCGATGGGCTCCCCTTGTTGCCTAGACTCGAATCCACCCAGTCCAGTCATTTCTGGTGGTAGAAAGGGCTTCCTCCTCCAGGGTGTAGTAGGATTTGTGCCTTAGTATTTCTTTGTACGTTGTTCCCTTTGCTTGGAACGACCTTGGCCTTGACTCCGCCGGGGATCCTCAGCCCACGTGTATCCTTCTCTGAGAGGCCATCCCTCGCCACTTTCCTCGCCTCTTCCATCCCTACCTGCTCTGCACAACCTGTTGATCCCTCTTCTCCTCCATTGTTACTGTTTGCTTATTTGTGCCCTAGACTCTGTGTCCTTCTAGCATGCAAGTGCCTTGAGGGCAAGCCTTTTGTCTCTCCCCTTTGTGTATCTTGAAAGCTAGCAAAGTGCCCTTCAAACGCCTGTGAGTGAATGAATGCATGAAAAGCAATAGATCTCAGACAAAGGTTTTGTAATTTTTGTCTTTCCGCTCCTGTTTTGTAGTAGCAAAAGAAATGATCCTCTTTTTAAATAAACACTTATATTATGGTTGAATAAAGAGACTTGGGAATAAACTGCACTTGCCACTAGGTTCTTTCATTTTGGGGGATTAAGGGGAGGACCCCGAGGCTGCAGCCACAGTGTGCAGCGTCCTGCTGTGTGTGGATCAGGAACTCTTTTCTTGCCATCCCTCTTATGGCTACTGAAGTGTGGAGAATCAGCATTCGTGTCGCGTACAGTCTTTCATTTTATTTTATGATAATGTATCTATAGATTCGTGATTATATTAGGTATAGCGGTGTTGATTTACGATCATGTGCCTCAAACGTTTTCGTTAGTTAGGATCATTTTGCCTTAAAGTTTGCAGCAATACTAAACATGGCAAGATCACTGTATGACAGTAGGTGGGGTAGGGGAGGAGAGGTAGGCACGTAGGGTGGCAAAACCGAATCACCTGAAGAGTTTTCCGAATATCCCATCTCCCACCTTCACCTGACACCCATGCTGGTCTTGTTCCCCAGGTGACACCTGCCCTAGGTGCCACTTGCCACTTGCATCTCTTTGCTCACTGTTTCTGTCTCATTCTCCCAGGCTCTGGTGGAAACAGTGTGAAAGACAGAAGGGATGAGGAGAAGGGTGGGTGAGCTCTCTCCCTCTCCTCTTTTTTCTTCAGCACTTTAAATACCCCTTGATCCCATGCTGGTAGAGCCTCTCCTTAAGTCTCCGAGTCTCCCATCCTCCTCCTTAGCAACAAGCCAATATCTTTACTAGTGTGTAGCAGCTGTGGAGCCCACATTGAGGTGTCTGGACATAAACACCTTCTTTTTTTAAAAATTAATTGATTTATTTTTGGCTGTGTTGGGTCTTCGTTGCTGTGCGGGCTTTCTCTAGTTGCGGCGAGCAGGGGCTGTTCTTCATTGCAGTGCACGGGCTTCTCACTGCGGTGGCTTCTCTTGTTGTGGAGCACAGGCTCTAGGCACGCGGGCTTCAGTAGTTGTGGCGTGCAGGCTCAGTAGTTGTGGTGCACGGGCTCAGTTGCTCCGCAGCATGTGGGATCTCCCCGGACCAGGGCTCGAACCCGTGTCCCCTGCATTGGCGGGTGGATTCTTGACCACTGCACCACCAGGGAAGCCCCGTGAACACCTTCTAATCCACTATTAAGTCCTTTAGTTTGTGTTCTCGTTACATTAACCATAATGAACTCTTCACATACTGATGTCAATTGAATACGCGGCTTCCCCAGGCAGGGTCTAGTCATTTAGCGTTAATTAATGATGACTTATTGCAAATGATGTTACTGACTTACGGACGCTCCTGGGTGACACGCACATTTTTCAGATGAAGCCATAACATTATTACTTAGCGTTCACATAGCACTTCGCACGCTAAGGATGCCTGGTAATTGAGTTGGCTGCTTTGTCACTATTCCTCATGCTGATCCCGTCATGCGGGTTAGTGAAGGTGTCTCTCATCATATGTAAACTTGATGCACTGGGTTTTAAACTTGCCATGTTGCTGACATGGAGGAATGACATTTTATTGATCACAGAGTCTGGGGCTCATCAGGTGTTCAGTGGCGACAGTACCTGTGAAGCACAGAGCTGGAGGGTGGTTCCATCGGGCGTTTTTAATACCCAGAAAGGACAAACGGGGGAGCTGCCCTAGGGGGACGCGCCATCAGATGTTTAGATATGAGAGGAGGCGAGGGAACGCGTCAGCTGATGGTCAAGGGGACCTCTGAGATACAGACAAGGCCACAAAGGACAAATAAGCCACTCAGGTGGACCATACTGCTCATAGTGCTCATAGATACGACCAAGGTCATAAGTTTTTGTTGTCAGAATTTTCAACCTATTTTATGGGTGGGGTTTTCAGTGGGAAACATCTTGGTGTCTATACAACCAAAACCATTTGGAGACATTGGAAATTTGTTTTATGCAGGAAATGTTAAAAATCAATGTTGCTGGACCACATCTATACTGTTGAGTAGGGGAAGGAAATCCTCATGTTATTTTTTCCGTTTTCAGGATTAAGGAAGTTCAAGAATAAGGAGATGGCCAACGAGCCAAGCCTCATAGAATGAGGCGGGAGAGATTGGAGAGAAATTGTTGGCCATGCAATTTGGAATCCTTTTTCATCTCCTCTCTACTCTCTGTCACCTGCCTACCAATGTTGCCCTTTTGTTCTGGACACATTATATAGTCTGAAATATTAAACACATCCATTTTGAAACAATATTTTGATTTCTAATAAATGATAAGGAGAGGGGAAATGAGATTCCCCTCTGGCCAGAAAAAGGGCAGAGTCTTTACTCTCCATGGGAGAAAGATAAGCCCAGTCGATTTGTGGAGATGGTCTCAGAATGAAATTATCTCTCCAGGAACTTCTATATTTAAAAAAATGCAACTTGTCTTTCTTAGAAGAAGCACTATTACCATCTTTCCTTTGTCCCTCTTCTGCGGCAAACTCCAGGACCTTAATTAATTCCTGCTCTTGATTTTATTGGTTCATTTCTGTCTTGTCTTGCTTGCCAACCCCATTTTAAAACAGAAATTGGCTCCCATAACAGACAACTAAGAATTCATCTGAAGCTCAAGTATGAGTAGAACTCATATCAGAAGCTTTTATTTATTATTCCTTGACTCTTGTATCAGAACCTTTAGAGGAAGCCCAAGCAAACCAGTGACACATTCAGATCAGCTTTAGCAATTTGCACCTTCATGGAGGGCTTAGCAGAGCAGCTTTGTTCCGATGTCTTAAAAAAAAATCCATTTGTATCTGTTGGGAAATGCAACCTTATTTGTGTCTGGGACTGTGTCCCTGGGCCGGTAATGATGATAAATCAACTCAAGTCTCAAGCATGCTGGTAGAGCGCTCAAAACATCAGGTTCACCTGAGAGGGGAGGATGTGTCCTTGGGGGTGACCTCCACCTCCCTGGCCCAATCCCTTGCAGAAGCTTCTAGGTGGAGAAGCAGCAGACCCCCTGGGGAGGGGAGACAGTGTAGTAAATGGTCAGCAGAGGCAACCCTAGAGTCTAACCATCCGAAATTCACATTCTGACACTCTACTTTCTAGACATGTTGGCTTGGGCAAGTCACTTGACCTCTTTGAGCCTCAGTTTTCTCACCAGGAAAATGGACATAATGGTATCAACCCTGTAAGGCTGTTGTAAAGGTTAAATTAAATGAGACGATACACTTAAGGCACTTGCCACGTGGTGAGCACTTGCTCAGGGGTCACTTTTATCTTGATATGCAGAGCTAAAATTTGGCAAGAGAAACAGGCAGATACACAAGTAGAAGGCAGGACACCAGATATTCATGAACTGGACCTGGAAAAAGATTCACCTGCTGATATCTTGTTTGATACCCTTTGAAGCATGTGCATTAAATATGCATGCCATCCCCATCCGCCAGGTTCATGGGCAGAGTAATGAGGCTCGTCTCCAGGCAGACCAGCCTGAGTGGGGGCAGGGCTGTGGGCAGCAGAAGAGGCTGGGTAAGTTTTCTCGGGTCACCGGCTGGTTAGTGGTGGAGCTGGGATTTGTATCCAGGTTGTCTGACTCCAGAACCATGGTTCTCAACCTTGTCTGCCAATTAAAGTCACCTAGAGAGCTACTAAGTGTCCAGATGCCTGGGCATGGCCCAGTGAAACCAGAGCTTCTGGGGGTGGGACCCAGGTAGCAGTAGCTTTTAGAGGTCTCCAGATGATGGTAGTGTGCAACAAGGCTGAGAAAAACTGCTCTAGACTAGGGCAGTGGTTTTCAGAGTGTGGTTCCCCGAGCCATCAGCATCCCCTGGGAAACTGGGAAAAGTGCAAATTACTGTGCTCCACCCCAGACCTTCTGAATCAGAAACCATGGGGGTGAGGCCCAGCAATCTGCATTTTAACAGGCCCTGCAGGTGATTCTGATTCATACTCGTTTGAGAATCCAGAGCCGTGCTTCTCAAACAGCAGTGTGCCTATGAGTCATGCTAAAGCAGAGATGCAGATTCGGTAGGACAGGAGTGGGGCCAGGGCTTTTGAATGGATGCAGATGCTGCTTGTACACGGATCACGTTGGAGGAGTGAGGGACCCTCTCCTTCAGGCAACAGGCTGCCTCCAGAGTCCCCAGACGGCCTGCATCAGAATCACCTGGGATATGTGTTAACACGCAGATGCCTTGGCCCTGCTCCAGACCTACTGAATTCTGATCTCTGAGGCTAGGATCTGGGAGTGCACGTTTACACAAACACCAGGGTGATTGTTTTAAAGTCCTGGTAAGTTCGGGAACCTGTGTTCCCAAGTGCCCTGATCACGATTGGTACCTGTTCCTGTCCCAGCAAGTCCCTTTCAATCCCCAGGACCAGCTGGCCAGCCAGCTAGTCAGGCAGGGTCTGGAGAGCAGGCAGTGGGTGCTAGAGCTTAAAAAAAAAAGAGACCAGCAACAGAAGCCCTCAGGCTGCTGTCAGTGCATCTCCAGCTGAGAACCACATCTTGCTGCGTCCACAGCCTACAGAGCACGGGGCTGTGTTAATCCCTTGGTCTCTGACACTGTCCTGTTTAGAAACACCTTGGGTCCTGAGGCTAGAAATACAACTTCCCTTCCTCCTTTGGATGCAGGGTGACTGCCCGTTCTGCCCAGCTACCCCTCTGACCCAGTGACCTTTGGCCAGCCCACAGGCCAGTAGGCTGGGAGCTGGCATGACCCCCGCCCCCCGGATGTACTGTGGGCTGCCACCCCACATGTGGTAGCAGCTCCTCTAGCTTAGTGAGCCCAGAACAGCGGAAACCCAAAGAGCTGTTCCAGTTCACCCGGAGGAAGAATTACGTTCGTGTGGGTAGTGTGCAGACTTAGAAGCAAGCTCTTCAGAGGTAGACAGCCCTTACTCTGGGGCCATTTGGACTGGTTCCCTCACAGGGCACACACATGTCCTTGAACCCATGTTGGCATAAGCACTGCAGTCCTAAAACGCCACGGTGGGCAGGGCTAGCTTTGGCCAGCACAGTATACAGGAGGGGCTCGGGAATAACCCCACCTCAGCATCCCCATTCATCTCGCCTGAAATATATCAGCATTTGTACCTAGCAAGGAGCTCGGAACTCCACCCTTGGCCGCCTATTCCTTTAGATCTCATGGGCTTCTTGATCATAGAATCCTCTCTGAAAATCTAAAATATAAATATCCTGGAGTAGTTTCCCCCCCTCTGAAATGGGCAATCATCATTTAGTCTGGAGTGAGGATTCCGTAGTTAACATATGGAAAGAAGAACAGAAGAAAGCCTGGTACAGGGTAAAGGCTGTGTAAGCGTTAGCTGCTATTATTGTTTTTAGCGCCAGGTAAAGTAAAAAACTGGTATCTTTTTGGGGGGAGCTTTTCATCTAGATCATTGCTAAACGTGCCACCAGGTAGAAAGCCTGAGGCCTATAGTTCCCAAGCCATTCTCATCATTGAGAGGCCAGGTGCAGGGGTGGGGGGGACGATTAAATAACACAGGAACATCCCTTCCATCCCCAGGAGTGAGGAACTCTGATGCCTCTGTCATCTAGAAAACAGAACCTAACATGGTAGCGTGACTTGCCTAGGAGTCTTATCTGGCAGATGAACAGAAATGACTAGCTGTTTGACCTGAATTACAATGACCCCCTGCAGACTAGCCTCAGACACATCTGTAGGTTTGCAGGCAGCTTGACACTCCTTCAGGTGGCCCTTTATGCTGTATCACAAGACCCCCTCCTCCTCGTTCTGCTCTGGTTGGAATAATAGCCGCTAAAAAGCCGTTTCTGAGGGTTCAGTCGAGGTCTCCTTAATAAAGTGCAGCGAAACAGGGGGGGCAAGTTGCAGCCCCCAGGTGCGTCTGCAGTGAGGCTGGCCTTCCTGTGTGGCCCTTACCTCAACACAGAGGATCACAGGTCTCACCAGGCGGGCTTCTGCGCGCGTTTGCAGGCTGGGAGGGAGGAGAGTTTTCTCCACCTCCACCCCCCTCTCCAATTTTTTTTTTTTTTTAAATAAATTTATTTATTTATTTATTTTTGGCTGTGTTGGGTCTTTGTTGCTGCACGCGGGCTTTCTCTAGTTGTCGTGAGTGAGGGCTACTCTGTGTCGTGGTGCGCGGGCTTCTCGTTGCGGTGGCTTCTCTTGTTGTGGAGCATGGGCTCTTCAGTAGTTGTAGCACACGGGCTCTAGAGCGCAGGCTCAGTAGCCATGGCACACAGGCCCAGTTGCTCCACTGCATGTGGGATCTTCCCGGACCAGGGCTCGAACCCGTGTCCCCTGCATTGGCAGGCAGATTCTTAACCACTGCGCCACCAGGGAAGCCCCCCCCTCTCCAATTTTATTTATGGGGAACCTGAGGCTCAGGGAGATCATGTGACTTCCCTAAGGTCACTGATTGGATCCTGACTGATACACCTCATTAATAACATGGTTACAAGGACAAGATATACTTCTTGTGCATCAATCCTGTCTACCAGAGCTTAGTGTAAGTACCTCATGGGTGGACTTAGGGACTTCAAAGAGATTTGCGTATTGATTGAAATATCCCAGCGTTGCTGTTCTGTTATATTTCCCTGATTTCGTATGTTTCGCTGTTGAGTGAGAGAGAAGAGGATGCGTGTTAGGATACGGGGATATGGGATATGAAGACTGTGGGTTTTTCCTGGAAATTGAAAAACTTGAGGTTTTGCTTTACTTTTTCTGATATAAGGCAGGCTCTGAGAAGGCCTAGAAGATTCCAGGATGGGTGGAACCTTGTTCTTCTGTCATCTCATGGGGCCCATCTCCTTGCTCCTCTCCAGTTTACCTCCACGGTTTCCTCCCAGGATACAGGAGACAGGAGACAGGATCAGAGTTGGGGAAGGTGGAGGGGAAAGAGCCCAGGAGAAGGGGGAGGGCAGTGAGTCATACTATGTATTTAGAGAAAAATAAGATGCTGAAATAGATACCATTCATGAAGAATTTTAGAATTTCCTGCCTGAGCCCCAGAAGCATGACTGGGTGACCTTCTTGTGTCAGCAACAGGAGCTCAGGGTTTCCGTCAGAACTGTCTGCCTTAGAAGAATCCCTTCCACCAGTGTTCAGAGCCTCGTGCACTCCAGCCCATCCGAGCATGATCTGTTGGCCCACGGCCGCCATTTCCTTCTTGCCTTCCAGTCTCTCCCCTCTGCTTTCTTAGAGGGGGCTCTGCTCCAGGGCTTTATCTTCAGAGTTGCCTCCATCCTGAGCTAAAAGGGTGGGATGGATGCTCCTTGAGGAAGAACTCTCTCTGGTCCTTGCTCAGCTGCTTCAGGCTATGAGGCGTGAGGACAGCAAGCCACGCATATGCCAAGGACACAAGATTGAATTGTGTTACGTTGCCCATGGCAACAGATTCTGAGGCCGCTTCTCCTCTGACTGGGTCACACCTGTGTTTGAGAACTATTGCACTTTCTTCAGTGTTTGAGAGTTTTTGGGTGTTCCCTCCCTTCACGTGAAGTGGTAATTTTCTTGTGGTATTCAACACACACACACACACACACACACACACACACACGCACACGCATGCACGCACACATGAGCAGTCACTTCCTGAGCCGTGGTTGACATATGAATATGTATTCTCAGCTGTTGATGTTGGAGGAACTTCTGGAACACTGCCTGGGAGTCTGAGTGTGAGGAATTGAGTTCTGGATCTCCAGGTCAATAAGGAAACTGAGGTACCACTGTGGAAATAATACCCAGTTGGAGTTGGAGACCTGGGTTCCCCCCTAGTTTTTTTTAAAATTTATTTTTATTAATTAATTAATTTATTTATTTTTGGTTGTGTTGGGTCTTCAGTGCTGTGCGTGGGCTTTAGCTAGTTGCGTCGAGTGGGGGCTGCTCTTCGTTGAGGTGCACAGTCTTCTCATTGTGGTGGCCTCTCGTTTCAGAGCACAGGCTCTAGGCACGTGGGTTTCAGTAGTTGTGGCATGTGGGCTCAGTAGTTGTGGCTTGCGGGCTCTAGAGCACACGCTCAGTAGTTGTGGCACATGGGTTTAGCTGCTCCGTGGCATGTGGGATCTTCCCGGACCAGGGCTCGAACCCATGTCCACTGCATTGGCAGGGGGACTCTTAACCACTGCACCACCAGGGAAGTCCCCCACCCCCCAGTTTTGCTTCCTATTAGCTATGGGCAAGTAACCTAATGTTGATAAGCCTCCCTTTCTTTATCTATTTCTTGGGGTAAAATACTTATCTCACAAGGTTACTGTGAGGATTAAATTACAGGAAATAAGATAATGGCTGTGGAAGTGTCTACAATGACTGATAAAAATGTTTTGATGAAGAGTGGGTACAATTCGTGTACATGGTGCTAGGCATTACTGGGGAAATCTACAAAAGAAATAGATGACATGGACCCTTTATTTAAAAAAAATGTAAAATGCACGTAACATACAATTTACCATCTTAACCATTTTTAAGCGTATAGTTAAGTAGTGTTAAGCACATTCACATTGTTGTACAACTGATCTTGCGGAACATTTTCACCTTGCAAAACTGAAACTCTATACCCATTAAACAACAGGCTCCCCACTTCCTCCCTCCCGAAGCCCTTGGCAACCACCATTCTACTCTCTGTTTCTATGAATCCAGCTACTCTAGATACTTCATATAAGTGGAATTGTACAGTGTTTGTCTTTCCGTGTCTTGCTTATTTCACTTATCATAATATCCTCAAGGTTCATCTGTGTTGTAGCAGGATTCAGAATTCCCTTCCTTTTTAAGGCTGAATAATATTCTAATGGCATGGACCTTTTAAAAATGTCTGGGTAACGTGAAAAACAGCATATATGGAGAGCCATGAAAAATGACAAAGCAGCCTGTTACAGAAGGCACCCAAAGCACAACAATAGAAGAGTAGGTAATTTCCAGGGGGCCCCTGTCCTTCCTGGGCCTGGCTTTGCATCTTAGGACTGAGCATCCCTAAATGGCAGCATCGGGGTCAGGCTAGATATATTCATCAGAACCCTGTGGTTCAGGACAGCGATTCCCAAACAAAGGGTGAGGGAGAGTGCTGAACAATTTAAATTTGCCCCGAGTTTCCAGGAGTGAGCGGCAGTAGGAGTGAGAGACAGAGAGAGAGAAGGGTCAGCGTCTGAAGTGGGGGCAGCCTTTTGGGACAGAGCTCTTAACTCTGTGAAGTTTGAGGCTAAATCCAGGTAGTTGGTGGCGGAATTGAATTGAATTGTTGGACACCTAATTGGTGTTGAAGAATCAGAATTGGTTGCTTTGGGGGGAAAATCCCTCAATGCCCTAATCCTTGAATTCTCACACCACAAACAAAAGCACTCCCTACGGAAGTTACTAGAATTGCAAGCTTCGTGCTAAAGATAAAAACAGGCAACCACCAGAGGACTTGCTTGGTAAAACTGTGCGTTCTAAGTGACAGCAGACATTACAGGTGACTTGGGAAGAATGGCTCAGTTTGGAGTGAGACTAGAATCAGAGCTGAGCTAGAAAGAAAATGAGTCATAAGTGGGAGAAGATATTTCCCTGCATGTAAACCCATCAAGGACGAATATCCAGAATATACTTGGCCCTCCATACCCATGGGTTCCACATCCCTGGATTTAACTGACTGCAAATCAAAAATTTTTTTTTTTTTTTTTTGCGGTACGCGGGCCTCTCCCTGCTGTGGTCTCTCGTGTTGCGGAGCGCAGGCTCAGCGGCCATGGCTCATGGGCCCAGCCGCTCTGCGGCATGTGGGATCCTCCCGGACCAGGGCACGAACCCGTGTCCCCTGCACCGGCAGGTGGACTCTCAACCACTGTGCCACCAGGGAAGCCCATCAAAAATATGTTTTAAAAATTCCAGAAAGTTCCAAGAAGTAAAACTTGAATTTGCATCAGCAAGTATTTACATAGCATTTACATTGTATTTACAACTATTTACATAGCATTTGCAGTGTATTCGGTATTATAAGTAATCTAGTGATAATTTAAAGTGTACAGGAGGATGTGCGTGGGCTATATTGTAGATATTACACCACTTAATGTAAGGGACTTGAGCATCTGTGTGGGTTTTGCTATCTGCAGGGCGTCCTGGAACCAACCCCCGTGGATTCTGAGGGACAACAGTACATGAAGAATTCCACAAATCAGTAAGAAAAAGATAAGCCACTAAAAATGTTCAAAGGATAAAGAGGGAGCAATTCACAGATGAAGAATCCTGAATAGCCAATAAATATATGAAAACTGTTCAACCTTACTAGTTTCCAGAGAGCAAAAAAACCCGACAGTGAGATGCCGTTTCATATCCTTCAGTTTAGCAAAAAATTAAAAAGTTTGATAATACCAGCAAGAATGTGGGATAATGGGAACTCTCTTACAATGCTGGTGGTTACAGCCGATCTGCAGTATCTAGGAAAAATTAAGATTTGCAGACTCTGTGATCCAGCATTTCCACTCCTAAGGTGTGTGTCCTCTAGAGACCGTCCTTTGTAGACAAGGAGATGTGTACAAAGATGACTGTTTCAGCCTTGTTCTTGGTGGCCTCCTAAGTAAGCAATTGCAGAATATTATAAATAGCATGAAGCTATTTCCATAAATTTAAAAAACATATAAAATAATGCTACATACTTTTAAAGAAACATGTGTAGTAAGACTCAGATACATAGAGGAGAAGGATATACACCGATTTCAGAGACTTGTTTCTTACAGGAAATGGGATAGGGTAGGGATGAGGACTTTAACCATACCTGTCATGCTTTATTTCTCTTTGAAAATCTCAAGCAGTATGGAAAGGTTTAGCAGTTGTTGATTCTCTGTGGTGGATACATGGGTATTTGTCTTATTATTCCCTGTGATTTTTGTATGTTTGAAATATTTCATAGATGCATTCTTTTAAGTGAAAAAGGTAATGAAATCTTTCCTAATCTGGACAAAAAAAAAACGGATTTTGTAATTACTCTATGTTCCTACTGCCTACATGTATATTGTTTCTTCCCCAAATCTGTGATTTAAGAAGCTTGCTTGGGACTAGGCAGAAAGGAGAGAGAGAGGTCTTAAAGCCCTGGCCACTGATCATGTAAGGGAGTGAAAAGTCACCCAGTGCAGGTGGCCTGTCCACACCTTGCCTGGGAAATGGCCACTAAGCATCTGCTAGTATGACTTCAGCAGCCGAAAACTCACTATGTCCTGCACACCTGACCATTCCACCGTTGGGGATATCTTCAGGGTGAGTTTAGAGCTTTCTCCTACACAGGCTGGAAAGCTGAAGCTTTTTACTTTCTTGCTTCACCACAAGAACAGTCATAGCACGGATGCCTCTTCATCCAGATCTTGAATGGGAAGCTTTCCACATGCGTCACCATTTTGTTGATCCTTCTTTAGCTGCTCTGAGATATGGTGGTGTGGCATCCAAAGATGAAGCAAGTGCTGTGAGTGTGATCAGATTACAGCAGAGCACGGGGAGCCCGTAATTCACATGAACTGGATATTCTACTTTAGTATGTTCGCTTTAGCTCTTTAAATGGCCGCATCACATTATTGCAGCATATTAGGATCGTGATCAATGACTACCTAACTGCCTCTCTTGTGCCGCAAAATCCTTTTCACATAAATCGCTGCCAGGTCGCTCTTCCCTCTGCAATCATTCTGCGTTTGTGCAAGTGAATTTCAGAGACTGCCGCTGGGCTGTGCATTTATACTCGTTAAATGTTATCTTCTTGGCTTGGGGCGTGAATTCTAGGCTTGAGATCATGCTGAATTTTGATTACGTCATCTATGGCATGCGCTCTCCCCACTGGCTTGGTGTCGTCTGAATAATTGATTGACATATTTTGGAAGGGACAGGGCCAAGGACAGAATCCTGTAGCAAAGCAGTGAAAACTTTTCTCTGGATTGACATGGAACCATAATTAGCAATCTTTGGTTACAGCAGTTCAATTGGCCATAAATCTGTCCAAAGTATTATCATCGGACGCTGTGGGAGTGCAAGAGACAGAGTGGTTAGGAAGACTCACTGTTGTAAAGATGTCAGTTATCTCTAGATGAATCCATAAATTGAATACAATTTAAGGCAAAATTCCAACAACTTTTTTTTCATAGAACCTGGTAAGCTGATTCTAAAGTTTATCTGGGAGAACAAAGGAAGGACCAGGAATACACACGAGATAGTTTTGAGGAAAAAGAACAAGAATTGGGGACATCAGTTTACCAGAAATCAAGGCTTATTACAAAATTTCCCAAGTGATTAGGGCAGTTTGGTTTTGGAACAGAAAAAGACAAAGAGATCAAAGGAACAGAAAAGAGAGCTCAGAAATAAAATCACAAATATATGGGAATTTGATATTTGACAGGGTACACTGCAATTCTGTTAGGAATGCATAGGCTATTTTAAAAATGGCAGTGGGAAACCTGGTAATCCATAATGGAAAAAATTCAATTTCCATTTCAAACCTATACTAAAATACGTTCCAGGACCTTTAAAGACCTAAATGAGAGAAGGAAAACTTCAAAATATTGGGGGAGTCGCAAGGAAATATCTTCATGACCTTGGATGTAGGAAGGGTTTCTTAAACAAAATGCCAAAAGCATAACCAAAATGAGAAGTTTGATAGATTTGACTATATGAAAACTAAAAATACTCATGTATCAAAATACAAGTTAAAAGTCAAGTTACAGGCTTGGAAGAGATGTTTGTAGAGCTTATAAAAGATGAATAATTAGTAACCAGAATATGAGAAAGCCTCTTACAAATCAATATGAAAAATACAAATAATGTAGCAGAAAAAAAGACAAAGGATATGACCAGAGAAGAGTTTTATTAAATGGACATCTAAATGACCAGTGACTACATGAGAAAATGCTCAACCTCATTAGTAAACCGGCAACTGCAAATTAAAAATCACGGGGAGATACATTTCTTTTTTTTTTTCTTTTTTTTTTTTGGCGGTACGCAGGCCTCTCACTGCTGTGGCCTCTCCCATTGCGGAGCACAGGCTCCGGACGTGCAGGCTCAGCGGCCATGGCTCACAGGCCCAGCCCCTCTGCGACATGTGGGATCTTCCCGGACCGGGGCATGAACCCGTGTCCCCTGCATCGGCAGGCGGACTCTCAACCACTGTGCCACCAGGAAAGCCCTGGTGAGATACACTTCTGACCTGTCACACTTACAAAATTTAGGAAATCTCATAATAGCAAGTATGGGTAAGAATGTGGAGCAAGGGAAGTCATCATATGTTGATGGAAGGTTTCACTGGTACAGTCTTGGAGAGAAAGTTTGGGAACAGCTAGTAAAACTGAAAATGCACATACCTTGTAGATACAGTGATTTCATTCCCAGGTGTGAATTCTAGAGAAACTCACATGCATTAGGGGGCATTTACATGAATGTGCAGTGTAACACTGTGAGAATGACATAATTAGAAACAACCTGAATGAACATCAACAGAAGAATGAATGAATAAATTGTGAAACATTCATTCAGTGTTCTAGTTCATGGTGATAGAAATGATTGAGCTAAATCTACATATATAACATGGATAAATCTCAAAAACATAATGTTGAACAAAGAAAGCAGGTAGCAGAAGGATACATACAGTGTGATGCCATTTACATAAAGTCCAAAAACATGTGAATGCTACTATATATCAGGGGTGGCAAACTGTAGCCTGTGGGCCAAATCTGATTAAAGAATGCCTATTTTTATAAAGTTTTATTGGAACATAGCCACATAGTTATCTCTGGCTGCTTTTGTGCTACGAAGGCAGAGGTGAATAGTTGCAACGAAGATAGTATGGTCTGCAAAATCTGAAATATTTACTATCTGGCCCCTGGTATATATGTGCGTTAGTCAGGTTAATATGTAACATAGTGGCTTCCGCAAGAGAAAACTTTGTTTTTCCCATTGGAACAGCTAGGTAAGTTTTCCAGGTCTTCTGGGGGGTAGCTCAGTAATCATTGGAGACCCAGGGTCCTTCCCTGTGGGTTCTCTGTCATCCTCATGGTCCAAGATGATGTCATCTCATCATCCAAGATGGTGCCCAGATCTCATCATCACGTCTCCTTTCCAGCCAGTGTGAGGAGGGCAAAAAGGAAGGGTTACACAGGCACCTTCCTTATAAGCATGTGACCTAGATGTTATACACATCCCGTTGGTAATTTTTTCACAGGGCCATACCGACCTACAAGAAAGCTAGGAAGTACAGACTTCACCTGGGCTATCATGTGCTAGCCAAAAATTCCATTTCCATGAAAACATGAAGAATGGCTGTTGGGGAACAACTAGAAGCTTCTGCAACAAGTTCATTTGTAATAAAGACATGAAAAGGAATGCAGAACACTGGTTCTCCACCTTTGTGCAGGGTGGTGGTCATTTTTAGGCAGGCTGGAATGCAGTCAGAGAGAGGTACAATAAAAAGAGGTAAGAGGGCTCCCCTGGTGGCACAGTGGTTAAGAATCTGCCTGCCAATGCAGGGGACACAGGTTCGAGCCCTGGTCCGGGAAGATCCCACATGCTGTGGAGCAGCTGAGCCTGCAAGCCACAACTACTGAAGTCCATGCACCTAGAGCCCGTGCTCTGCAACAAGAGAAACTACCGCAACGAGAAACTCGCGCACCGCAACGAAGAGTAGCCCCCGCTCGCCGCAACTAGAGAAAGCCCACGTGCAGCAACAAAGACCCAACGCAGCCAAGAATAAATAAATAAATTAAAAAAAAAAAAGAGGTAAGAAAAAAGCTGTATGCCCCAGGACTCGAGATTTAAGACATAGTTTTATGCCTTAAGGTCTTGGCAGCAGAAGCCAAGTCAAATCTACGTATCCTGCAATGATTCATATACACATATGCATATATTAGAAGAAAGTAGAATAATAAAAGAAAAATATCAAAGGCGGAATAAGGACACGAGAAGATAACTCACTATAAGAAAGACAATAAAATACACTAAGTGAAACGCCAGTGTAAAGCACGATGTGTTGCATTGAGTCTTACTGGACTAACAAAGCCATAGTTGATGCAGTAGAGAGTTTTAAACAGCCACTTTATTATGGGTGTCTATTGATGTTGGCAGTTGGAGCCAGTAGGTCAAGGGCCTTGGGACAGGCTAGAAACACATTGCCTAAAAATATGCCTTGGTTATTTCGTGCTTTGACATCCTGACAATAAAGAGGGAGTATTTAGGGAGGAGCTGGAAGAATTAGATCACTGCGGGCAAACATGCATTGTCTCTTAGGATACTTTGTGGTCACCTGGGGAAGAAGTTGATAACTCCTCTTGTTTGGGGCTTCAGTCTGACTGATATTAGGTGCCTGATACAGAAAGAGAAGAATTGAAAGGGGCAGAGCTGCAGACCTTCAAAAGAGAACCCTCAGATAGGGGAACTGCCTCGCCCTGCTGGACGCATAGGGTGTGCACCATTCTGGAGAGACATCTCACACTACTTAGTTAAATTAAGAATGTATTTTCCATATGACCCAGCGATTTCATTCCCGGGCACGGATCCCGAAGAAGTTCTTTTCATGGGTTCCTAGTGGCATGTGTGAGGATGCTCGCAGCCCCATCGTTTCGAGGCGGTGGGGGGTCGGAGGAAGTCTCGTCTACCATCATCAGGGGAGTGCAGAGCACAGTGTGGCAGGTACTCCCCGTGGACTGGAAGCAGAGTGGCTAGAAACAGAGACTGGATATACCCACAGCGGCGCGGGGAGGGTCTTAAACCCAGAGTGCTCAGGAGAAGAGTTCAGAAAAAGGGAATGAGATCTGTAGCACAGTAACATTCACAGCCATGAGAAATGCATGCACACAAAACCGCAGTGTGCATTTTCCAGGGACATATACAAATCGAGGGAGGCACGTTAACACATTGAAATGGCTGCTTATGGGGGGGTGAGAGAGACCACCCCCCGCAAGAGTGACTCTGGGAATTGACTTCGACTGCCTTTCCATTCCATCATAATACCTTGCAATCCTCCCAGCTCCTGCTTAGATGTGCCGGTTTGACTCTTACACCCTTACTGCATTCAGCGTCTCTTGCTTTACTCTCTCGGTGTCTAACCACGGCCATGCCCTGAACTTCACTCTGCTTTAACATCTTGCTATCGCTCTCTGCGTTTCTGACCACACTGTTCACCTTCTGGTCTGGCCTTCATTGCTCCCATCTCAGTGCTGACAGCTTGTAGTGGTCTTGCTCTACTACGCGGCCATACAGGTCACCTGGTGTGTAGAAGATGGACCTGCTTGAGCTGTGTGATGGATCCGTGGTGGCCAAATAAAGTCACGCTTGCCTCAATCTGTTGTCTCCCCAGACCATTTGTCTGCCCTCCACCCTCCCTTCCCCAGGCTTTTAGCTCTTGCTCTGGAGGACTTGGACCCTGTCTATGTTTTCCTCTAACTCCAACACAGAATGCCTTTGATTTTCATTGAATACCTTGATAAGTGCTGATAATATTTTAATATAAACTTCCTTTACTTCAAAAGCGAAGAGCTAAGTAATTTCATATCTATCAAAATATATGAGTTATTGGAGAGTGGCTGAAAGAAGCTGGTACTCTAGGCCACACGTACAATGACCCTTGTGTCATGAGCACTGTGCTCCATCCAACAGGGTGGGACAGCTTTCAGGAAGCTGGTGACATCAATTAAAGGCTCAGTGGCCAAGGGGTTATCTGGAGGGCTTATATTATAGTTAGTTAGAAGATACAAATGGCTGCCTTCTACCTGCCTTCAGTTGAGAATCAGTAATGTGGAACCACTGGTCGCCATGGCTCTTGGCCAAGGATATTTTCCATGTTTCTTGGACATGACACAGAGGAGGGTTGTACAAACACATGTGTATGGGATGGGTGGGTAGGTGAGGGTGTGTGCTGTCTATAAATTCCAGGACCAACAGAATGCCTGACCACATGTGTTCCTGGTACCTATTAGGGCTCTGTGAGACCTGGCCAGCTTTATACAGGGCTTGGTGCCCGGCACAGCAGCACGACACGGGGAGTGGTAAGGACTTGCTTCGGTGCTTTTTGACAGTCTGCTGTCTGTTCTCTAGGGGAGAGAGTCAGGCTGCTGGAAAATTGTCGTACTACCACCAGAAGTCCATGTGAATAAGAATTGGCTCGGTGATGATGACTGCAGTCAGTAGATGTAGGGAGGCTAATTAAACACCAGAGCTTGTGGCTGGGAGCCGCTCTGACTCAGCTGTGGTGATGACACCACGTGGCGTAATGGCTTTGCTCACATGTAAATAGCCTCAGCCGTGAGTAAGGAGTGGGCTAAAACTCCATTAACATGATGCCAGGGCCGTGTTTTCAGAACCCACAGGATTTTGACCAAGGAAAGATGACAAAGGAATTTGAGACTCTTGGATTTGAGAAACAGAGTGGGGAATCTATTATGGTTGTGAATATATTATAATTCCTCTAATTTTTTATGGCTTGTCTAGAAAATAGGTCACAATATTGAGCTCAGGATTACTCTGGAAAATCCAAGCCATGTGGGCATTAGAGTATTATAGGACAGTTGATATAAGATATTTTGGGAGAGAGTGGTAATAGCAATGTATGAATGCCAGCAATAGACCAATAGTCTTCTGTTTGATGAGTCCAGTAAAACAGTGGACCTTTTATATACTGCTGATTCTCTTCGCAAAAGCAACCCAAGATGAACAGATGCCAAGAAGAAGAGATGGTTTGACTCAGGTGGGAGAGATGAATTAAATCTAGGGGACAGGGACAGTAGAGCATTGTAATAGAGTGTAACGATTATGAATTCAGGCTGTTTGGGTTCATATCTAGACTTTGACACTTAATTGTGTGATCTTGGACAAATCACTCAACTTCTCTTAAAAGAAGAGTAAAGAAAGAAAAGAAAAGAAAGAAAAATTTTCTTTTCTATAATAGATTTTATTAGTACCTTCCTCATAGGGTTGCTGAAAACATTAAATGAGATAATCCGTGTAAGGTGTTTAGCATAGTGGCTGGAACGTAGAAAGTGCTAAACAAAGTTTGCTATTTTAATTGTATCAGTTTCAAACTCTCTCATTAAATACCTTAACACGCTAGGTATTTGTTTTTTCATCCAGTTGGACTCCTGGAGGAGTAAAACTCCAACCTCAGCAAAAATGGTCTCTAATAATGTTTTTCCCATTTAATTTAATTAAAAATTTTAAATTGAAGGATAGTTGAGTTACAGTGTTTCAGGTGTACAGCAAGGTGATTCAGTTTTAGATTCTTTTCCATTATAAGTTATTATAAGATATTGAATATAGTTCCCTGTGCTCTATGGTAGGTCCTTGTTGTTTATCTATTTTATGTATATTGGGTTGGCCAAAAAGTTTGTTGGAGTTTTCCCGGCCGTCAGAGGCTACGGAAAAACCCGAACGAACTTTTTTGGACAACCCAATAGTAGTGTGTATCTGTTAATCCCAAATTCCGAATTTATCCCTCCCCCTTCCCCTTCCCCTGATCTATAATAATTAACTGAGAATTATATGGTAATGAGATTCAGATTCTTTTCCATTATAGGTTATTACAAGATATTGAATATAGTTTCCTGTGCTGTATGGTAGGTCTGTGTTATCTGTTTTATATGTAGTAGTGTGTATCTGTTAATCTCCATTTGCTAATTTATCCACCCCCCACCCCTTCTCCCTGGTGTATAATAACTGAGAATTATATTGTAGTGACGTCATATGACCACATCTGTAAGCTGCACCTGAAAAATCCCTTCCATTAATTTAGAGTTAAAAATAGCAGAGGGTTCGGTTCATGCAGTAGGATTTGTGGGGTTGAAGCTGAGGCGC
Organism: Leucopleurus acutus; assembly: GCF_964270905.1. NCBI lineage: Eukaryota > Metazoa > Chordata > Mammalia > Artiodactyla > Delphinidae > Leucopleurus > Leucopleurus acutus. Next base: position 88,094,322 of record NC_139144.1, read on the forward strand.
TGGTGTGGTGGCAACCCCTGTTGCTGGTGCCCATCCCTATTTTGTCCCCAGCCACATTGCCACTCATGCAGAGAATGCCCATCTTGCTTTGGCAGGGCTTAGGGCTGACCCAGTAGACCATGATATTAGCACATCCATTAGAAAGGGCTTGTTGGTGTTGTGAAGCAGGATTCTTGAAAATCCTGGGAGGAGATGGGCACTGCCATGGCCTAAGGACTGCCTAACACATAATGTGGAGTCTGCAGAGGGGGAGGGACCATCTTGGGTCCCCTGTGGACCTCCCTCGGTGTCGAGGGCACACCGGGTGAAGGATGCCTGCTGTCACTCCATCCCACTGGGGCAGACTGGAGATGCACAGGTCCCCACATGCAGCTCCATCCCAGGGCTTGGTGGTAGATTATGGGCGCCCCAGAGTCCGGAACTCATCCTGTGATGATCTGAGGAGGGTCCACCGTTCTGGCTTCCTAATCTCATACAATCATGTGAAAGAATTGTCGCATCTGTCAACAGGAGTGGTCCGCTTGCCAGGCCTCTCTCACGGGAGGCTCCTGGAACAGGGGCCTGGTCACACAGCAGTCTGTAGGCATGAGTTCCAGAGCACCAGTGGGGAGGGGAGTCCATGTGGGTCCTGCTTCTGGCTCGGAGTGTCCTGGCCAGACTGTAGTGCTGGCCTAAGTAGCCCCAGGCACCAGGCCCAGGTGGGCACTTAGAAAATTTTGAGGCAGTCACCCCAAAGTGGGGACCCCTCAGGCACGGGGCCTGGGGGAAAAGTCTCTGCTTGCCCAGGACTACGTGAGGCACTGCCTGCTAGAGTGGGAAGGATCTGGCAGCGATGAACTAGAGGTCAGAGACCTGGTTCTAGTCTTTGCTCTGCTGACGAGCAGCTTAGTGACCATGAGCAAATCTACTGAAGGTCTCTGAGGGACTGGTTTCATGGGTGTGTGATTAACGCAGCAGCACAGAGCCCTGTGCCTGGAGCTTAATGCTCTGTGGCCCCCCTCTTGAAATGTGTAAGAAGTTTCTCTTTGAATTTGTGTTTTGTAAGTGAAGTCTGTGGGACAGTGGAGTGTGCACTGGGGGCTTGGCTCGTACGTAGTCCCATCTCCTGCCACCTCCTCACGTCCTTTCCTCTCTGGGACTGGTTCTCAGCTGCCTGCTTACCCTCCAGCCCAGTGACCTCTGCTGCTGCCCTCTGCTCCTGATAGGGGTCTGAGTGTGGGCGCAGTGAGAGGTACCATTGGGTGTGTATACCCCCGCAACACTGGGAGGGTCTGTCTTCATCCCATGAGTGTTTAATGCCCAAGGGAGTGTGACATTAAATAGCACGTAAAAAACCAAGACAGGCCGAGAAAGAGACTGCAGAAGAAAATGGTGCTTTTCCTGCTCTTTGAACAAAGGGTCCTGTATTTTCATTTTGCACTGGGCCCTGCATCTTGTGTAGCTGGTCTGTGTCTCTGAACCTCACCTTCTCCTTTGTAAGAAGGTAGGGTTTGAATTAGATGATCTCTGAGGTACCGTCCAGGGCTCGTATTCCTTTGCTGAAGGAACATCCATGGCCAGTCACATTTCCCCAAAGGCGTCTGTAGAGGCTAATTGGCCAGACCACAATCCCCAGGGTTCAAAGGTCTCTGGTATGTCAGCTTTTTTCATAAAGACTTCTTTCTTTGTGTCAAAGAAAAATTGCACCAGACAGAGTTAAAGAGGCAAGGAAAACTTTACTCGTGACTAATGCAATAGGGGAGAGAGATTGAACTTGACTCTGCTGAAACAAAAGGTGGGGAGTTTTAAGCACTGGGATGAACTAGTGGAACATCTGTGATTGCTAGTTGTTGCTTTTTTTTTTTTTTTTTTTTTTTTTTTTTTTTTGCGGTACGCGGGCCTCTTACTGTTGTGGCTTCTTCCATTGCGGAGCACAGGCTCTGGACGCGCAGGCTCAGCGGCCATGGCTCACTGGCCCAGCCGCTCCGCAGCATGTGGTATCTTCCTGGACTGGGGCACGAACCTGTATCCCCTGCTTTGGCAGGCGGACTCTCAACCACTGCGCCACCGGGGAAGCCTGCTAGTTGTTGCTTCTGAAGGTAGTTGTCCCAAGGAGACTGAGAGAAAGGGGCCCGCTCTCTCTTTAGAAAATAGCATTTCAAAGGATGCCTCCCAGGCCCTTGAGAAAGACTTTCCTGGTTTGTAAAAGTGGCAGGTGGTTGGGAGACTTACATCTCAAAGGGTAAAGGAAAGAATTTACAGGTTTCTAGTTGACAAGAGTTTACAAGTTTCCAGCATTTTCTAGAGTAAATGCTCTAAGAGAAGGGAGGTTGGGGTTGCGTGCAAGAAGAAACCTGTCTGAAGTTTAGCCAAGCAGAGGGAACATTATGGCTGTCTCAGACACGTGCTGTTGGAGGTGAGGCCTTTAGGGCGCGCTGCTCTAGCATCTTTTTAGGGGCAGCGGCTTTTCTCCCCGGACATTATGGAGCAGATGTGCTGAGAGGTGGACCAAACTCTGCGCCCCTCAGCAGGCCAGGGTTGTCTTCAGACCTCAGCCAGATCGTCCGTGGGCGCAAACATGGTTCCCTTATCTGCCTTGGCTTCTCCACGAATGGCCATCCATCTACCCTCTACCCTCAGCCCGTGGTTCTCTCTGACCCTTTCCGAATCACGAGTCCTCAGCTCCGGGCCGCTCTCCCCTCCCGCAGGCCTCCCAGGAGGTTTGGCATGAGCAAGCTTTCATAAGTATTTATTGCAGGGATAAGAGCCTGATGCCCCGTGGGTCCTTGGCTGCCTGGAGCTGACAGAGGAGGTAGTTTGTATGCTAATGCCGTTGATTGCCTGCATCTTCTGAGGATTCTGCTTTAGGCTTTTTATCTGCCCCTGGAGAGAGACCCAGGAGTTGTTACCCATCTGCCCTCCCCTTTCCCTCCCCTCTGCCCCAGCCCCCCACCTGGTCTTCCCAGAGAGACCCATAAAATTGTATTCAACTCATTATGTCCCAGGCAAAGCCTGATCCTTCATTTCGAGAATAATAATCAAGTGTCCAGATTCAAATGTGGTGTCTGAGGCTGCGTTGGGGAGACTGGTGAAGGGCCTGATGTGAGCTGCCTGGAGGGCAGGGCTTGGGGCTGGTGCTGGGGGAGGATGTGAGGGGTGTAAAGGGAGAGTCCAGGCTCCCATTGACCATTCTTTTCTCTGTGGGGAGGGAGGCAAAGCCTTGATGTTGCGCTGAGTGTTTATCCTGTGTCCAGTCCCGTCCCGTGTCCCCCCCACCGCTCTGAGCATTGGGAGGGCGGTGCTGTTGTCAGTGGGCGTGCACCTTGTCATGGTGACTGGACTGAGAGTCCCGGATGTTGTAGGATCACGTGCTTAATTCAACGGGAGTCTGTTAGATTCAGCTTTGCTGTTTCACCCTAATCCAGTGGTTCATGGCCTTGGGGAGCATCCTCATTACTTGGGGAGCTGTAAAATTACAGATGCTTGGGTCACAGTTCCTGAGATTTGGATTTAATTGGTCCAGAGTTTGGCCTTAGCGTTGTGATTTTTAAATCTAATATGCAGCCAGGGCTGTGAACCCCTACCCCACCCGCGTGCTCCTGTATTAGTTAGAAGTGGGAAATGGAATTGCCAAGCGGGAGAGCCATTCCACTGTCTATGAGTTCTCTCCCTGGTAGAAAAGTCAACGTGGAGAGCAAAACCACTCCCAGAAAGGAGGGTAGCGTTCCTAGGAGAGGTGGGGGTTGTGGTGGTTAAGAACCCAGGCTCTGGTGTCACATGAACTTGGTTTATTTCCTGGTTACCCTGCTTTGGGCCGTGTGGCAGGGAGCAAGTTACTTTACCTAAGTTTCACCTTCATCATCTGTAAAAAGGGGATAATAATAGCTACCCCCAAAGAGCTGTTGTGAGAATTCAGGAACTGATAGAATGTGTGTAAAGGAGCTGGTAAAGTGTGCTTACAGTGACTAAGGTTCTCTTTAAAAGTTAGTTGTTATTATCATGGTAAAACCTGGTGTCTTGGAGCTTGGACGGCCTGGTGTTCAACTCTCCTCTATGGGGTGATAATTAATAATGCTGCCTAATGATGCCCTTACTATTTGCTGAGCATGATTCTAAGCCCTTTACCTGGATTAACTGAGGCACAGAGAGGTTAAGCAACATGCCCAAGGCCACAGCTGATGAATGGGGCGGGCGGCAGGATTTAAAGCAGCCAGTCTGATTCCAGGGCTTGTCCCTGACCACCACACTTTACAGCATCTCTGTATGGTCTTCTCACCACGTGGACCAGAACACCTGGGCATGATCAGAGCCCCTCTCCCCTGGTCAGTGTTGGCAGAAGCCTTGAAGGAGGGACGTGTTCACAGAAATGTGATACCTGTGTGGAGAATCTAGAAAAGGAAGCATGGCTTTTTATGGCAGCATTCTGCCAAGCCATTGATTAGATCACAGCCTTCGTTAGCTGCACGCCTATTCCGAGGATTGCTGTGGTCACCTTGATCAGACCTGGCTGTTTTCCAGTCTGCAAGCTATTGCTCCAGGCATGGGCACTTACATAAGCAGATGGCCAGGCTCATCTGCTTTCTGGCAATCTTCATGTGGCAAATTGACTTAGCAGATTTTTGACGCTGATATTTTAAACGCCAATAATCAGCTCTGCGGAAGATGGTTCCTGATAAGGGCATCTCTGTGCTGGTTGCCCACAGTGATCAGCCCACCCTAGAGTGTTAATTTTAGGGTGCCTTGAATGCTCACCACCTCTAAAGTGTACTGAGAGAGAGTTTGCATACATCCCATCTTGTTCATAAGGAAGTGTTTGAAAGTAAATTACCTTATAAACAATATAACACTCTTCCGGGAGGAGGGTCTTTTCCTTGAACTTATTCCCAAATATTTGTATAGATGTGTATGTAGACAGAAGCCCCACAGGCTCTGCAGAAAAGTGTGGACAATTGAGGTCCTTACAGGAGAGCTCCGTGTAATCCACTTTATCAGAATTGCACGGAGCCTTTTTGCTATACCTGGGCCAGTTCACATTATTGGTCCAAGTTTGGTTCTACCAGAGCTGGCAGGGGAGATCAGAAAGATTCTTCATGCCAACACCCAAGCCCGTCCTCAGATCCCTCCTCCCTGCTCTCAGGGCTATTTGCAGAAGAGGGTGTATGAGGAGGACAGGGCTGGAGGACGCCTCTGCTGACACCTCCCCTGGGCTGGAGTGGGGAGGCCATGAGGAGAACTGAGCCTGCATCTGCCCCTTGCCACTTTCCCATCCACTTCCCACACTTGGCTTTATCACTGCATCTGCCAGCAATTATTCTAACTGAAAACTCTCTGCCTCGAAAGAGTCTTCTAGGATTTCAAGGAAGAGAGAAAGCCTGGGACTCCAGGACCGGCTGGGTGCTATTTTTTTTTTTTTTTTTTTGCGGTACGCGGGCCTCTCACTGTTGCGGCCTCTCCCGTTGTGGAGCACAGGGTCCGGACGCGCAGGCTCAGCGGTCATGGCTCACGGGCCCAGCCGCTCCGTGGCATGTGGGATCCTCCCGGACCGGGGCACAAACCCGCGTCCCCTGCATCAGCAGGCAGACTCCCAACCACTGCACCACCAGGGAAGCCCCTGGGTACTATCTTTATAGTTGACTTCTGTCCTTCTGTGCTTCTCTCTTTTCCTCCGTCATTTTGATCATCCCTAACTCTTCCTTCCCAGCCCTCTGAGAGCTGAAGGCCAGCCCCTCATCCAAGGCACACCTGCAGGTAGCACAGAAGAAGGAACAAATATTTACCTAGAGCCCATCATGTACCAGACACTGCTAAAAGCTCCCTTGGGCATTATATTATTCCATAAACTCATTATAGGCGAGAAAAGCAAATTTCCAAGAGGTCTAAACATTTCCCCAAGGCAAACGGTTATTTTCAGTAGTGCCTGCATTCGAATCCAGGTCTTTGGGCTTCATATCTAGTGCTCTTTTCCATTCACCACGTAGCCTCCAGGTTCTGGCTACTGATGTTAAACATTAGATGATCCTCAGGGGATGCCTTCTGGTCTGCCTCCCCTGCCCCACCTCTGTTCTATCTACCTGGGGCAACCTCCGTGGCTCCCCTACCCGTTAGCGGCCTTTCCCCTTGTGGCCCAAGGAGAAGGGATCCAGCAGGGAAAGCGTGGGGAAAGCTTGCTGTCCATCAGAGTTGGGGACCCTGGCTGGGACACTCACGGGGCCAGAGTGTAATTGGCTGGGAACCTGGCAGTGCCCACTCCAGCCAGAGTGGTTCCCTGTCTGCCTCTTTTAGCTTTGCAGGGAATTCCAGGAACTCCAAGTAGCAAATGACAGCAAATTAGGAGCTGAGTAACATAGCAACTGCAAATGTTATCAGTCAGGTGACCTTCAGAAGCTGGCTGCCATTCTAGGGGAGATTATTGTTTATCCAAGTAAATACCAAACCCTCACCATGGTGGTTCGTGTAGCAGAGAATGAAGAAGCTCTATCATTTCTGCCTAGGAGTACTCAGAGCAGTGGAGGTTAGGGATTTTTACTCCTTTATTAAAAATTAAGGTGCTTTTGAGTGTGTATGTTCGTGTTTAATGGGTAGTGCTGACTTTTCAATGCAAGTCCTTTGTTCTTTTGTGGAGAAGCTGGTGTAGCAGAATTAGCACGGAACTGAGAGCTGGGCCCTGGGCTTTCATTCTGGTTCTACTATGAGTAAGTTGTGTGACCTGGGACAAGTAACTTATCCTCTCTGGGCTTTAGGAAGGGGATTGGAGTAAGAATGAAGGATGGCATATTAGTCTGCCCAGGCTGCCATAACAAAATCCCACACACTGTGTGGCTTAAACAACAGAGTTTTATTTTCTCTCCGTTCTGGAGGCTAGAAGCCCAAGGTCAAGGTTTGGTTTTCCTGAGGCATTTTTTCCTGGCTTGCACATGGCCTCCTTCTCACTGTGTCCTCACGTGGCCTTTCCTCTGTGCATCTCTGGTGTCTCTTCCTCTTCTTATAAGGACACCAGTCATATTGGATCATTGGATCATACTGAACCTCGTTTAATGTTAGTTACTTCCTTAAGGGCCCTATCTCCAAATATAGTCATGTTGGGGGTTTGGGTTTCAACACATGAAATTTGGGCAGACATAATCCAGCCCATAATAGATGGTTAGTGACTCTTTCACTCTTAAACTTCGAATCTCTTTTCTGAGGACTAGCAAAGCTCTCTTTCACTTACTCCAGAAAACTGAAACAGGAACCAAGGATTTCCTTCCATCCCTGCAGAGGCTCAGCACCTGTCTCGCTCTCCTGCTGGGACCCCACTCAGAGACTGGGGCAGGTGGCCCCGGCAGGCTGTAGGACACCTCCCTGGGGTACCACTTGCTCTGTGCTTGTCAGCCTGCCCAGACCCCTCCCCAGAGTCCTCTGCTGCCCTCTCTTGCTGTCATTGTCACATGTGTATCTGACAGGGACCCTCAAAGCCTATTCTCCCAGGTCAGGTGTGGGCTTCTACCACTGCTTGTCACTTTGTAGCCGGAAATTTTCTGTCCTGACCTCCCCTCGTCTGGGCAGGGCATGGGCCAGGAACACGCTCTTTTATGGACAGTTTTCAAAGCTGGGATCTGACCAGTAAGGGCTGGGATCAGGGATCTCCCTCCATCTCAAGAAGGGTGATGGCAGAAAGATCTCATTAACACCTTTCCACAAAGGGGAAAAATAATATTTCAGCGTGTTCCCTTTGTGTCTTCAAGCGGTGCTAAGGTGCCACCGAAGTGCCGGTCAGAGCTGCGTTCCAATGAAGGGTTATTCTGATAAGAGGGCGGGAAGAGATGCTCGGGGGAAGGGGGCCCTCTGGGGGCGGCAATGCTGGCTAATGAAGGGTTATTCTGATAAGAGGGCGGGAAGAGATGCTCGGGGGGAAGGGGGCCCTCTGGGGGCGGCAATGCTGGCTAATGAAGGGTTATTCTGATAAGAGGGCGGGAAGAGATGCTTGGGGTGAGGGGACCCTCTGGGGGGGACAATGCTGGCGTAAGGTTATTAAACAGGAAATGCCTGGCCGCGGTGGATCAAGGGGAAATTACACATTCTGTCACATTTGCTTATTGAATCCCAGTTCTATTGAAGCTCGAAAGGGGGAAAAAAATAACGCCACCCCCATCAACCTCCTTGTAGCTCTTATTAGATTTCACAACCTTTCAATATGAAAATGCTAGTGCGGATGGCAAAATTCCTTGTCAGTTTTTAATATCAGTAAGGGATTGTGGTATTAGGCTTAAGGGGGATGGAGGTGGGAGCGGGGAGAGGTACAGACAGTCCACAGAGTCCCCTGCATACACAGCCGTAGCTGTCTTTGCTTCTTACCGCTCGTTGCAAGCGCAGTAGCTCCTGTCCTCACACTTAGGGGGACACTGCCGAGATGAGGGTGACCATCTCGGGGGGACCACGTGCCCCTCTGAGCTTCACAGCGAGAGCCACTGAACCCCACACTCAGGTTTAACCTCCCCTCAGACTCTGTCATCAGGTGCTGCTCTAACAAAGGACCACAGGCTGGGTGGCTTAAACAACAGAAAACTATTGTCTCATGTCTGGAGGCCAGACATCCAAAATCAAGGTGTTGGCAGGACCACACTCCCCGTGAAACCTGTAGGTGAGAATCTTTCCTCGACTCCTCCAGCTTCTGGTGTTTGCTGGCATTCCGTGGCCCGTAGATGTATCGCTGTATCTGCTCTTTTGTCATCACATGCCTGTTTTCTGCCTCTGTGTCACTCTCCCCTTCTTATAAGGACACCAGTCCTATTGGACTAAGGATCGCCTGACTCTTGTATCACCTAATCTTAATTAATTGCATGTGTAATGGGCTTATTTTCAAATAGGGTCACATTCTGATGTCCTGGGGGTTGGGACTTCAGCAGAGCTTTTCTGGGGACACAGTTCAATCCGTAAGAGGTGTCTTTGTTTAGATTCCCCGCAAAGCCAACCCTGAGACAAGTAGTATTTTGGCACGAGTAGTTTGTTTGGGGACTGATCTCAGGATGCAGGCAAGGGAGAAGGGGCAGTAAAGAGTGGGTTGTCACTGTCGGTGATGGGGTCTCGGTCCCTCTGGAATTCTCTGAGAGGCCATGGACACAGGCCTTGGAATTATCCCTGGGGGCAAGGAGGTGGGGTGCCTGTTCCTCAGGTGAGGGTCACTTGGAAAGCATAAGCCCCTGGCACTTACACTTGCCTCAGAAGGGGCTGAGGAAGCTCCTGCAGGATGTTCTCAGCAGGGAGATGGAGAAGGCCTCGGCTGCCCAGGAATTGGCCCCAGGGGCCCCCAGCCAAGGTCGAAGGGACAAGGGCAGGGAGGGCTTTGGCAGGGTCTGCTCACCAGGACCGAATGAGCCTGGGCCGGGAGCTTAGACGTTTAAGCAGGTCAGCCTGATGTGCCCTCTGTCCTGCTGGCAGGAGTGGATCCTTTCCTAGTCGCTGTTGACCAGGCTTGTTCTTCTGGGGCTGAGCTCCTGGCTGGTCTCCTGATAGATATCCTGGTTCTTCCAGGCTGGGGGTCCTGCCTGGACACCTGCTTCTCCTTTCTGGGAATAGCAGTCCTGTCCCCAGTCTCTGACTCTTTGAGTGTCAGGTAAAACTACTGTCCCACCCTGGTCCAGCCCAGGCCCGGAACAGGATGGTCTCTCCGTGAATTGCCACCATGAGGTCTGTCTCCCACCTCTCTCTCCTGTCTTTTCCACCTTGTGGGGGACTGTTTCTGTCCGCAACACAGATGACGTCCATCTCTTTTCTCCTGGAGCCACCTACTTGGTGAGCTCAGCCATTTAAGGATTTGGGGAGAATAGGGTACTAAAATCAAAGAGGGGGCTGTAAGCCAAACATTTCCAGAAATCAGCCGAAGAGAGCGGAGAGGCCCTTCAGGGCCTGCTCTGGGCCACTGACTGCCTCCTGGCCCACCCCTGCAGCTCTGCTCCAGGCCCCTCTCCGTGCCCTTCTGGCCACGAGGCCCAGGTGTGTTTGGGAGCCCACAGGTGCTGTGCAGCTCTTCCCCTCACCCCCATCTTCAGAGTCTTGACTGTCCTGCCCTCTGGGTACTGGTGCTAGTTTCTCTCCTGGTCCGTCCACATGCAGAATACCCCACAGTGATCAGCAAGTCTGTGTAAAAAACTCGAACAAAGCCTTGAGGTCCTCATGAAGAGTTGGGTCCTGGCACAGGGGTATGTGGGTCACTTCTTTAGCCATCCTTGAGGCTCAGCAAGGGGAGGACAGAGGCAAAGGAGTAAAAGATGATCTTCATGAGTGGGCTGTACATGGACGGCCACGAGAAGCACAAAGGGCTAGGAGTCTGGAGACCTAGGTGCTACTCCTGCATCTGTAAAGTTGCTTTTATTTGATTTTATATTTCATTTCACATCATTTCAACAGTCGTCCCTCGGTATCCACACCCCCAATACCAAAATCCCTTAATAGAAAATGGCATAGTATTTGTATAAAACCTACACACATGCTCCCATATACTTAATTACTTATAATACCTGACACTATGTACATGCTACGTAAATAGTTGCCTCTGCATGGCAGATTCAAGTTTTGCTTTTTGGAACTTTCTGGAATTTTTTTTCTGACTATTTTCCATCTGTGGTTGATTGAATTCACAGATGCAGAACTCGCAGATATGGAGGGCTGACTGTATTTTATTTTTATTTATTTTTTTGGCCACACCACACGGCTTGCGGGATCTTAGTTCCCCGACCAGGGGATTGGACCTGGGCCACGGCAGTGAAAGCACCGAGTCCCAACCACTGGACCACCAGGGAATTTCCTTTATTTTATTTTTTTAAAACCTCTTGTGCCTCAATTTCCTCTTTGGCCAGAAGAGGAGAATAACCTACCAAAAAGCCCAGCATCCTCCAGGGTTGCTGTGACAATAAAATGAGATAACTTCTCTCCTCAGGAAAGTGGTCCTTCCCTGACATGTCAAGCCAAGTTATTGTGAAGGTGAAGTTGATAATGGGATAGAAAACTAATTGACCTAATTTGGAAGAAGGCTGTGGCAGGTGAGTGATCCAGGTAGCATGACATGTCTACCTTGAATATATGAGGTGTTGAGACAGGTAGAGGGAGGTCTGGGCGATGCAATGGGGGAGGCTCTGCTTCCCATGAGCGGTGGCCTGTCTGTCAGTTCCACTGATCGCCTGCCTTTCCTGAACACTCCGCTCCACCTGCCACTCTGCCCCGGTAAGGGCTCCAGGGGCCCCTCCGCCGCCCCTCCCAGGAAATGCACACACAGCACATCAGTTACCCCCTTCTCTCCATCCTCCGCCAAGCCACAGCCTTAGCATCAGAACCATCTCTGCACGCTCACTGCTAAGTCTGAGAGGGGCCGATGGAGGGGAGGGTCCTTCTGGGAGTGGAGTTGCTGAGATGGGAGTAGGAGTGAAGTGGGGCTGGTCCAGCAGGGATCCTTTGTCTCCTTTCTGAGAAATGGGGAGAATCGTGTGGAAACCGGTCTGCTTTGACCTCATCGTTTCGTGCAGGCCTACTATTTTTCAGTGCCAGTAGAGGCTCGTCCATCTGAATTAGTTCAAGTTGATTGAAACGGTTTTACACCAGGTCTTTTTTGATACATAATTTTTGCTTTAGTGTCAACTGAAAAACTAGCCTTTGGGGACAGATGTGAAGCATCACCCTCCCAATTGCTTTTTTTTCTCTCTTTGTAAATTGAAGTATAGTCGGGTTGCCATGTTATATTAGTTTCAGGTATACAACATTGTGATTCAATATTTTTATACATTATACTCCCTTTAACTTATTACAACATAATGGCTGTATTTCCCTGTGCTGTACACTATACCCTTGTTGCGTATTCATTTTATACATATTAATTTGTGTCTCGCCGTCCCAGTTTCTTGCTGAACAAACTGCTCACATCTGAGTGGGGCTCAGTGAAGGGCTGAGCGGAGCCCACTTACTTGGTGCCCTTGCGAGAAGCCCCTTCATGGGATTTGGACCTACGTCCTCAGCCTCATGGGAATGTCTGTCCGGCCTGGGGCAGGCAGGTCAACTGTGGCGGGTCTGAAGGTTATTCATGCACATGTCTGATTCCCCACTAGCTGGGAGCTCCTCAGGGACTAGACCTGTCCTTCTTGGTGTCCCGGGAATCCTGCACAGCATCTGGTCATGTCAGCACTTCCCGTATGTTAAGTGAGTCAAACCCTGCCTCTTGGCTCTGGAAACTGGAGGCCCCATTGAGAACCTGGGGGGCAGCCAGGTTGACAGCTGAGCAGTCCTCTCCCAGGAGCAGCCTTATAAATCTGTTCTCATTAGCAAGAGACCCTGCGGGGAGGGGGCGAGAGTGAGTGGGTGTATGTGTGTCGGAGTGCTGGGGAGAGCTCTGCCGTTAACCTGTCAGCGCCCCCTCTCATCTATGATGTGTTGCTTCTGCTTCTGGACAGGCTGGGTTTGCACGTGGTGGCTTCTCAGGATCCTGGAGAAATCCTGACCCTGAACCCCAGTGTCCTGTGAACCTACTCAGCGCCCTGTCCAGAAGGTCATGCGTCCCTTGCTCAGTTCCGTTTTCAGGTGCGCTAACTGGCCTGTGCCTTTTTGCATAAGGGACAGAGGAAGGGCTGCAGAGTTCTGCCCATCTTGGGCGGAAGCTTTTCTTTGTTCTGAGCACTCTGTTGGGGTCATAGCTGGTAGCCTCAGCTGCAGTTGACATTGGCCCTTGGCCTTTAGATCAAAGGACTTTTCTGCCAGACAAGTGAGAAATTAAAAAAAAAACAACTGTCTCTCCATCCCACTCAGTGAAGTACAAGTTAGTGCCACAGATCCAGCCTTCGGGACCTTGAAGGTATAAAGTCTCCAACATGGGAGCCTCCCTTCCCATCCACTCAGCCAGCTCTCAAGGTGTGTCCACTCCCAGCATGAGGCAGCCAGAGTGACAGGTGGGCTTCTGCTGCAGCTCTCGGAGGCTCAGAGCCCACACCAATGCCCACCAACAGCATCCACGGTAAAACACGCTTGTTTCCTCCTCCCCATTTCCTAATTTTCTATTCAACTTGTATACCATTATGATAATAAAACATTTCCCTTTGTTGAAGGCCACAGGACACTAGTTTAGGCATAGGAGGCAATAAGGGGACACAATAAAGAGCCAAGATTAGAAGAAAATGCAAGTGAAAGGGGGCTGATCTCAGGAGGGGGACGCTACTAAATGCTGCGCTAGAGCCTGAGTTTACACTGGCATTATTAGCATCGTTATTGTTATGGTCTTAGCTTCAAAGTGTAAAAAGCTTCATACCTCCGTATTCATCCTTTAAAGATTTTTATTAACTGCAAAGGCAGTCTCAGCTCTTTTCCTTGGGGCCCAGATCTACACGAATTCTCTGATTGGCTCCAGCTGCAGTTGCCGGACAGGTGACCTGAAGGGGAAGCAAATGAAGTGCAAGGCCCGTGGGGGCCCATCTGCGGACTCGATGGCTGTGGAAGCACCGGGCTTCTTGCTAAGTACCCTTGACTTCGTACAATCACTGCCCAGGGTCTGCTCAGGGTCCCTGAAAGCTCCTCTGAGCAACAGAATGAACTACTCACAAAATACTCTGGAAATATTTTTGTTTTGAAGACAGCTTTGTTTGCCATCACTTGGAGAATAGCATTTTTTCTTCCACTTTTATTGAGATATATTGACACACGGCACTGTGTAAGTTTAAGGTGTACAGCATAATGATTTGACTTAACGTACACCATGAAATCATGACCACAGTTAGTTTAGTGAACATCCATCATCTCATATAGATGCCAAATTAAAGAAATAGGAAGCAAATTTTTTTCCTTATGATGAGAAATCTTAGGTTTTACTCTCTTAACTTTTATTTATAATGTACAGCAATGTTAATTATCGTTATCATGTTGTACATTACATCCCTAATACTTGTTTATCTTAAGATTGGAAGTTTGTACCTTTTTACTACTTTCATCCAATTCCCCCTTCCCCACTCCCTGTCTCTGTAACCACAAATCTGATCTCTTTTTTCCTGTGAGTTTGTTTGTTTTGTTTGGTTTTGAAGTATAATTGACCTGCAACACTGTGTTAGTTCCTGGTACAGAACATAGTGATTCGACATTTCTATACATTTCAAAATGATTGCCATGATAAGTCTAGTTACTATGAGAGTAGCATTATTTTTAAAAAATATTTATTTATTTGGTTGCACGGGGTCTTAGTTGTGGCAGGTGGGCTCCTTAGTTGTGGCTCCAGGGCTCCTTAGCTGCAGCTCGCCAGCTCCTTAGTTGTGGCATGTGGGCTCCTTAGTTGTGGCCTGTGAACTTTTAGTTGTGACATGCATGTGGGATTTAGTTCCCTGACCAGGGATTGAACCCGGGCCCCCGGCATTGGGAGTGTGGAGTCTTATCCACTGTTCCACCAGGGGAGTCCCCGAGAGTAGCATTTTTAATACTAAGAATATACTGAAAGATTGTTTCTGCTGGGACCTGAGAGGCACAGAGGAGTTGGAGAGAAGGGTCCCCACTAAAGACATGGACTTGAATCTTCGTGTCCTACTGGCATCAAGTCATGAAAGAGTCAAGTTCAAATCCAGCCCCCACCTCTGTGTTAAGTTGATACATTACAGAACTTACATAAGCCTTAGTTTCTTTTTCTGTAAAAAGTAAATATGAGAAAAATAATAGGTTGTTATAAAGATGAAAAGGGATTATATTTGAAAAAATGCTTTGCACAGTGCTTAGCACATGGAAAGCTCTCAATAGAATGTTAGATTTTTTTTTTTTTTTTTTAAGTATGCGGGCCTCTCACTGCTGTGGCCTCTCCCACTGCGGAGCACAGGCTCCGGACGCGCAGGCTCAGCGGCCATGGCTCACGGGCCCAGCCGCTTCGCGGCATGTGGGATCTTCCCGGACCGGGGCACGAACCCGTGTCCCCTGCATCGGCAGGCGGACTCTCAACCACTGCGCCACCAGGGAAGCCCCTAGAATGTTAGATTTTATCATTACTGCCCTCCTAGTGTGAATTGATGCAAGTCCTTATAGCTCTCCTTCTGGTAAAATGAGGACAGTAATACCTGCCATAGAGAGTTGTTTGTATTAAGTGAACTAATGAAGTGAAATAAGGCATGAAATGAAGTAAATGATAAAATATCTAAAGTATCAGCCTTCACCAGGTGAACGGTGCAGCTTACCCCCAAGATCCAGCACATGAGTTACTGTAATGAAATAGAAATGTACTGTTCGATCAAGCCTCTCGTACATTTTCCTACAAAAACATAACTCTTTGTCAATATAACTACCAGTTCTTAATTATGAGATAAAACAAGGGGAACAATATAGAACAATATTAAGAGAAATAAAAATGTCTGTCTTCAAATTAAGTACCTTTTCATCTCATCCTCTTAGGCCATTAATTACCACTTTAACCTCATCTTGGTCTCCCTACTCAACTACAAGGAGAATACTTAACTTCCTTTTGGTGGTTCAAGTGTCAAAAATGTCCTCAGCCTGGTGCAGAGTTTTTTCAGAAAATCACTTCTAACTCTTCTCCTGCTGATCCGTCTAATAACCCTACTTAAGTTTTATCGGAGGAGGCAAAGTGTTAAGTGTTTCATCACTTCTTTAATTAGTTCTAGAGGATAATAGCAGCTTCTTCAGAAAAATAAACCATTTTACAAAAAAAATTTCTTTAAGTTTTGCTTCTAGAATGTGTCCTATTTCTCTTTCTGTCTAGCTAACTGTCTAATTTAGAGTGGTGCTAGAATATAATGTAATAATAATAGAAGCCAACATTTTGGTGAGCACTTACGTATTGGTAGTTAGTTTTCTAAGCATTTTACATTTTAAATCTTATTTAATGATTACAAAAATCCTGGGAGGTACGTTACTACTACTCCCCTTTTAAAGATGAGGATACAGAGGCTCAGAGAGTTGAAGTAGCTTGTTCAAGGTCCTTGCAGAGCCAGGATTTAAATGTGGGTGGCGTCGCTCAGAACCCGTCCTTAACCACTGGGCAGTGATGTCAGGCGCTGTACATGCATCCAGACATAAGTAGAAAAGGTTATAGCCTGCCAGTAAGGATGCCCAGAACCTTATAGCTGAGTAGTGGCAACCAAGTCCATGCCCCACAGCGCCTCCCCAGATCAAGTCCGGTGAGGGATGCTTGCATTCGAGTCTGGCTCTCCCAGTCTGCCCCCTGTGCTCTGTCCCTGAGCTCTACCCACTCCCCGCACCCTGCCTCTGCCTTCCCTTGGTTGCTCCCACACACTGCAAACAGAAAAAAAAATCCCTCAAAGGCTGAGTTTTTGAGCTTACGACAGGGCTTTCCCAGGCAACTTTTTTTCTCTTTCTTTACCAGCATGTCTTTTACATTAATGGAAATTTTGGAAAATCATGCCTCTCTGCCGAGTATAAAAAGGTCTTTGATTTTTTTAAAATGTTTGTCCCAGAGGCTTATGAAAGGAACCCATTTTTTCCCCTTCAGAATAGTTTCCCCATGAGAACAATACAGGAGAGCTTGAAAACAGTTATTCCATGCACACTAATTAAGAGACTTGTTTGTTTTCAAATAACAGAAATCAGTGCTGGCTGGTTTAGGCAAAAGGGGAATTTTTTGGAGGGGTAATGGGAAATCTCATGGCTCAAAGAAACATGTTAAACAACCAAGACCAGAAAGGGGAAAGACCTGGGGTGTGTCTGGAGACCCCATGAGGGTCCTGGACCTCCCCCGCCTCCCTGGTCACTGCCATTGTATAAGTCAGCGCCCGCCTTTCCCTGCTGGGGATCTGAATACCCCATAAGATGAATCCCCAGTGGAAAGAGAACATAATTGGCCTAGGTATACTTCCGAGTCTACAAATGGATGCTTCAGCCATGGCCAGGTGCAGGGTCAAATCTCCATGTTCCAGGACGACACCCAGACAAGGGGGGATCGCTCTGAGTGGGTCACCACCCCTTTGTGTTTGTGCCATTGTGGTTTCTTTACTTTGCCTTTATGACGAATCACATGGCCCAAGATGTACAGCCTATTGGAGAGCTTGTCCCCGGAAGAAGAGACAGAGAAGGTCACCGGAGCCTAGAAAGCATTTTCTGTCCTCTTTCTTCTTTATGCTACCCCTACCATAGGGAGAGCTCGACAGTCCAAAATCCCCTGTGTTCAGAGCAAGCAGTATTGGCCACTGAATGTCTCCGTGGTGTCTTCAGGTAGTTTGGTAACAAGCTGAGGCCAGGTCTGCCTTCCTGCATCAGCAGGTGGAGCTGTGTGCAGCTGACTTCCTCGGCCTCCATACTGTCCAGGTGCCCCACAGCCAGCATTCCCAGCGACTCTTGTGAATAGCTGGTACCCAAACTGAGAGCATTTGGCACCCAAATTCAGGCAGGTTCTAACTTACTTTTAAGGTCCCTGTCATGCTTGCCCCATTAAAGGAGAACCTCAGGGTGTGGGTCCCTCTGCTGATGCACAGTCCCGCCCTGTATCAGTCTCCAGCCCAGCCCCAGCATTGCCTCTGTGCAAGATGCTCAGAGAATGCAGGGCCCATGCAAGACCGGCCCCTTCTTCCACGAGCTCCAGGCGACACCAAGCAACGCTGGCTGGTGCTCACCTCAAGCCTTTGGCTCGACCCTAAGTCCAAGGTAGTGTGTTAAACTTAGCCCAAGCCTAGAGTGTGGGGGAATAATTAAGGGAAAGGGGCATCAATAATTCCAAGTGACCGCAACTCTCAGTGCCAGGTGGAGCTTGAGTTCTCAATCCGGTAGGGCTTTAGGAGATGATGCAAATGAGTACTGAATCCAGGAGCCAATCTGGGGGCTTCCATAGCCTGGGAGAAACTGCCCTTCTTGCCCCAGGTCTGTCAGTAAACTTAGCACTTAAGTCACTCCCATAAATTCTTCATATACAGAGGTGTAATGATATGTACCCCATCTTGGAGAGGTTTTATGAGATGAAAAGCAAAAGTCAGAAGTGCTGTCAATTTTGAGTTCTTGTTGGTTTGAGGAAACTGAGTCATGGAGCTGTTCCCCAGGCTGGCTCTGAACGTGGAGGAATGGATTCAGGCCCTGGAATACAGCATTAGAGATGGGGCAATGAACTGTCCCCACAGTCCCTTTGCTGTACTTTGTAGTTAAAGGTGACTGTGACTTCTGCTAACTTTCCTCAGGATAACAGATTTCTCTGAGCAGAACTGTAGCCATAATAACTTAGCAGGCTCCACTGGATCAATAACTCTGAAATCTAAGGGCCATTCAGTTGCTAGAGGCTTTTTATTTAGTCTTTGTGTTTGGTATTAATGTTATCCCCATGGCATCTAAATGGCAGAGCTATTTATGGGTTGGAAGTCAATCTGACAGTATGACTTCTAGCCATCCATCATGGGGAGAAGAGAAAAATCCAGGTGAGCAAAACTCCTAGGGTAAGCGGGACAGATGGGGATATTTAATGCTTGCTGATGCCATGAGTTCTACCTAATTTCTTTGTAAGCAATAGTGGTAAAGGGCAATAGAGAAAGAGCATCATTCTTTGAAAATAATAGAGATCCAGTACTCAGCTTTGGATCTGAGTTAATAACATCCACAGAATCTAAGTTACTGTAAAGACCACACTGTGATGTGTACTGGTACTTCTCACCCTTTTTTTAAAATTTTGAGTATGTGGATTCTTTTAATTGAAAAAAAAGAAGAAGCCTCACTGTGGGAGTAGCTGTACTCTGAGCGCTCACTGATTGAGAAAACATATAGTTACTGTAGGGGACACTGTATTTAGTACCAGTTTTCAAAGAGTTTGTAGTTAATTCATTAAAGGAGCACACTTGAGCAACAGTGCATATCTGATTGAGGCAAAATTTTTCTTCTGTGGACTCAACAGATACATGACTGCTAATGACAACAACACACCTAACACTGTTTTGAGTGCTTGCGTTGCCTCAGACACCACTCCAGGTGTGTTAATGACATTGCCTCATTTACTCCTCAAGACAACTCTGGGAGGTAGGTAGCAAACACTATTCTTGTTTTACAGATGAGGAAACAGGATCACAGTTGCCAAGTAACCTGCTCTAGGTCATTTAGCTGGAAAGTGATGGGACAAACACTGGTCCCTGGGTTATCTAACACTGTTGTCCAGTATTACCAACATCATCAGCTGTAGTCTTTGAGACTCTTCTATGTATTTATTTTTTTATTGACGTGTAGTTGATTTTCAATGTTGTGTTAATTTCTGTTTCTGTTGTACAGAAAAGTGATTCAGGTGTGTATATATATATATATATATATATATATATATATATATATATGCATTCTTTTTAAAAAATTCTTTTCCATTATGGTTTATCCCAGGAGATTGGATATAGTTCCCTGTGCTATACATTAGGACCTTGTTGTTTATGCATTCTAAATGTAATAGTTTGCATCTACTAACCCCAAATTCCCAGTCCACCCCTCTCCCTCCTCCTTGGCAACAACATGCCTGTTCTCTAGGTCCATTAAGTCTGTTTCTGTTTCAGAGATAGGTTCATTTGTGTGATATTTTAGATTCCACATATAAGTGATATGATATTTGTCTTTCTCTTTCTGACTGACTTCACTTAGTATGATATCTCTAGTTGCATCCATGTTGCTGCAAATGACAATATTTCGTTCTTTTTTATGGCTGAATGGTATTCTATTGTATATATGTACCACATCTTCTTTATCCATTCCTCTGTTGATGGACATTTAGGTTGTTTCCTTGTCTTGGCTATTGTAAATAGTGCTGCTATGAACATAGGGGTGCATGTATCTTTTTGAATTAGAGTTTTGTCTGGGTATATGCCCACGAGTGGGATTGCTGGATCATATGGTAATTCTGTTTTTAGTTTTCTGAGGAATCTCCATACTGTTTTCTTTAGTGGTTGCACCAACTTACATTCCCACCAAGAGTGCAGGAGGGCTCCCTTTTCTCCACACCCTCTCCAGCATTTGTTATTTGTAGACTTCTTGATGATGGCCATTCTGACCGGTGTGTAGTGATACCTCATTGTAGTTTTGATTTGCATTTCTCTAATAATTAGCGATATTGAGCATCTTTTCATGTGCCGCTTGGCCATCTGGATGTCTTCTTCGGAGAAATGTGAGACTCTTCTAATACAGAGCCTTCCAGAGAGATAGGGTGGAGGCCGGGTGGTGGGTAAGAGCCCTGATGCTTGGCCTAGCATCTTTTAGAGTCTGCCTCCCAGGTAGGAGCACGTGCCAGCCTCTCTTGACTGCACATCCTTATTCTCTTCTCCTCTGTCTTCTTCCCTGATCATTTCCACTGGCTTTTACAAGTACAGGTTCAAGAGGGAGAGAGATGACTGGTCATAGTCAGGTGGTGGGGCACAGAGGGTTCCCGCTTCTACAAGGTTCCTGATGGAGGAAAGGTGTTCACAGGAACAGTAGTCAAATGGGAAAACATACCATTTTAGTAGTGGCTTGGCAAAGCTCCTGATTACTCCAAAGGCAGGCCTTCTCTGAAAAAATGCAGTTTGGAAGATATGAGATTGGACAAGAGGCACGAGTTTGGCTTCCTCTTCCCTGTTCCTTGAACCTAAAATAGAAAACATTCTGTAGAAAATTCTGAGACTGCTCTTTTTTAAAACCAATCTCATGAAGCATGAATGGCTGGGTTGTTTTTGTGTGTGGGCGTCTGCTATATTTGTCTTGGTTTCTTTTCTGGCGAGGGCTCTGCCATTTCCTTTGGGAAACTTCCTCTCTTGCATTTCTTGTCCTTCTGGTAGAGGCTGCTAATTCCGGTATTTGTGCCTCCCCCATCATGGATGCATTGACTGAGCGAATAAATATGGATGTGGCTCAAGCAAGGCTGGTCTGTGGACCGGGAGAAAGAAGTCTTCCTCCTTCTTGAATGTCACCAGTGGGAGTTGTGTAATATGGGGCCATCTGTGCCCCTATCCATTCCATGCAAGAACATGTGCAGTAGGAAAGAACTTGGAGTCAACACGCAGAGAGGAGCAGAGTTGAGAGATGAAAGGATTGGAGAGAGAGAACTAGCAAGCTGGACTGGGAGTTAGAAAATCTGAATTGTTGCTACTGACAAGCATAGGATTCTCTGTAAGGCACTTAGAATTCTCTCGAAGCCTCAGTTTTCTCATCCGGAAAGTGAGAGAGTTGGATCCAGTATCCATTCCCTTCCATCCGGTTATTCACTGCAGAGCCTGTGAACACTCGCAGCAGAGGTCGCTTCTTTTCTTGGAGCCTTTGATCCCATGCAGTACTCACCTTAGCCTTCTTCTCAGACAGTTCCAACCACCCTTCCCCTCCTTTCCCCTCCTCTGCTGACTGCTTAGATGAAAGAGCACCTGCTTGTTTTGGAAATGGGAATGAAATGAAGGGTTTCTTTGCAAACTTTTTTTTTGCCACCAGAGCAAACACTGGGCTTGAGGCACTGTGGGCTCAGGAACATTTAAATAGCCTCCACGCCGTGCTGTCCTCTGTGGCCCGCCATGGGACCACCTTGCCCAAGACCCGAGCTGCCCTTGAAGAGTTTCTAATGACCCCACCCTATTTTCTGAAGTCCACTTTATTGCAGTCAACGCAGAGCAGGGTCCCAGGGCTTTGATGGCCATGGCTCTGAAATGTCCCTTCTAATTTAAACGTCCGAGCTGGGAGCTGAGTGGTTCAGTCTCTTTGGCCTTTGACTTCTTCCTCTAAACAGGAACAAGCCAGATTTCGCAGGAAGGATCTTGTGCCTCTGCAGAAGTTGCAGAGGAACGAAGGGGACTTTCGGTTGAGGTGGGCAAGCATGAATTTAGAGGGTCCGTGTAGGTGGTGACTGCCTGTGGATGTCTGATGGAAAGAACACGTCTGTGGGAGTTGAGGTATCTGAGTTCTAGTCACAGACCCCTCTTTCCCTCCTGAGTGACCTTGGCTGACCATTCATTTAGCCTGTGTGAGCCTCAGCTGCCTCAGTAGTAAATCAGGACAGTAAATCAGTCTCACGGGACATTATTGTGACAAGGGAGATAATGTGCGCCATTGCTGGCACTTTTAGCTTTCTTAGGGATACTGTGAAGATGACATGAGCTAACCGACACGAAAGCCATTTGAGAGTCGGCAGGGCTGGGGCAGGACAGACTGACTGAGAGGGGCCAGCACATCTGGTTGAGCAGAACCCCGGAACTTGGCCGTCTACGGATAGGAACTCCCCCTTCTCGGCCCTTCTTAAGCTCTGGAGGTTGGATGTGCTGGCCTTGCTGAAGTTGGGTTAATTGGATTTGGGCAGAGAGGTGAAGATGCAGGGAATGGTGTTCTCCTCCTGTCACAGCCTCCCTCTCTCCCCATGTCCCAGGCAGGGAATAGCTACAGCCCCAGTGCCTCCTTGTTCAGCGTTCAAAGTCAAGCGGTGTTTTATGACAAAGGCAGATGAGCACGTCTAAATATTTAACTGGCGGATCAATCTGTGGCGACGAGGAGAAGCATTTAAAAAAAAAAAAAAAAAAGACGAGACATTCCAGTGATGTCTTCATGGCTGGCAGCATGCCATGGGGAGGGGGCCGGGCTCTCTCTGGGATATTTTGTTCTGAAGCAGCTCAGAAGGGGAGAGAGCAGTAAGTCAAACACACACTGGCCTAGAAGTCCTGCCTCTGGCTGGTAACTAGAGCCGCTGTGCCTGGAGCAATGGTGGGTAGACAGGACACCAAGGCCAGGGAGCTCCAGAGCCTGAGCCAGCTCCACTGCATGCAGAGCTCCCGTAATCGTTTGTGCCCTGATGGAGTGTGGATAGAGAGGCGACGTCAGATGGGAGGAAGGAGGATGTGCAAAGCGTAAATCCAAACGAGTAACTGTATTCCCCACTCTCGCTGTGAGGCAGCGCTGGGCTTGCTGGTGAGATGGTGGCTGTCTCTGCCCCACTGACCCAACCGTGTCACCCTCAAACAGGACACGGTGGATCCGGCTGTGAGCGAGGCAGGCGGCATCACCAGGCTGGTCAGGCAGCGGTGTTACAAAGAAGTGGGGTGCGGGTGAGGCTTTATTTTAGTAGAACCGCAAGCGCAGGTGTGTTCTTCAGAAGTGCAGTACTGGATGGTACAGCACGGAGGAGCCAGCTCGTCATCAACTCCGATCGTCCTAAGGCGATGGCAGCACGAGGACTGATAGATAATGCTTTCCACTGTGTGCTAGACCCTTTGCTAGAAAGTTAACATGCTTAGTTATACCTTAAAGTAACTCTGAAATAGAATGGTGAAGTGGATGTATGAATCCACGCACACCTATAAACACAAACACACACAGACACATATATACACACATACATATAAACATACACACATGCACACATAAACATTCATGTACACACATATACATACACAAACATACACATTTATGTAAACACGCACATATATACATATGTGAATATATTATATATATCTTAAAGATGTATAATAAATATAATGTGCCAGTCATTTATTCTCTCTCTGTTTCCCTCACCTTTAATATGGAAATGCCTGTATCTACTCATTCATACACTTAAATTTTTTTTACATTCTCTAAAAGTTCATTCCTTTTCCGTGACACAAGCTGTATCTAATACTCACCAATTGGGAGGGTCCAGCAGGGAGAGCTGCTAAGAACAGACCCTTGACCTGGGAAGAGCCGCCCGTGCAACCAGAGAAAACCCAGATCAGCCACCTGCTGGCCACTGGGCAACACGTGTTCCTGCCGTGATGCTTGGCACCCTCACGTTAAAGTTGTAAGAGCATCTGCCACATGCAGATGTGTACAGATGCCTTTATACTTCCTCGTTCACCACTGTCTTCAGGGCCTCGAGCAGTGCCTGGCATGAGTAGACACTCAGTAAATCTTTGTTGAATGAATGAGTTCGGAGAAGGAGATGTTTCCGTCTTACAGGTGAGGGAGGGGAGGTTAGGTCCAATGAGTTCCACGGAGTCACAGAGTAGGCGAGTGGCAGAGTGAACCTGCTGCATCTCAGCCCCGAGCGAGTGCCCTTGGCTACTAGGCCTGAATGGAAAGAGCAGACTGTTTCGTCTCAGGCTGCTTTAATACTCTTAGCACTGCAGCCATTGTTTGCTGCAATTCTCTTCATCTGTGAAATTCTTAGAAATGCTCCCTGAGCTTTAGGGATTTTCTTCATGTTGTTTTCCACTCTCCTTCTAAGCAAAATGCAAATGACATTGGAGGAGAAGCAGGTCCCGTGGCCCCGTGGCCCCGTGGCCCCACGTGCATATGCCTGCGTGTGTGCACGCACTTGGGCACGTGTGCTTCTGCACATACACTCGAGATGCTGAGAACTCTGGTCTTGTTTGCTCCCAAACATGTCAGCTCCACAATTTGGTAATTAGGGAGGATGCTAAATGTTCCATGATTGGAAAATGTCACGCTGCGTGACTAATTTGCCAACAGGGCCTAATTGAAGTTCGGCGTCATCTGTGGCTCCTGTAAGTCTCTCTTCCGAGGTGTGGAGGCAGAGGTGGTGGCGGTGGCAGTGAGCCAGGGCTGGGCCAGTGGACGGCGATTTATTGCCCCTCATTTCTCAACAGTTCTGAAGGGTCAGATGGGACATCAGCTGTGGTTGGGTTGGGCTTGGCCATAAAGGAAGAGTCTGGGCCTGGATTAACCCATGTGGCAGGTGGCACTCAATAAATAGCTGGGCTTTCTCCAGGGAGGACTTTTTTTTTTTGAGCTGAGGGGTGGGGGGATCGTTTGTGTGGGGCAGACATCAAAGAGTAACAGGGCACAAAGCAGCCTAAGGCAGAGTGCGAGTCCTGGGGAGTGTGTTCTCATGATCCTCCTGCCTTGGGGATGGATGTGGTGGTAGATCCTGGGGACCCGAGGCTTACCTGACAGCATCCCCGTCCTCAAGGCCTCACTGTCTAGCAGGGAACACCAAAGGCAAATAAATATTGATAATGCTGGGTGATGATTGCTAGGGCCAGTAGGACAGAAAAGTGCCTGCTACCTGGTCCTGTGCTATCTATTGTCAATCTAAACCTTGCTGGTACCTACCTTGTCTTGCTCTAACTTATATCTCATACGCCTCTCACCCCCTTTCTACCATGTGAGGACACAAGGAGAAGTCAGCCTGCAGCTCAGAAGAGGGTCTTCAGCAGAACCCGACCATGCGGCACCCTGATCTTGGACTTCTAGCCTCCAGAACTATGAGAAATAATTTCTGTGGTTCATAAGTCACCCAGTCTATGGTACTTTGTTATAGCCGCCCAAGCTGCCTAAGACAGTGAGGGAGAGTCAAGGGACCCAGTTTTATTTAACGTGGAGAAACGTACAGGGCAAGATAGGCACCTTGCAGCAGGGTAGCAGCTCTCGTCTAGAAAATGACAGCCAATGGGCGGAAGTGAGGGGCTGAAGCTCAGTGTGGAAGGAATCACTTTCTTACACTTAGTAGAATCATTTGACAATATCACAGCTTTTACTTATATGAATAAAATTACTTCTGGTTTTTATTTTTCCCACAACACGTGAAAACAGCTAGATGAGTTTTCGGTAAATTTGGAAAGCATGTTTGGGATGGTCTGCCTTGAAATAGATGCGTGCGATGTACTCACATCTCACTTTGGGGGATCTCCAGAGCATCTCAAAGAGCTTGTACTGCCCCCCTCCCCCAAACAGGAACAAAAAGACACCCATGGCACTGACTGAAAGGGACATGCCAGGTGTAAACTCAGACTTGGGAACAGAACATTTTTTTTTTGTACTCTCCATTTTCTGGATGAAAAGAAAATAAAGACACTACTTTTTTGTTTAACCTTTTAATTCAAGACTTGGGGCAAAAGCAACCTACTCTGATTCTGAACTTTCTCTTGAGCCACGCACGGAAGTTGCCATTTGTTCCCCCTGCTTCTCTCCTTTAGCTCTTAATGCTTTACCAACCTCCCTCCCCACCCAGAAGAGCCTAAACTCACAAACTAAATGGACAAATTAAAATAAAAATTAAATGCTTGTGGCATACCCACTGTTATCTGGCACCCCCTCCCCTCGCCCCCAGCACTCTCCCCACAGTTAATTCAGGAGGGGAAGCTGTAATCTGATTTCAGATGTACAGCATTATTACTGTGTTTCTTCCAATTCTTTTCTGCCTAAGCTGGTACAGCTGTCATTCTCTTCCTCTCTCTCTCTCAATCTCTCTGTCTCTGTCTCTGTTTCTGTCTCTCTCTTTCTCCATCAACTCCTGTATCACTTTCAGGCCAGTCTCTCTGCATTTGATTTCCCTACCTCCTAATATTGAATTTTAATTCAGAGTCCCCCTTCCCTTGCAAATCCTCTGACTACACAGACCAACCTGGTTTTCCCCTCTGATCCCCTTCTTCTTTCTTCATTATCAGTGAGTCAGATTAGTATCTGACAAGAGAGCAGAATTGACTCTATTCTGCCTTGACTTCAAAACCTAAGGCGGATTATTGTCCCTGTTACAAATATAAAAGGCATTTTAATTTGCTGGGAGCCAAGAACAGGCAAGTCACCCAGAGTCACAACTGAACAGGGCCCAGAGCTCTCGGTCCTGCCACCTGTTTTCTGCTGCTCTGGGGACACCATGGTCAGCTTTGGAAGAGCCACGCCCCCCTGCTTCTCCCCCCTGCCTGCCCCCAACACACACAGGAAGAAGAGCTCCCCTCTGGGCCTGGGGGAGCCACTCGGCAGTTCTGGGAGCCGACGGCAACCTCCAAAGGGCTCAGAGGCTGGGCCCAAATGCAGACCTGGGGTGTGTGGATGTTCAAGGAGGGGCCTCAGCTAGCATGAGACTCCCCCCTCACAGCTCCTAAAGCCCCTCCCCACCCTTCCTCACTTGCCCTGGTCAGGCCAAGGCCATCTCTAGGGAGTGTTTGGGTTCCTCAGGGGCAAGCAGGGGTAGGTGGGAAGGCGGGCCTGAGCCTCTGGACACACAGCTCTGAGCCTGCGTATCCAGGCCTCAGGCAGCTGCTGGCTCACAGAAGTGTCCACATGATGGGCCGCTCGGCCTGAACTCTGCCATCCCCGGAGGGTCTGAGGGGTGTCCAAATCTGGAAACATGGTCCAGCCTCTTGCCATGGGAGGTGTTCCTTTGATACTTTTTCTCTGGATGAGCATCTCTTGGTGGAGGGAAGAGAGCCTGGACCAAGGGGCTGCAGATCCACACTGTAGACCCTGGTCCACTCCATGTTGGCCGAGTGTGAACGTGAGAAGGTGCATTTGTTCCTGCAGATGCTGTAACAGATTATCACAAAATGGTCAGCTTAAACAACAGAAACGTATTCTGTCACAATTCTGGAGGCGAGAAGTTAAAACTCAGGGTGTTGGTGGGATTCGCTCCTACTGGAGGCTCTGAGGGAGGGTCTGTCTCCCGCCTCTCTCCCAGGTTCTGGCCGTTGCTGGCCCCTTGGTGTTCCTTAGCTTGCAGCTGGCTTGCTCCAGTGCTGCCTCTGCTGTCACATGGCCTTCTTCTTGTGTGTCTCAGTGTCCCTGCGTCTTCACATAGCCTTCTTATAAGGACACCGGTCATCGGATTTAAGACTTACCCTCCTCCGGTATGACCGCATCTTAACTTGATTCCATCGGCTACAAGCCTACTTCCAAATAAGGTCACATTCACAGGTGCAGGGAGAAGTGGTTAGGGTGTGGACAGATCATTTTGGTGGACACCGCTCACCCCACAGCAGAAAGCCACTCAGCTTACCAAATGGTGCCAGACCCAGGAGAAGTTTGATTCAGTGGAAAGGGAACTGAATTTGGAGAGAGGAGATCAGACCCCAGTCCTAAGTACTCAGAGACCATGTTATCTTGACAAAGTCCCTTCACGTTCATGAACCTTGGTTTCCTTGTGTCAAAATGATTGCTGAGACACCCTCTCGTTCTTACATTTTATGCTTTTAAATTTATTTTTGACTGGGCCATTCTTCTGCCTCAAAGAGAACGACGAAGAATGAAGAATAAGAAAACCAAGAAAGCACAGAAATAGAAAAAGAAAAAGGGGAAAAGAAAATAAACACGGGGCAAACATAATGAGCAGGAGAAAATAAGGAGGGATGTAAGGGCAAGGAGAAACGTGGAAGCAAGAGAAACAGCCGAAACCAAGCCGAAGCAGGGCGTTTGAGACAGTGGGTCACGGAGCAGAAAATTGAGGCCTGTTTGCCTCTGTGTGTGTGTGTCTGTGTGTGCATTTAACCTTGTTTGCCCATAATCTGACTGCAAAAGAAAAATATAGCTGTATAATAAGGGGCAGAGCATTTTCCCTGGTTGCATACAAACTCCTGTTTTATAAACCATTATCTCCCTGAAGCTATTAATTTAGAGCATATTGTGCGAGGGACTGCTGAGGCACGGCCACAGGAAGGGGCGTGTGTGTGTTGGGGGAGCTTTCTTTCCCTTCTCCTCTCTCAATAAAGCAGTTTGCTGGCAGAAGTGAGGTCAGGGAGAGAAGCTACTTTTCAGGGTCTGTAGCCTCAGCCTGTTTGCGGCTGCCTCCCCCCTGTTCCTCCTGGAAAAACTGCCACGGGCACAGCCTTCCCTCACCGTAGTCGGGTGTGCTCTGTCCACCCCTTTGCCGGGCAATCCTAGTGCACGCCGAGAGCCCTGTGCCCCAAAGAGGCTGCAATCAGGGCGGCCTCAGTACCTCTGGATCTCTCTGTGGCTTTCTCAGGGGCGGGGATCCTTGAGCTGAGATCCTCCCGGTAAATCCCCTCGTTGGTAAGAAGCTGCAGCCCTGCTTCCTTTAACTAGTGCTCTCAGTTTCCTGGGCACCACGCGTATGTCCCCTCAATTCGTGTTCGCCTTCCGAATGGTGTGGTGGCTGCTCTTAAGAGCTCCTGTGTAATGTGCAGCAGGTAGGGTTGCCAGATGCAGCCAGCAAAAATCCAGCGTGCCTGTTAAATTAGAATTTCAGAGCAATATATGTATTTTTAGTAATATTATGTCCCAAATATTTCATGAGACACACTAAAATAATTATTTGTTGTTTATTGGAAATTCAGATTTAATTGGGCCTGTTGTATTTTATTGGACAATCCTCGTGGCAGAGGACAGACAATGAAAAGTCCCCTTATTCCCCCCGTTGTCATTCTCCTTGGGTCTTGGGCAGCTAACTCACTGCACCATTGGCATCCTTCTCTTCCCCACTCCGCCTGATGTTTTCATACGATATATTAGTTCTTCTTCCTCTAGGTCAGTCCCCTCTGGACGGAAGGAGTCAGTTACATGTCACGAATAAATAACTAGCCTTGCCTGTCACCCAGATGAGTCCTTGGGAAGTCTCTCCCTTCTGCTGGGATGCATGAGCCGGCGCTCACTTAGAGCTCCTTTTTCAATTTTTTTCCCCACATGCATCCCTTCATGGGTATTTATCTTTTGCCACTAAGACACCAGGCAGGGGGAACAGTGCGACGTGAGATCCATCAAGATGGCAAACATTCCGGCAATCACACTCCTAGGAATCTGCCCCAAGGAAATAATCAGAGATGTGCACAGAGATTTATGTGCAAGGATGTGCCTCACAGCGCTATTTATAATAGTGAAATATTGGAAACTCTCTTAAGTGTCCAACAATGGGAGCGTGGTAAATTATGGGACATTCTTTGAGTGGAATATTATGTGACAACTAAAAATCGTGTTTTTAGAAAAATGTTTTATGATACAGCAGTATGAATAATATAGAGAGTGGGAAGAAAAGGGATACCTGGCAGTGTGATCCTGATACACCCAGAGAAAAGTCTAAAAGGAAATTCACCAAAATATTAGGTGCTTGGAAGTGTGTGGCCCAGCCTGCAGGACTCATACGATTCGTTTAAGATTTTCTCCCTTTCTGGTGGTCAGGGGTCAGTGGCTGAAAATTAGCACGAGGGGGCAGTTTGGTTTACTTTTACCTGTGGGCCATCACTTGTCGGTGGTTTTTCAGAGCTGGGGTAGGATGTGGAGAAAGAAAGGGGGTGAGATCTTTGCGTCTGTTCAGAAACTCATGTCTTTCACAGATGATGACAGCGATTTTCCTGTACCCCAGTGCACCCTTCTCCCATCTGCAAGTTAACTGCTGCTTGCTGGCTAACACCCAAATCTCATCCAAATAAGCTTCTGCTCACCATTCTTTTAAGGCTTCCCATTACCTTTAGCAGTGGTTCCGATCTATAGAGGACATGCCGGAGAACTGGGGCTCAGTAACCCACATGGACTCCATGCACTGTCAGTACATCCAGGAGACACGTGTGTCATTTTTCATACAGGTAAATGCTGTGACCATCCACACAGTGCAAAATAAATTCGTTTAAAAAGCCTCGCATGTGTCATAGAGTTACACATTTCTTTGTTTTCTAATTAAACAACTTAAAAAATATACTTATCAAATGTTGGCCAGTAAAACACAGAAGTTATTTGTTTCTTAAATTGTAATTGCTGATCTTTGTTTTATGTTTCTGGAGTAAAAATATGGACTTCATAGGTTTTTGGACTTTGAAGGTTTGTTCTGTGTGAATGATTATTTGATCTTCACACAGCTTGTTTATGAAGAGCTTTTAAAATGGGGAGCAACTGTTCCCACTTGAGTAGTTTGGGAACTGTCGGCCTATAGACCAAAATTAAACTTCTCAGCATGACCTGGCCTGGACCAGAAATGCTATCCTCATCCCCTCCATACTCCCCACTCACTGGACTCTTTCTTCAACATGCATTTGCCTTTAAACCCTTCCTTCTTTGAATGTCTGTTTCCACCTCTCTACCCCCCTGTTTTACTTCATCTTTACTTTAAGGCCATATTCAAATATCACATCCTGTGTGAAGACTTCCTGGTGTCCGAATTAGAGGTGGCTTCTTGCTTTGTACCTCCAAAACATCTTGTTCACACCTTATTGAGGTACTTGCAATAATTTGTTCAGGCCTCTATCTCTCCCATGAATCTGTGGGCAATTTGGGGCGAAGGTACATGTTTTATACCTTTAAAAAAAGTATCCCAGCTTCTTACACGTGACTGGAGGGAGATATATTTGTTGATTGAGACAATCACCTTGTCCCCCAGCCCAAACGGAAGTCCCAGTCCAAGGATTCTGCAACATTCATCCAACATCTCTTTATTGAGCACCCACTACAGGTCAGGTATTATTCTAGGCACTGAGGATATGGTAGGAATAAGACAGACAGGTGTCTGCTCTTAGGGAACTCACATTCTAGCGGGGGAGATGGGTGATAGATGGATGGATAGTAACAGATAGACAAAGAAGAGAATCTTAGAACAAAACAGGGTAATGCCATTCATTCAGTCAGTCCACAAATATTTATTGAGTACCTGTGACATGTTAGATGTCCTCATTGCTGGGAATACAGAAGGGAAAAAGACAAAGGTCCTGTTTTCACGGCATTCTGATGATAGGAAAGTACCTGGTGGGCGGGAGGCAGTATTAGATGGGATAGTGAAGGCAGGCATCCATCAGGGAGCTGCCTGGGACCTAGATAATGAGAGGATGATACTTGAGTAAACAGTCATTTTATAAATAATGAAGAGGAAGCAGCCATGAATAGATCCGGAAGAGAATTGCTCCAGGCAGAGGAAAAAATAAGTGCCAAGGCCCTGAGGCAGGAATGAGTTTGGCGTGAGGAACGCAAAGCAGGCCAGTGTGTCTGCAACGAGGGTCAGAGCGGTGGAGAGAGGTGAGGGTGTCGGGCACTATCCCATGGGGCCCTGCAGGTGGGGCTAAGGCATTTGGATTTTATTTTATTTTACTTTAAATGCAGGGAAGCTATTGGTTTAGGAGGAATAAATGTGCATAACTTCTTGGTCCTCCCTCCTGAAGATTTGATTCAGCGACTCTGGTATAAAGCCTTAAAAGCTGCAAAAACACTCCCTCGTTGGTTCTGGAGCAGGGGGTCTGTGAACAGTTCTTGGGGGTAGATCTTAGAGTGACCACTAGGACTTTAGCCAAATGCCTGCGATGCATCAGGGGAATCGGCACGGGAGGAGGCTTTGGGTAAACACGCGTCTGAGCCACAGGCAAGGAGAAGGTGGCTCCCCGCGGCAGCCTGGACGCCCGCTCTCCTTGGGATGGGCACTGAGTCTCCTGTTACGCTCTGGGAATGTCCTGGAGTCTGTGGGTCTCCAGCTTCCTGTGTGGACCCCTGCGTCTGGGGCAGGCTGGCTTAGGGAGCAGAGTCCTGAAGTTCATTTCATGTACCTTCTCTGAGTCCTGCTTTTCTAAAATGGTTGTAAAAGAAAATAAAGGAATCAGATGAGATTCACTCTAAGGGTCTCCTCTCTAGATACAAAGCAAAATAAAATTTTGGATTATATTCTTTCATCAAATCTTTCATGCTAATCTTATGGAGCGGGCTGGCCAGGCCCATTATCCACAAAGGGTATTACTGGTAGATTTGTCTAGAACCCTGAGTCCCCTGACTTACATCTCCGGGTTCATCCGAGACATCCAGAATCAGCCCCTTCCTGCATGTTCAGTGTACACCAGAACTCCTGATTCCTAAAATCCCATGGCTAAAGTGCTCTAAAATATTGCTTGTTCTGTCCCTCTGGGGATGGACAGGACCGTGCCAAGGCAGGCGGAGAGCTGCATTTCATGTGTAGGGAAGAGGAGGCAGGGCTGAGCTCTGGGCTGATCTTCTCAGCTGGGTGATTTTAGGCAAGTCCTGTCCCTCTCTGGCCCTGGGTTTGTGCCTCTGCAAAGGGAACTGGTGAGATAAAATGTCATGTCTGACTTTCCACGGTTATTTAATCATTTGCTTTAAAGAGCTGGGGAGATTGAGGCACAGTGTCAGGCCGAGGCTTGTCACCGTCTTTGAGAAAATTGCCTTTTGAATAGAGAACAATTACTCTCTGGGTCCCTGTTCAGCACGCTGGCCGCTGCAGACCACACTCTATCCCCAGCAAGCTTTTGTTCAGAGCAGCCTGCAGAGAGGCTGCAACAAGCCCACTGGCCTCTGGGTCCCGCTGCTCATTTTCCACTCAGGTGTCATTTAGATGGAAGCTTTTATTACCTCTTTTTCTCTTGGGTTCCTTTCTTCCCTATTCCGATGCTGCCACAAACACAATGAGAGGACAAATGCTAATTTCATGGAGAACTGGAGACTAAATTTTTAAAAAAGGAGATAGGGACCGTAGAGGGAGGATATTCTCTGTTTTCATAGCGTCAGTGAACCAGAGGGAAGAAGAGAGGAGGCTGTGATTCGGGAAGCTGTGCTCCCTGCGCTTGGTGTGAAAGAGAAGTAGACTCAAGTGTCCCTGCCTGAAGTGACATTACCTTTGTACTGGAGGCAGGATTCATTGACAGGAAAACGTGGGGACATGCCAGTGAATAGCTCACAATCTCAAAGGGCTTTTAACACAGCGCTGATTGTGGCCATGGACACCTAGAGAGTGTTGCCATAGCTCTGTCACTCTTTATTAGGAGTCCTGCAATTTGGACGTGTCTGGAGGTGGAGGACTTGTGTCCATCCAGTGGAGGGCGCCAGCGGACTCCATCCATAGCGCAGCCTTCCTCTGAACACTCCCTGCTTTCCTAGGAGGGCTTTTAGGCAGGCCTGGGCTACTTCATCTGTTCAGCTGCCTGAGCCTGGCTTCCATCCATGCAGGGAGAGCAAGAGCCCTGGATCCAGAGTCACCAACCTTGGGTTTTAGCCTCAGCTCTGAGACCCCAGGTGAGCCATACATCTTGCCTTTCGTTTTCCTATCTTCCAAATTTGCAGTAATTATCTCAAAGGTGACTTTCAGCTCAAACACCCTGCCGTTCTATGATTCATAGGTATGACTGAAGCTCTGAGTAGAAAGTGAGACTAACTTGAAATGTTCTTGAAGCTTGGCCTTCGAGTAGGGGTGGTTTGTGGACAATTTTACTTAGAGAAACAAGGAAATGGAATCATCTCCCCACAACCTCCATCCTCTTGAATCAGGAGGTCAAGTTTTTAAACTTAGGTCATTGGAATCTTTTCAGTCAAGCATGTTAAAAGGAAGCAAGATAGTTAGGCTTGCAGTAGGGTGAGTGAAGTACAAATAACCCCCAATGATAAATAACCCCAAAATTTCAGAAGCCTAAACACAATGAAATTATATTTCTTATTCATATCATATAGTCCAATGCAGTTTGAAGGAGATGGAATGGGCTCAGCTCCACAAAGTCATTCAGGAACCCAATTTGTGCTTGCGTCCTTCCCTTGTCCTCAAGGTGTTCCATTCAGCCCGGGGAGGCTGACGGAGAGTAGGGGACTGCCTAGGAGTTTACAGGTCAAGCCGGGAAGTGACATATATGATGCCTGCTGTCATTTTATTCAACAGGTGTGGTCACATGGCCCCACCTAGGTGTTTCGGGACTGGGAAATATGGCCCCCAAAAGAAGGAGAACAAGGATCTTGGTGAGAACTAGAGGTCTCTGCCTCTCTCAGGGCTGTTTCTGAGAATGAAGTAGCGGCTTCAAACCTGGCCCTTTCTATAGCATATACACTAGTTGCATGAAGACAGTGTCCCTGTCACTGTAGGACTGTGTCCTCCCAGAGGTATGTCCTACTCTGTTTTACACAAAAGCACCTTGTAGCCTGGGCTGGGGTGTGCTCTGAAGTCAGATGTATCTTGCATCTAATCTTAGCCCCATTAATTAACCATGAGAACTTGAAGAAGAAACTTGCTCTCAGATTACAGATGAGGCAACTGAGGTTATAGAAACTGATTGAACCGGTTTCATAGGGTCATGGTGAGGATTAGATGAAATAAGATATTTCAGGTGACTGAGACAGAGAAGGCACTTGATAAATAGAATCCGAGTTCTCTTTTCACTTCCCTTTTGGGATCATTCTAACACCATAAGAACCTTGATTAGGAATATTGGTCTATGGCTCAGCTCATTAATGAATCTGGGCCACTTCCAGCTCCCTGAAACATTGTAAGATCCTTTCCATCTCTGCTGAGAGGGAGGGTTAATGTTAGCTCTGAGCCTGGTGTGTGTTCATTAAGACATAAAATAAAAGCTCAAAACCGTAGAGAAGAAGGAGCAGAGATAATTATACTAAAAATCTAGGCTAGTTAAGTGATTGCGGCTGAATATTAAACTTAGTTTTGAGATGTCTGGCAGCCATGGCAAAAAAGGGGAATAGATGGGTGAGCAGATCTCGCTGTCTGATTTAAGAAGGCATGCCTCTTTGTAAGGGAATATTAACTGTTTAAGGGGATAATGAACGTAAGAGACATTGATAAGGCGCTTATAGATAATGATCACTGACCCCTTCTTTCTATGCGATTGGCTCTGAAAACTGCCTTTGGAGTTTTGAAAACTTACCTGGGGCAGAATGGATCTGGGGTAGGATTTAAGCAGCTGGCTGGTGCTTCCCACAGGTAGAGTAAACTGGTGCTTCCCTGTTGGGTGAGATTTGAAGGGTCCCAGGACACAGATGAAAGGATCCTACCTTCTACAGGCTGGATTCTAAGAGCCAGGAATCACCCCACACAGAGTCACAGAAACTGTGAACACGATGAGGACAGAGCAGGGATGCTGCTGCCAAGTTCCCCCTCATGCTCCCTTTCCAGTAGCTTCACTGGGTGATGTACAAGGGTGCAGCTGACCTGTCCAGGGCCTGCTTTGCACTGTTGTCTTATGCTGACTATAAATCCTCGTGAAATGATTTCACATTTGATTTAGAAGCCGGTTTGCCTAATTGTAG
Source organism: Leucopleurus acutus (assembly GCF_964270905.1). Classification (NCBI taxonomy): domain Eukaryota; kingdom Metazoa; phylum Chordata; class Mammalia; order Artiodactyla; family Delphinidae; genus Leucopleurus; species Leucopleurus acutus. The sequence goes on from NC_139144.1 coordinate 88,129,878, forward strand.
TGGTAAAACAACATTCTATGCAGATATCTCACTATTTTTAAAAACCCAATTTCTTTTTAATGAATGCTTGACATGGCCTCTGGTGGCAGCAGGCATAGGGGTGCTGAGTCCAGGAGACAAGCAGTTGAAATGGGATGGCCACTAAGCACACTTGTCTTTTTATTTTTTCTTTTAATAAAAATTTTAGGGGAGAGGATTGAGTTAAAATCTACAGGAAATGCTTCTATCCAGGAATCTTTTTTTTTTTTTTTTTGCGGTACGCCGGCCTCCCACCACTGTGGCCTCTCCTGTCACGGAGCACAGGCTCCGCGGCCATGGCTCACAGGCCCAGCCGCTCCACGGCATGTGGGACCTTCCCGGACCGGGGCACGAACCCGTGTCCCCTGCATCGGCAGGCAGACTCTCAACCACTGCGCCACCAGGGAAGCCCTATCCAGGAATCTTTTAAAGCTCGTGCCAACATCAGCAACGAGGAGCACATTTGGAAAGTGCTTTGCAAACCTTCCAGTTCACAGAGCGCACTCCACTTCACTGATACGGTAAAGTCGGCTGGTGTTCAGAGAACACCCATCGCAGAAGAGCTGTTAGTGCTGGGTATTTGTTTTTAAGTGCTGCTTGTTTACACAGTTGTGCTGCGGCCTTGAGGTGACAGGACTCACTTTCCTTTTTAATAAACAAGGAGACTGAGTCACAGCCATCTGTCGGACTGGCTTCATGGCAACTTTGATTCTGTCACATGGTATTGGCCTGGGTTTTAGAGGTCGACCTCACAGCAAGTTTACGGGGTGACCACTTGACTTGGGATCTTAGACACGGTCTCCATGAAGACCACGTCCGGCAAGTGGTGGAATTGGGCATGGAAATAAAGCATCCCCGAATGACTTCTGTAAACCTTTCCTTCCTGCAGAATTTGGCCCAAGTGGCCGCCAGACCTCTTCCCAGTTTCCCACATCTGGTTCTACTTGCCTTCCTTGCCCTACCTTCAGACCTTCTTCAAAAGGCTTTAGACACTAGGTAACTTCAGGGCCAACCCTGCACACTTCACCCCCGCTGGGTTCAGTCCCAAGAGACAGCGAGGCAGCAAGGAGCTGGTATACGATTTGGCATCAGTAGACTTAGGTTTGAATCTCAGTGCAGGTATTTTAGGTTGTGTGGCTGTGGATAGATGACCCAGGTAGAGGACTTCATCTGAATGGAGTCTCTCCTGAACACCTAACTTGGTGGCTCTTGGAGTGTGATTCCCAAGCAGCAACATTGGCACCATCTGATAATTTGTTAGAAATACAAGTTTTGAGCCCTACTCCAGACCGACTGAATGATAAACTCAGGGGGTGGGGCCCAGCAGTCTGGGTTCCAAGGCCCTCCAGGTGCTTCTGGAACATGCTTACGTTTGAGAACTGTTGCCCTGACTGATAATACTATTAACCTTACAAGGAGATTGTAAAGCTTATCATTAAAAGAGGTCAAGTGAGTTGTTCAGTAAGTGTTGGTCATGAGAGTGGCTTGTCCTCACCATCAACACCGCGTCTTCTCTGGAAGTTCCTTTTAGCTTGAGAGACATATGGCTCACAGCTCAGAAGAGCGTAGGATTTAAAAAAAAAAAGATTTATTTATTATTTATTTATTTTGTTTATTTTTTGGCCGTATCGGGTCTTAGTTGCAGCATGCGGGATCTTCTTTGTGGCGCATGGGCTTCTCTCTAGTTGTGGTGTTCGGGTTTTCTCTCTCTCGTTGTGGCGCAGGCTCCAGAGCGCGTGGGTTCTGTTCTCTTGTTGAGGCGCGCGAGCTCAGTAGTTGTGGTCCGTGGGCTTAGTTGTCCCGAGGCATGTGTGATCTTAGTTCCCTGACCAGGGATCAAACCTGTGTCCCCTGCATTGTAAGGTGGATTCTTTACCACTGGACCACCAGGGAAGTCCCGAAGAGTGTAGGATTTTAACAACCACTTGGACTTTGCTTTCTTAGTGGATGCTTAAGACCTGGGGGCACAGACTTGACTTAATACATTCCTATTTTCTTGGCTTTTTTATTCAAGCTCTAGGCCAGTGGGCAGAGTTCCATGAGAAGGAGGAGGGTGAGTCCTACAGGGACTGTTGGGCAGGATGTCGACCCCTACGTTCCATTGCCTCCCCTGTGATGAAGGTAGTGTTCCAGAGAGGAAGAATTTTGTCCAGAGGAGGCACGCAGACTCTCGGTCCCTGGATTCCAGAGGGGGCTTTTGTTTTCCCCCCGAGTCTTACTACTACTATTCTCTGGTTCGTCAGCTTCCAGTAGGAAAGCAGAACCCCTAAAGAGGTCTTCTCCTCCCTTCCAACTAATCACACACAAAAGTAGTACAAAAGAGTTATAAAACCCTTATAAATAGCTTACATTTGAATACTACTTCCCACTCAAAGTGCCTTCATTTTGCTTCTCAGAACATCCCTTGAAATTAGGCAGGATGGAGATGAGTGTCCATGTTTTACAGATGTGGGAACTGAAGCAGAGAGGGATTAAGGACGTACCCCAGATCACATGGCGGCCCCGAGTCAGGAAACTACTCGCAGCTCTCTCTGCTGGATGGGGGATTCTGAGGTCCCCGCTCCCGCTCCTGGAGGCTATGGTGGATGGGAAACAAACCAACCATGCTTGTTTATCAAGCAAGGGATCAGAGCCCATGATTTAGCGCCTGGGGTAGGAAAGCCCCTGGCCTCAGTCTCCCGGGGAGGGGGTGAGGGCCAGCGCCTGTGGGTATGGGGAGTGGAGAGCAGGGGATTCGGCAAGTCTGAAGGGAAGGAGATGCTGATGAGCTGCTTGGCAGGCTTTGTGGAGAAGGTCTGAAGTTCCGTCCCAGGGAGCCCCAGAGGAGCGATGGGGCAGGCAGAGCGCCCCGGGGAGGCATCTGTCTTCAGATCCTGTAACTGAGTATGGCGGATTAGCCGCAGGTGCTGCGGCTTTGAAATGGCAGGTTCTGATCTCATCTTGAGGTTTGGGCCGGTTCTCTGAACCATTTTTACACCTGTGTACGTATCTCAGTCTTGATCTCCCAGTGATCAGGGAGGGCCTGAGCAGCTGGCTTGAAGCCCAACTAGGGAAACTGAGGCTTGAAATGGCAGTGAGCCAGGGTTTGGGACTCAGTCCCTCGAGTCTCCCTTCCTGAGTGAGCAGCTCATCTCTCAGGGTGGCCAGGCGGAACAGGGCCTTGCCAGGTCAGGGGCCCTTGTGCTGCACGCTCCGTGCCTCCATCCCAGCTGGGCCCCGGCAGGCATCAGCCTGGATTGGGCCTAAGTGCCTGGGTTAGAGAAGGCCAAGCAAGAGAGCTGGTCCAGTGGGGTGGGGTGTCTGCTTGCTTTCTCTTCTTCTTCCTGCCAGGAAGCCAGCTGTTCTCACTCCAGACCATTTGTGGGAGGCTTAGTAGCATCTTCTGTCGGAGGCACCAGCTGGTGCAGACACTGCCCCCAGAGGAGACTTAAATCAACCTGTCTTTTGCAACCGAGGCATCGGGCACAAGAGGAGGTGTGTGTGCACATGTGCACGGGTGTGTGTGTGGGGGGGAGGGGGCAGTGGGTCCTCATCCTATCATCCTGGCTACTCACGCCCCACCAGGGGAAGTTGGGGCAGCCTCATGCATGAGGGAGAGTGTAAATCAGATGAAAATTGGCCAGCCAGGGGTTAGAAGATCAGTTCCAAGCAGAGTTTTTCCCCTTCTCCCAAGTGCAGATGGTGTAGATCCTCCCTGTGTCACCCTCCCCCCGACAGTGGACACAGCATTGGAGCTGGAAGGACCCTCAGAGAGTGGGTAGTCTAACCCACTTTGCGGGGGAGGGACAGGGCAGGGCCCAGAGTGAGTGAGGCAGCTCTTGTCAAGTGATGTCACAGGAGGCTTAGGGGCAGAAGCCAATTTTATTACATTCATGACAGTGCCTATCCACTGACCTTGGCCGTGGATTTCATGACAACAGTAAACATTTACAATCCTGACTGATCAGCCCAGTTATTTTCAATAATTTTTTTGTCATAATAAAAATCCAATAATGATGACTTACTTTTATCAGGAGGTTTCTGTGCCAAGCGCCTCACAATGATCGGTTAATTTAATATCCCTACATTTTGTTGAGGTAGAGACCATTACCACCCCATTTTTTGGATGTGGAAACTGAGGCTTGGGTTTAAGATGCTTGCCCCAGGTTCACAGCTTTCACTAAGACCTGGCTGTTCTCTGATACATAAAATATCTGAAGAGCTGGGATGAAGTCAAGTGGCTTAAGATGCTTTAATGCTGTTCAAACACAAGCAATAAGTGGTAGAACCAGGACTTGAGCCAAAGCAGTCTGACTCCAGATCATGGGTTTTAGTCACAACACTGTACTGCTCCCCCTGAGCCCACATATTAGTACATTTCCTGGGGCTTCTTTATGATGGCATTTGTACAAAACCTTGTTTGACTTTTTTTTTTTTTTTGGCGGCTCTGAGTGGCTTGCAGGATCTTAGTTCCCTGACCAGGAACTGAACCTGGGCCATGGCAGTAAAAGCACTGAGTCCTAACCACCTGACCGCCAGGGAATTCCCTTGTTTGACTTTCTAAGTGGTACTTTCATGAGGCTAGAGTCTAGTGGCCCAAGTAATTTTTGTAGCACATGTTGTTTTCCAGAGCTGTGGATAAAGGTGAGCAATGCACGCTATCAGTTGATGGGTGTTGAATCAGTAAAAAAAAAAAAAAAAAAAGAGAGATGGAGAGACGGGGAAAAAAAGGATATCAGAAATGGATTGTTCTTTGCTGACGGTAAATGATCTTCGGAGTCACTAGCCCTGATAGTAAGGTGAAAAATACCAAAATTATGTAGCCCAGTGAAGTACTTGCTCTCAGTAACCTGCTTTCCTGCCAAGAGCAATGAAACGATAAAGGAGCTGATGTCTTGTGTTATAAGCAAGAAGTGCTTTTGTTGCTGTTTTCCCCAAATTTATGTAACGAGCTTTCGTTAAGATCTAGCTGTTACTTAATGCATAAAAAATCTGAAGAGCTAAGATACAGTCACGTAGCTTAAGATGCTTTTTCACTGTTGAAACGTAGCTCCAGCTGAGAATCTGGAGTTCTTCACTTTATTTAAACCTCCATAGTTTCCTCCCTGGGAGGTTTTGTCAGCTCCATACCTGGCTCTCAGGGGTTCTCCACGTGGCTGAGGACTTTGGATAAGTGAGCCCTGGATCGGTGGGGTGCACCCGGGGACAGTAATGTGCTGCTCTGAGCCCTCCCACCGAAGGGATTGGAGCCCTGGCCGGAGGGAATGTGGTGTGGCAGGATCTGGTGGCATGTTCTGGGTCCCCGCTGATTCAAAAACCCAAACTGCATCGCTTGCCCAGCTCACCCTGCTTCGCTGCCTTCCTCTGCCCTTGGCTGTCCGTCCCTCTTTCATCCCTGCCTCTCACCCCACTAGCTCCCTATCCGTGGGTGGAAAGGCACCTCCAGCTTTAGAAGCCAACATGAGCGTGGAGGGTATCTTCAGACATGGGCCCTGAGGGGTTCCCCAGCCGCTGTGATTTAGCTCCATGGAAACCCTGGCCCAGGGGAAAGGGGCTGGTGAAGCAGATGGAGCAGCTGACTCCGCTGCCTTGAGCCCTGCCCCTGAGAGTGTCGGTGCCCGCCTCGGCTGGTAGCCTCCAGGAGAAAACGCTGCTAAGACTCTGGCTGACAGCACGTGAGCTTGAGTCCCAGAGACTTGGGTGTCAGTCTGCTTCCCAGGTGTGGTCTTGGACAAGCTACTCAACTTCTGTGAGCTTAGGTTTGCTTGCATTTAAAATGAGCAGGGTTGTTGGGAAGGTGAAATGAGACAGTGGATGCTTCCAGCAGAGGGTTTGGCACAAAGTAGATGCTCAGTGAATAAGTATTATCATTACTGCCTTCAGAACTGGGGAGGATGCTTCATTGTCCTCAGTCTGTGGTTTCATAAAGGCACATCAGTCAATCCCTTCCTTCTTCCCTCCTTCCCTTCCCCACCGAACAGATATTCAAGGAGAGGCTAGTTTCCGCGTGGAGCAGTTCTGGGTCCCCTGACTCTTAGGGTCCCTGTCCTCCAAGAGCCCCAGCTCACACCCACCTCCTCCCTCCTCTCCCACTCCTGGGGTTGCTGGCTGCCCCTTGGCCATGATCACTGCTGCCCAATGACAGCGCTTCCTCTGCTTTCATGTCCCTCCGTCTCAGGCTGGGTCTCGCTTCCCTGGAGAGGAATTAGCGTGGCTGCAATGAGTCTGCGGCGTTCTTTCTTTCTCGGCCCCTCTTGGCTGGGATCAGAATGAAGCTGTCATTGCTCGATGACTAGAAAGGTCCCCAGAAAAAAATGCGAACAACCTTCCCCCGAGCGGCAGCATTTGGGGCTTAATTGTGTTTTGTTAATCAGGAAAACAGTTAATTTGGCCGCTGCCTCTTTGGTGGGGTGTTTTTTGCTCTTTTTTTTTTTTTAATGTAGGAGATGCCGCTTCGATGATCCATGGGATGTCTCTAGATTCAATTTCTCTCTCTCCCCAGGGCAAGGAATGACTCCTCTCTGTCATATCCATGACCTTGGAGACAGCAGGGCGAGGCATTGCAGTTTCCAAAGAAGTCATTTCTAAAACTTAAATTTAAATGTCTGCTTCACAGCAGTGAGAGGGCTTGGGCCCCGGCTCTCACCTGGTCCAGGAAAGGCAGTGGAGGCTGAGGCACCAAAGCGATGCCCCACAGACCCACTTCAGAGTAGAGGTCCCAAAGGTTCTGGTTTCCCCCCTTCTCCTGTCCTCCTCCGCCTTATGACAGAAATGGTGAGCCTGCTCCCAGTCACTTGGGAGACACAGTTGTAGAGCTTGGGCTGGGAGATGGGAGACAGGGTGTTCCTTCTTGGATAAATTCTTTCACTCCCAGGTGTTAACAGCTGAGAAGGGCTTAACTCCAGACCATACAAAAGAATCCCCCAACCAAGAATGGGTCCAAGGGTGGTTATCAATTTCCCTCAAATTCGCTGTGGGCCAGAGCAGTCCTCGAGATAGAACCAGGTGAATATGACCCTGTAGACAGGACTCCGCAGTTAAGCAAGCAACCAGACACAGTTCGTTGTAAGTTTGGAATGTGTGCACTGTAAGGATGGCAGCCCATCTCTGTCTTGTTCACTGAAGGATCCAAGGGCTTAGAACAGTCGGGCACATGGTAGACACTCCAGTATGGGTAGAGGGAAGGTTGGGGACCAAGTTCAACGCAGAGAGTAAAAAGCCCCTGGTTATGTGCACCGGTCAGCCTGCCTTTGAACAAACTGGAGACACCAGTGGTCTTGAGGGATGATTTCTGACACGAGAGGAAGGTTTCTCCCAGTTGAGGAGTCATTGACAAAGTCCTTTGACAAGAAGTGAGGGGGAGGGAAGGGAACAAATGTTGACTGAGGAGCTCTAGCGCGTGGTGCCACGCTAGGCGTTTTATGACAGAGACTGTCTTAATATTTCCTTTAAATAGCGTGTGAGGTGCTTTCACATTTTGGCAGTCGAGGAAACTCAGGGTTAGAGAGCTCAGTAGCCTGACCAGGATCACAAAGCTGTTTGATCCCCCCCCAAGTCCACCGAACTCCAAAGCTGATGCTCCTTCCATGACCCCACAGTGCTTCTCGTGTTGGGACCGCTTGGGTAGCATAAGTGGCTATGTCTGTGCTCGGCCTTGCAGGGGTGCGGAGGGGCTGCAGCCCGAATGAACAGGAACCACTTCCTTTCCTCGAGACGTCCACACTCCTTGGCTTTGGCTCCTGCCTGGTCTGGCCGCTCCCTAGCTATGGGCCTTGAATAAGATGCATAACGGCTCTGTGCCTCAGCTTCCTCATTTACGATGAAGATAACAATAGTACCAATTCATAGGGTTGCCTGTGGGTGCAGCACTTATAACCGTGCCCGATCCCCAGCATGATCGATGTAGGTTAAAGCTATTATCAGGACACGCTCTATATCTTTATATGTCCTGTGTCAGTGGAGGGTCGCCTATGTGGCATATGGCCCTTAAATTATTAAGAGAAGCCTGGTCCCCAGGTGCCTTCTCCAGAAAATCAAATTTCTAGCCAAATTTCTACTGCAATGCTGATTATTAAACACTGGGAAAGCACACCATCTCATCTAGATGGCTTTTTATCACTGTGGTGTAGGCATGTAGAGTATTATTACCCTGAGCTGAAAACCTGTGTTTAGCAGAGTCTGTGCTGGAGGATTAGCCCCGTGTGCCGTTGTTAAGCTCCCCCGAAAGGGCTTTGGACAGGAGAGCGAGTGAATGTATTGGGCGCAGAAGGTTCCTTGACCACCCTGGGATTTGTTTGTGAGGGGCTGTGTGGTTCCCTCCTGACCCCCTGACCCCTTCCCAGGGAAGAGTGGAGGGAAATGAGGTCCAGTAGAGATGACCCACAAGGTGGTGAAGATGTGCCAAGAGCAGGATCTGGAATCATTGCTCAGGCAGGTGTCTGCTTTGGTAGCAGAATCAAGGAAGAGGCCTGATTAGTTTGCTGGAGCTCCCATAACAAAATGCCACAGACTGGGAGGCTCTCAACAGCAGAAATTTATTATCTCACAGTGCTGGAGGCTGGAAGTCCGTGATCAAGCTGTCAGCAGTATGGGTTTCTCCCCAGGCCTCTCTCCATGGCTTGCAGATGGCTGTTTTCTCGCTGTGTTCTCATGTGGTCTTTCCTCTGTGCACACACATCCTTGGTGTCTCTTTGTGTATCCACATGTCCTCTTCTTTTTTTTTTTTTTGGCGGTATGTGGGCCTCTCACTGCTGTGGCCTCTCCCGTTGCGGAGCACAGGCTCCGGATGCGCAGGCTCAGCGGCCATGGCTCACGGGCCCAGCCGCTCTGCGGCATATGGGATCTTCCCGGACCGGGGCACGAACCCGTGTCCCCTGCATCGGCGGGCGGACTCTCAACCACTGCGCCACCAGGGAAGCCCCACATGTCCTCTTCTTTAAGGACACCCACCAGATTGGATTAGAGCCCACCCTAATGGCCTAATTTTAATTAATTACCTCTTTGAAGGCCCTATCTCCAAATACAGTCACACTTTGAGGGACTGGGGGTTAGGACCTCAACCTATGAGGGCGGGGGCACACTTTAGTGCATAATAAGGCCTTTATGGGGTTTACTGCTGTGTTAATCCTGGATGCTTTAGGGGACCCATGGCTAATTCCCTCCACCTTTGGATGACGTTTACTGAGTTAATCAGAACCCTTATTTTCTGGATCATAATCCGTCTTCACAACATTGCTGCAAGACAGACATCATCCCTGTTCACAGATGGAGGACCTGAGGCTTTAAGAAGTTGTAACTGTCACCTCAGTGCACACGGTGCCAGTAGCGGCCCGTGACCAGCTGGGCTGTCTACACACTAGCCTCCACCCTTTCCGCTAGACCAGTGGTTCTCAACTCGGGGAGACTTTGTCCTCCAGGGCACTTGGCAATGTCTGGAGACGTTTTTGGTTGGCACAGCTGGGTGGGGGCTGCTCCTGGCATCTAGTGGGCAGAGGCCGGGGATGCTGCTAAACATCCTGCAGTGCTCGGGGTAGCCCCTCCCAGCAAGGAACGATCTGCTCCCAGACGGCAGTGGTGCAAGGTCGAGAAATCCTGCTCTAGATGGAACTTCCTGTCACCTGAGAGGCCCCAAGGACAGCTTTAAAGACGGAAGTGCTGAGTGGGAGTCCTGTCATGCTTGAATAACCACGCTGTGCTGTGGAGAACCACCACCTTAGAGCAATTTCCCCCAACTTCTGTGACCGTGAGGGTCACCAGGGAGCTTGTGGAAGCTGTTTTCTCCATCCCTTTTTGTGGAGATTCTGACTCAGTTCCTTTTTGTTTTTCTTTTTTTTTAAGTAAAGAATTTGCAGTGTCTCAGGAGATTTTTAGCATCAGATAAGTTTGGAAAGTGCCTTAAACAGTTTCAGAGCACACATACTACTCCTGGGGGTTGGGGGGCTGGTCTTCCATTGTCATTGCTCAGAGTTGGGAAAGATAACCTGCGTTTCATTGGTTTGCTCTGTTTCCCCACAGTGATGTGGAAACTTGACATGACCGAACACTGTGAGATTAACTAAAGTGTGAGTGACTCACAGGCTCCACCCTCCTGGGAGGTGCGTTCTTGAGCGAGAAGAGCTTCCTAGCATCCTCACCTTCCCCCTTCTGATGGGCAGCATGGTGAGATGGGAAGGCATGGACCAGCGGACTCAAGACCTGATTTTGCTCTTAGATCTAAGCTTAGTTAAATGTGTTAGCCTGGGCCAGCCATTTAGGTGTCCTGAGCCTCAGTTTTCTCATCTACAAATTGAAAATAACATTATGTGTCTCCAGTCTTTCAGGGAAGCCTTTGTTTCTTTGAGGAGGTAATGAGATGATGCAGCCCAGGGGCTCTCAATTTTGTCTGTGCATGAGAATCACCTGTGGACCTTTTCAGAACCACAAAAGACCAGATCACATCCCAGACCTGCTCATTCCGAGTCTTGAGGATGGGACCCACATTTAAAAAGTGCTTCTTTTAAAAGCTCCATAGGTAGGACCCTCGAAAACTGCAAAGCTCCCCAAAAAGTGCGTTGCAAACTTGAAAATGGCTGTTCTGAGAGAAGGGCTTCTTTCCATTTCCTCGGGTTGCTATTCCCAGCAGTGAATGGTGCTGTTGCGGTTCCCCATTTGGCCTTGTCAGATTATCAGACACATTTGACTACCTAAGCAGATGGTGGCATTCCTTGTGGATATTTTGAAAAAAAAAAAAATAGGACGGGCTCCCATCTGCCTGCAATGACTCAGGAGCTGCCTGTCCTTCCCAGAGGCAGGAGCAGCTGTTGAACGTCCTCTGAGGGTCCCTCCAGCCCCAGGGAGTGTGGACAGTGCCTCCTTCCAGGGCGGGGCCATCATGGGAGCATGGCGCACACCAGAAAATGGGAAGGGCACAGCCAGGCAAAGGCCACAAGCGCCAGTGGTGGAAGCAAGGGCCAGACCCTGCGTGGACGGCCTCTCGTGGGCCCGAGTCTGGGCAGATGAGGGATGGAGCGGGGATCCTTCTCCTTCCTCGGCCAGCTACCCAGGGACATGGGGGCTGACAGTAGAAACAAAGGGGTTGGGCTTCCCTGGTGGCACAGTGGTTAAGAATCTGCCTGCCAGTGCAGGGTACATGGGTTCGAGCCCTGGTCTGGGGAGATCCCACATGCCGTGGAGCAGCTAAGCCCGTGCGCCACAACTACCGAGCCTGCGCTCTGGAGCCAGTGAGCCACAACTACTGAGCCTACGTGCCGCAACTACTGTGCCCACGTGCCTAGAGCCTGTGCTCCACAACAAGAGAAGCCACTGCAATGAGAAGCCCACAGGCCGCAACGAAGTGTAGCCCCCGCTCGCTGCAACTAGAGAAAGCCTGCTCACAGCAACGAAGACCCAACACAGCCAAAAATAAATAAAATAAAATTTAATTTAAAAAAAGACTGTAAAGAAAGAAACAAGGGTCTTGCTAGCTAAACAGCTCTGTGCAGGTGGGGAGAATCATTGTGATTACCTTGATTATTATAGTCAATATGGCTATAGGTTTCTCTCTTCCCCCCAGAGCAACCAGACTGAAGGTGAGGGTGGCCCCACCTGGCTGATCCCCGAGGAGGGACTGTGACTGTCCCACTGCTTCTTCGTCCCTCAGCCTGGAAGCAGGAGGAGGCCTGTGTGCTGGTGAGAGGCTTGCTGGCAGGTTTGCCCCGCAGAAGGGAAATTGCTGGCTACAGAGCGGGTCCCCTAAGGGTGACCTTAGCATCTCTCTGAGGGGCCTGCCATTGGGAAGGGCTCCTCTGGTCTTGCAGTAGCTTCCACTCTTGCCTTGGAACCAGGTGCCTCAGATCCTTTCTCTTTGCCTAAAAATACTGAAAGCTCACGGACCTCTCAGCTTATAACTACCCCTTGGTTGCCCCTTCGTGGGCCACTGCTGCAGCCCAAGCCTGTCGTCCCCAGCCTCTTACGAGAATGCCTGACTCTCCCTGACTTTATTAAGCTGTGCACATCCTCCATCTGCTTGGAGTCTTATTTTTCCTACACCTTAGTGCCTTCTGTCTCTAAGGCCATGTCTCTTCTGTCTCTAAGTGCCTTCTGTCTCTAAGGCGCTAAGACAGAAAATCACCCGGTGCTGTCTGCCTGCCTGCTCTGTGGGAAGTGGTTTGGTCCACACTGGTCTGTGCAGGCTCTGAGCCCTCCCACGGAGGCCCAGGTGTCTGGGTCTCTGAGAAAGCACCGAAACAGACGCATTTCCTTCCAGTTCCTGTGAGGCCTGGACATTTCTTCTTGTGCCTGGACCACTGGTCACTGTGCCCCACTCAGCGGTGGCTGCCGTTCCCTCACCATCGCGATGGAGGATTGAGGGACAATGAGAGGCAGAGACACTGGCTAGAGGATTACGGGAGAGGATCTTGTGAAACTCTGGAACACGTAACTGAGTCGCTCTGGGCAGGAATCTAAGAATAAGAGAGACTATACATATTTTTTCCGTAGTCTATTTATTTATTTATTAAATTGAAGTATAGTTGTTTTACAATATTGTGTTAGTTTTAGGTGTACAGCAGAGTGATTCAGTTACATATATATATATATACACACACATATATATGTTCTTTTTCAGATTCTTTTTCATTATAGGTTATACAGATATTCAGTATAGTTTCCTGTGCTATACAGTAAATCCTTCTTGTTCATTTTATATATAGTAGTGTGTATTTATTAATCCCATACTCCTAATTTATCCCATCCCCCGCTTTCCCCTTTGGTAACCTTAACTTTGTTTTCTATGTCTGTTGAGTCCGTTTCTGTTCTGTAAATAAGTTCATTTGTATTATTTTTTAGATTCCGCATATAAGTGATATCATATGATGTTTGTCTTTCTCTGACTTACTTCACTTAGTGTGATACTCTCTAGGTCCATCCATGTAGCTGCAAATGGCATTATTTCATTCTTTTTTATGGCTGAGTAGTATTCCATTGCGTGTGTGTGTGTGTGTGTGTGTGTGTGTGTGTGTGTGTGTGTGTGTGTGTATCACATCTTCTTTATCCATGCATCTGTTGATGGACATTTAGGTTGCTTCCATGTCTTGGCTATTATAAATAGTATTGCTATGAATATTGGGGTGTATGTATCTTTTTGAATTAGAGTTTTCATCAGAAGAAGAGAGAATTTTTTTTTTACTTTTTCATTAAAATGATCTAATAGTTCTACAAATGACATGGCATTAACATTTTATACAAAGCTATAAAGCAGTAGCAAGTTAAAAAATCAACTGCCTTTATTTTTTTTTTAAACATCTTTATTGGAGTATAATTGCTTTACAATGTTGTGTTAGTTTCTGCTGTATAACAAAGTGAATCAGCTATTTGCATACATATATCCCCATATCCCCTCTCTCTCCCTCCCTTCCTTTCTTCCACTATGAAGGCTCAACAGTGGTCAGAGGATCTGGGCCCCTCCCTCACCGTTCTCTTGTCTCCTTGGCAGAAGTTATGCCCCTTCAGTGGACCCCTCTCCCAGGTCTTTTCAAGGCTGGACTTTCTCAGCAAGGTGAGACTTGGAAATGCAGAAGAAATAGGACCTGTAGCCAAAGACCACCTTCTTTCCCTGAAGCCAGGGCAATGCTGAAGAAGGTTGCTCTATCTGTGAGCTTCTCTACCCTGCTGGGGGCAGCCCAGAGTGTTCTGGCCACTCCACAGCTTTAGCTAAAGTGGTTGTTGTTGTTTCTTCCTGCTTCTGAGAGGTAGAGAGGGGATGGGTGACTGCCAGACCCATGCCTGCAGGTCTTCTTACCCCTTTCTTTTCCTTTCACCTTTTTAATTGGGGCAAACAAAAATATCCACTGGCCAGTAGGGTCAACCAAAATCTGTCTAAGATAAGACAGCTAAGATAAGCTTACCTGTCATAGCAGAGTAAGGCAGGGGTAAGGCTTGCCTTCAAGCAGGAGAAATTGGTGGCTACTGATACAATGGGATTTTAGGGACATCAATCTGTCTAAAAGTAGATCATCTAGAACTGATAAAGTCTGAAATTCCACCATTAGAGATCCATTCTTTCAGCTTTATAAATCATCTCTAAAACAATTAAAATGCAAACATTCCTATTTGTGGGTAGGCCCTTTTTTTTTCTTGAGCATAAAATAAGGGATAGAAAATGGTTCATAGAACAATTACTTGGGATGAACTTATCATCAAAGAGTTGAGCAGTTTTATATAGAAGAATCTTGGTTCACCAAAGACAAACTTTTCTCATGCCCCAATTGTATTTGGGGTTGGTTCCAAGCAGGTGGTCTAAATTGAGTTTCTTTAGATTGTGGTGCAACCAAGGTCAAGACCTTCCTCCTCAGTGTCTTAGTTTCCTGTATTCCATCCTGTCAAAGTCACAGTCAGGGACAGAGAGAGAACTGCACCTCAGAAACACCAGGAAGCCTTTATTCTTTTTCTGATGGGCCACTCACATTTCCCGCAAGCAGTCTAATTAGCTTAGTTCCAAGGAGATCTGCCTGCCTGCCTGCCCTGTACCTAACAATTAGTCAGAGAAAACCCATAAGGCACATATATTACAGGCAAAACCCTGTTTATCATTTAGGGCATGTTCAGCTACAAAGAATGAAAACCTAAATAAATATGTATTAAGTGACACAGAGAATTTTTAGGTTACATAGCAAGAATCCTGGAAGTAGGTAGGGTGGTACCGGATTGGTTAACATCTGTTCAGCTGTGTCATCTGGGGACCCAGCTTCTCTCAATCATTGTTCACTGTCATCCTCGACCTGTTGGTCTTGTCCTTCATAGTCACAAGATAGCTGCCATAGTTCCAGGCATCCCATGCAGACATGACATGATCCAGCTGAAGAGAAGGGGCCATTTCCTCCCAGGATTCTATTTTTATTGATTGAAAATCTTTTCTCATTGGCTAAGACTAGGTCACATGACCCATTTGAATCCAATGATGGAAGAAGAAGGGGTTCCCCACAGACCCATCAAGATTCATGCCTCATCTTCCTAGGGAAGGAGGATAGAGGTAAGGTCACCTTTCCCAACAAGATAGGCTTGAGAAAAGTGTGACTATGGAAACAAAATTGGGGTCCACTGTCCAGGCAGAAGAGGGCAATGGGTTTATGTGGGCAGCAAACAGTACCTGCTACATCAGGGACAGTAATGAGGGAACACGGGGAAACAGACCCCAGATCTGTGCACTTCCTGTCAAGCCAGGAAATCTGTAATCCTCATAGGAACTGAAGAGAGACACAGAAGCACTTGGGTCTCCAGGTGGATGCAGCACAGAGGCAGCTGAGTGGAGCGGCACAAAGCAGTGACCAGCATGCAGCTGGACAGAGAAGGACTCCTCATAGAAGGATGTTTTGAGCTGGATTCTGGATATCCAGTTCACTAGGCATGAGCTGTCAGAAAAGAGGGGCAGCCACTCCAGTGAGGATAACAATGGGCTCCAAGGCAGGCACGTGGCAGTTGGCCCTTCCCACGTGAATGTGTATATGGATGGATGAGACCATAAGATCGTCAAGGCATAGAACGAGTCTCTCTGTTTACACGTGGATCCCCAATGCCTAGGACAGCCTGGAGTACTCTGGTAATGCTTATTTTAGGAACAGGTGAATGACGTTTATCTGGAACAGTGCAGAAGTGAGGAGGGAGCAGGTATGAGCAGCGTAAGCACGGCAGCTCCTTACTGGGAGCTTCTTACTGGGACCATTAGAAGCCCTAGGACCAGAGGAATCACTCCCAGCTCACTCAGGTTTTCTGCACGAAGGAAGTGACTTCAGCTATTAAAAGTCCTGTCCAGACAACAACCTTTGTGCTTCTGTTTGTTCCATCTCTTCATGAATGAGCCGGGCTAGCCTGACAGCTGAGTTCAGGAAATCTGGCATCAGACTGAGTGCCGGCTAATGGGATTTGCCCCTCTGCTCTGGGTCACGGCCATCGAGGGTGCTGGGGAGCTAGGTGAGACCCAGAGGAGGCAGAGATGCTGTGGTGGATCGTTGATTGGGGGGCTTTGTCACATGGTGCCCACTTGCCATTGGAGTTCCGCCATATCCCGGCCAAAGTTGACTTAGAGAGAGCAGCATACATGATTGGTAGGGCCAGGTATGAAATGAAAACGTGGAGCTCCTTGTTAGAAAATGACAGAGAAATTCTAAACAGTGACTGCACGCTTTAAACCAGTGGTCCCCGACGTTTTTGGCGCCAGGGACCGGTTTCAGGGACGGGGGTGGGGCGTGGGGATGGTCCAGGCGGTAATGCTAGCGATGGGGAGCGGCAGACGGAGCTTCGCACGCTCACCCGCCGCTCACTTGCTGCTGTGCGGCCCGGTTCCTAACAGGCCACGGACTGGTATCGGTCCATAGCCTGGGGGTTGGGGACCCCTGCTTTAAAGGAAGCATAGGACCTTTCTAATCAGAGGGCCCTTCTAAGCATGGGACAGCTGAAGAGGTGGCACACCTGTCATATCCCATTCCCTGGAGGGGCAGAAGGAGTGGTTCCTTGCACTATCTTTTTTTTTTTTCTGGAGTCAAGGTGTTCTTTTTTATTTTTTTCTTTGCATCTTTATTGGAGTATAATTGCTTTACAATTGTGTGTTAGTTTCTGCTTTATAACAAAGTGAATCAGTTATACATATACATATGTTCCCATATCTCTTCCCTCTTGTGTCTCCCTCCCTCCCACCCTCCCTATCCCACCCCTCTAGGTGGTCACAAAGCACCGAGCTGATCTCCCTGTGCTATGGGGCTGCTTCCCACTAGCTATCTGTTTTATGTTTGGTAGTGTATGTACGTCCATGCCTCTCTCTCACTTTGTCACAGCTTACCCTTCCCCCTCCCCATATCCTCAAGTCCATTCTCTAGTAGGTCTGTGTCTTTATTCCTGTCTTACCCCTAGGTTCTTCATGACATTTTTTTTCTTAAATTCCATATACATGTGTTGGCATACGGTATCAAGAGCTTTGTGTCCATTCATATTCCCAAATTTACAAATGTATGACAGCATTGTGCTGGTGAAAGTTACCATTTTTTACAAATCACCTGGCTCGGTCCTTTCACAGGAATGAGAGAAATAACAGGATGCTTAGAAGCATTTAGTCAAAGCAACAAAAGGACAAAGGGAACAATGAGAAAGCTATTATGCAGATGTGTGGCCAGTCTCTGCATTCTGCCTTGGGAAGCCTCAAGGTGGATTCCAAAGTTTCTGCCTGTCTGAATTATTAGTCTCTCTTATACTTAATATCAAGCGTCAGTACTGTCTGTCTATCTACCTATCTATCTATCTCCCCATCTAGTCTATCTCAGCACATTAGTAATTGTCATCTCCCATTTCCTGGTCTCATGTGGACTTAACTGCTACCTTGACTAAAACCAGCAAAGAAAGGCAAAAGTAGCTCAGTCCCTGCAGGAAGCTCAGCCAGACACAGGTCCCCAAGATTCAGGTTTCATCCGTTTCTGTTCTCTAAGGGCCGTGGGAAAGAGGAAGCCAAGAAGTGCCTTCCAGAAGATCCCGGGCAGCAGGATGAAGGGTATAGTGGGTAGCGGTTTCCCGAGCCGCTCTCCGTGGTCCTGCACCACTATTTCTCCTTGCTCCTTTCAGCAGACATGGAACTTGATGTCACAAACAAACAAACAAAAAGCAAACTGCTAAAGACCCAGCAAACACACTTCAGAAAGCATATATGCTACACCAAAAATTGAATTATATTCAAAATACATCTTCTTGCTTTTTTACTCAAGAGGTATGGGGTTCAACTACATGACCAAAGGGGGAAAGTTTTGTTTCTGGGCTCTTGTTGGGCCACAGAATGTGATGCTGTGGAGCCCTGGTCAACCAGACTTTGCCTCAACTCCATGGCCTGGTGTAGATCAGGGCTCAGGCTGTGAGCTGTCCCACCACTGCGTGAGCACTGTTACCAAGGGCATGGCATGTAGGTGTCAAGGACCAATTAAAAAAGTTTTTTTAAATTGAAGTATAGTTGATTTACAACGTTGTGTTAATTTCTGCTGTACAGCCAAATGATTCAGTTGCACCTATATATACTTTTTAATATTCTTTTCCATTATGGTTTATCATGGGATACTGAATATAGTTCTCTTTGTTATACAGTAGGACCGTGTTGTTTATCCATTCCATATATAATAGCTGACATCTGCTAACTCCAACTTTCCACTCCATCCCTCCCCCAAGCCCCTCCCCCTTGGCAACCACAAGTCTGTTCTCTGTGTCCATGTGTCTGTTTCTGTTTTGTATCAATAGATAGGTTCATTTGTGTCATATTTTGGATTCCACATGTAAGTGACATCATATGGTATTTGTCATTCTCTTTCTGACTTACTTAGTATGATAATCCTAGTTGCATCCGTGTTGCTGCAAATGGCATTATTTCATTCTTTTTTTATGGCTGAGTAGTATTCCATGGTATATATGTACCACATCTTCTTTATCCATTCACCTGTCAGTGGACATTTAGGTTGTTTCCATGTCTTGGCTATTATGAATAGTGTTGCTATGAACATAGGGGTGCATGTATCTTTTTGGATTAGAGTTTTTAAATTAATTTATTTATTAATTTATTTCGTTGCACCCGGTCTTAGTTGCAGCAGGTGGGCTCCTTAGTTGCGGCTCACCAGCTCCTTAGTTTTGACACGTGAACTCTTAGTTGCGGCATGCATGTGGGATCTAGTTCCCCGACCAGGGATCGAACCCGGGCCCCCTGCATTGGGAGCATGGAATCCCAGCCACTGTGACACGAGGGAAGTCCCTGGATTAGAGTTTTGTCTGGATATATGCCTAGGCGTGGGATTGCTGGATCATTTGGTAATTGTATTTTTAGTATTCTGAGGCACTTCCACACTGTTTTCCATAGTGGCTGTACCAACTTACATTCCCACCAACAGTGTAGGAGGGTTCCCTTTTCTCCACGTCCTCATATAGGATCAATTTCTTATCAGCTCTGAATGAATGAACGAATGAGTGAAGAATTCAGATCCCCAAGGAGGAACTGGATTATGAAAGTATGGATGACTTGTCAGGGTTTAGGTGATATAAACAGGTCTTCATGTATTAAGAATCTGGACTTCCTGCTGAAAACAGGGGCTGGTTAGGTCCAGACTTGGCTGTTTACTAGCTGTGTGACCTTGGCACGTCACTCCGCATCTCTGAGCCTGTCTCCTGGTGGGAAGATGGAGACAAATGTTGCTACCACCACCTTGAGGATGGGGCCAGTCGTGGATGGCAGAGCACCACACCTTGACTTAGGAATCATTGCCTCATCTTTGTGCACCTGCATCTCGACGGTGGATGCTCTCCTGTGCGTCTTCACTGCCCCAGAGGGAGGGGCCTCCAGGACCAGACAACCAGACTATTACTGAGGGTTCTGAGGGCTTCTGGTGACTGGCACCATCTGAAGATTGGGAGCCCCACTCTCTAGTCATGATCTGTGCACAGGGGGTGTGTGAGCATTTTCGGGCCACCGGTCCTTTCCAGGGTTGGCCCCATATCCTGGGACAAGCGCTCCCCCTCTTCCTCTGACTGAGTCAAGCCTGAGTTTAGGAGAAAGGGGATCATGGATCTTGGTTCCCCTGCAGTGGGTGCTTCTCACACTTGACCCCTTTGTCTACTCTCCACCCCATCACCATCTGCCATTGCCCCCCCCCCCCCCCCCCCGTATTTCTGATCTGATCAAAATAGAAAAAATGAATTGGGCTGGCTGTGAGCATTCTCAGTCTCTCAGGGAGGCAGCCAGTCTGACACATGAATCGGGAAGAAGGTGTTTGATGAAAGCGCTGCGAGTTTAATTTATAACCTTCTCTCGTGAAGCACATTTGCTTGCTGGCGGGGGCCTTCTGCAGACGGCTCCACGAGAGCCACCGGGCACCTGGGGGCTACCTTCTCCTTTGCCTCTGCAGAGGCGGGCCCTGTGGGGAGGCCGCCGAAAGCAGCCTTGACTGCAGAGTTCGGATTCATAAGCTGAGGCCCTGGCTCAGGAACAGCCCTTTCATTGGGTCCTGCTGGGGGTCCTGCTTCCTTTGCCGGAATGTGGCCTGTGGTCCCTTGCCTCAAATCCCGGCCTCTCTGTCCTCAAGGTGCTCATTTACCCACTGTCGTCCCATCCTCCCCAGGAACTTGGGGGGCAGGGGGAGCAAGCTCACGGTGGCTGATGACCCCATTTAGAAGAGGGGGCTGGGCAATGAATGGTCCCCCTGCAGCTCAGCCTCATCTCCTTAATGGATCCTAATTACCCCTGTCCTGCTCGTGGCTTCTCTCTAGGAACCATCTGTCGGGATGATGGATGAGGTGCATGAGGGATGTGGCCAGCTGGGGCTGGAGGAATCCTCCCTTTCTCTAATAAGGTTGGGGGGGAGTGTGGGAAGTTTGAATCAAGTCCAGAGATCCTGAGGAAGGGAAGGCACTATCGCAGGATGAGCTGTTCTCCCCTAGAACTTGGGCTGGGTGATTTTAGCCTAGAAGGAAGGTGATGGGGAGGTGGGGTGGGGAGGATTGACTCTTTTGGTGTCAAATCCCAGGGATATATGACGAGGGGGGGGAGGAAGGCTGGCAGGCCTGTGGGGGACCGACTCCAAGGCAGGACTGAGAGCTGTACGTTATGAGTCCAGCCCCAGGTCAGTGGCAAGTCCACATCCACTTGGACAAGGCAGCGGTCATCAGGGCTGAGTGGCTCTAAGTCAGGGTTGTGCTGGGACCCAGTCTCAAGTTCATTGCATATCTCCATGGACATACACCCAGTGAGGACTCAGTAAATGGACTGCAGATCATCCGGTGTCCCAGACACAGATCTTTGACCCAGGAAAAATGTAGCCGATGCTGGACGGCAGCAGTTCTGTTTTTCTGTGGATTAAACAAATAAGGGAGAAAGAATAACGATTCTGCTTTGAAGTCCGGTCTACTCAGGACAAAGGAGTAGAGCCTCCCTCTCCTCAGCCACGATGTGGCCCAGTGTGAACTGGGAATGAACAAATGCAGTCTGACTTGGTAGTTAGTCTTTTGTCACCTGTTCTATGCCATGTGCTGCGTTACAAGCTCCTTGCAAACAGCGTGAATCTCATTCATTGATGCCCACCTGGCAGTGTCCACTCCATCCCGAGACTTGGCTGATGCTGCTCAGGGTACACACACTACACAGCAGGAGGCATGAACCAGAGGGCGGGATGGAACCTCTCTCTACACCAGGGACATCAGTCCCAGGTTTCCACAGGGGCAGTGACACTGACTACCCCAGAGGTAATGGTTTGAGAGGAACGCTTCCAGCCCTTTCTCTTCACTCCTTCTCTGGAGCCACTGTCCTGACCGCTGAGGGTGATGGGAGCCTTTGGCAGAGCGACTGTGTGCCTTCCAGGTCTCCTTCAGAAGCTTATTCTCATGCCTGTGTTCTCCTCGCTTGCCTCCTACACTGAATGGGACTGACCCATTGACCAACAGCAGAGCGAGGAAACGATGCTGTGTGGCTCCTAAGCCCGGGCCATAGAAGACGTGGCTCCTGCCCTCTTGGTCTCTGGGGTCACCACATCACAGAGACACTCGTTATGGTCTGAACTGTGTCCCCCTTGCCCAGTTCATATGTTGAAGTCCTAACCTCTAGACCCTCACCATGTGACTGTATTTAGAAATAGAGCCTTTAAAAAGGTAATTAAGGTAAAATGAGGTATTTTGGGTAGGTCCTAATCCAATATGACTGGTGTCCTTATATGAAGAGGAGATTAGGACACAGACATGCCCAGAGGGATGATCTGTGAGGACACAGGGGAAGGCACAGTCTGCAAGCCAAGGAGAGAGGCCTGAGAAGAAACTGATTCTGTCGAAACCTTGATCTTGGACTTACACCCTCCAGAATTGTGAGAAAATTAATTTCTATTGTTTAAGCCCCCAATCTGTGGTCCTTGCTATGACAACCTGAGCAGACTAATACAACACTCAAGCAACCTTGTGAAGAGGCCCACGTGGAGAGGAAGCAGCCTGGCAGCACCAACTATCCGTCATATGAGTGAACCACCTTGAGGGCAGATTCTCCTGCCCCAGTCGAGCCTTCAGGTGATTCCAGCCACCCAGCCTCCAAATTCTTCAGCTGAGGCTCCAGACATTGTGGAACAGAGATAAGGCATCCTCCACATGCCTGTCTAAATTCCTGACTCACCAGAAGCATGAGATGATACACGATCACTGGTGTGTGAAGTTGTTAAGTTTGGGATAATTTGTTACACAGCATTGAATAACCAATGCACCAGGTCTGCTGTGAATGAGACATTTAATTCAGAGGTAAGGGGGGAGGCCGCTTTGAGGAACTTCTTTGGCCACAGATCTAAGCTGTGCATCAGCAGAGCAGTGTGTCCCAGATGATGTGGCCAAACCTTCCTTGAGAAGGGCACAACTATGGAGAGTGGCCTCAGAAGTCCACATAACCAGGTATGGGCTGCAGCCAGGGAGGTTAGCAGGGGGGCAGGAGCCAGCAGACCAGGGGAGGGGAGTGGTGACAGGCCCTTCCCGCCTCCCCCAACCCTTGAAGAGGGCTGGGGTATTGGGAAGGTGTCGGGAAGAGGAACCTGGAAACAGCAACCAGAGAAGAAGGAGAAGCTATGATACCAGGACCCCAAACATGGGCCAGGGCCTTCCTGCCCCAGATCAGAAGTCCTCCCTCCGCAAAGAGGATCAAGGGACTCCAGCTTCTGAATCAGAAAACTAATACCTGTTGAACACCTACTCTGCACATTATTTCATTTTTATTTTTACAGCAGCCCTTGGAGGTATTCATGATCTCTATTTTTCACATAAGGAAAGAGAGACTCAGGGAAATAGAGAGATTGCAAAACTTGCCCATCATGTCACTGGTAAATAACAGCTGGACTTAGAGTCAGGAACGTCTGCCTCCAGAGCCCCTGTTTGCCCAGGTGGTAGAGTCATGGAAGGCTTGGCGTAGTGGCATAGACCATGCACTCTAGAACTTGACTGCCTGCATTTAATCTCTGGCTTCACTGCCCACTAGCCTTGTGACCCTGGGCAAGTCACTTAATCTCTCTGCACTTCAGTTTCCCCATCTCTGAAGTGGAGATGCTAGTGTGCACCTTGTAGGTAACAGAGGATTCAAAGAGTTATAAGCCAAGGGCTTGGAGCAGAGCCTGCACAAAGGAAGCACGTTGTGAGTGTTGGCTGTTCTTACCCGTACAAACTCTGCAACATGACCTCTCAGTGTGTGAGAGGGTATGATTCCCAGATCCAGGCTGGACCTGACAGTGCCTAGATCAGACACGGAGCCCAGCCAAGGTTGTTGAATTGACCATCAATGTAGAAACGCCTCCTCTCTCCCTCTCATCCTCCCCAGTCCCAACCCAAGCAGCTCAAGGTTATGAGATGGCTGATGGCTCCCAAAGGATCCAGAACACAGTCTCCCCTGAGCTCCCGTGGCTGCCCAGGCCAGAGCTCCCAGGACAGGAGCCCTTTCCTGGAGATGGAGCATAACACTCACATTCTAATGGGAGATGGGGGACTTCGGCTGCAGACAGAAGGGTGATCAGTCCTTTGTGGACACACTGCTTCACTCCTGCACTCACACCCCGTGGGAGGTTGGCGATCAGTAAGAGCCTTGTGAGGGTGGGCTTGGGGGTTGTCAGAGCAGTGTCTCCCTGAGGGGAAGGGCCCAGGCTAGGTTTCCTTCTGCCCACCTTCCAAGCTGAAAAGGAGCAGCTAAGTGTTATTGATCCAAGTTCCAAGGGGAAGATTTGCTGGGAGGTCACTGGCACCAGCCCATCACTTAGCTGGTATTCATTATTCAGTGAGGGGATGAGCAGAGAAGGGCTGGCATCCTGCTCCCAAGCCTGGCCTCCCAGGAGAGGAGTGGATGTGGGAACTGGGAGGGACAGACAGCCAGGAAAGGGTCAAGGGCAACTCACTCTCATCCTGGGAGAAAGGGTACCAGGTGGCTGACTCCAGGAGGAATCCCACCTCCCAGACAGCCCAGGTCTCTCACAGGCCCTGGAGCATCTCACCTTTGGCTGGAGAAGGGGAAAAGAATCTTTGGTGGTATCAGCTCTGGCTGCTTGCCAATAGCCTTTGTATTCAATATATGCCTCAGTTTCCTCAAATGCCCACTGACATAAAATGTCCCGCCCATTTTTAATAGCATATTGCACTGAAACTAGTCTTTACAGGGACAGAAATGGTAATTAAGTCCTGATGCCTGAACGTGGATCACAATAATTCATTAAACAAGACCCAGCGGCTGTGGATTCAGCTACTTCCCAACCCTGCGATAGGCTGGCCTGTGTCTAGAGTTGTCGAATTAGATCACATTGATAAGAGTGCTTTGTAACGGGTAACACATCAGACAAGTGTTAGTTGTCATCATCACATTATTATCATTATCACCTTTCCAGAAACACAAGTCCAGAAGCATAATACAGCCTTAACAGTAGTGTGAGAAATGGTGGGTGTTAGGACAGGAATAAGAGTGTTCATAGGGCTTCCCTGGTGGCACAGTGGTTGAGAGTCCGCCTGCCGATGCAGGGGACATGGGTTCGTGCCCCGGTCCGGGAGGATCCCACATGCCGTGGAGCGGCTGGGCCCGTGAGCCATGGCCGCTGAGCCTGCGCATCCGGAGCCTGTGCTCCACAATGGGAGAGGCCACAACAGTGAGAGGCCCACGTACCGCAAAAAAAAAAAAAAAAAAAAAAAAAAAAGAATAGTGTTCATAGCAGCACTGTTTGGAAACAACCCAAAGGCCCACAGAGTGAAGAATGGATAAATGAATGATGATATCTTTACAAAATGGAGATTTTTATAGCAGTGAAAATCAATGAATTGCATGTAACAACACAGGTGAATCTTAGTAACATAATGGGAAAAAAGCAAGTCCTAGAAGGCTGTATAGAGTACAATACCTGTTTTCTAAACTTCAGAATTAAAACTGAAAAGATACATAATATAAGGCGTACGTATATAGGTGATTTAGTATGATGGTTATCTCTGGCACAGGTGGGGAGCACTGAGAGAGGGCCAGCCAAGGTGAGGAACACACAGACATGTTATTTATATTATTCTAGATTTGGCATTGGATGAACAAAAATGGATGAATGAATGCATGAATGAATGAGTGGACCAGCAGGCCATGCATGGAACAATGTTGGCACTGAAGTTAAGTGGATATTTCGTACTGGATCCCCAAGTTGATATTCTAGAAAGACAGTCACTTTTTTCTAAGGAGGTTGAGGGGGGTACCTCTCTATAGCACAGTGTACCCAGGAATACCCTCATCACACACCCTTTTGGGGAGAGGCAAGTTCCAGTCTCTCTTACATCCTGTCGTAGGTATGCTGAAGGATGTATAAATTCTGGGGCAGAATTTACATTTATAAGTTGTACTAAACTGATGAATAATACTTCTGTAAACATTCTTATACATATATTTTGGTGTACATGTGTATACATTTCCCTTGGCTGTATATCTGGTAGTGAAATTGCTGGGTTATAGAGTATATGTATGTTCAACTCTGATAGACAATGCCGTGTTCTGAAGTGGTTGTACCAATCTGTGCTCTTGTCAGCAGGCGTGAGAGTTCTAGTTTCTCCACATCCGCGCCAACACTTCATGTTGTCAGTCTTTCAAGTTTTCATCATTGTGTTGGGTGTGAGGTCATATCTCAGTGTGGTTTTATTTTGAGTTTCTTTGAAGATTAACGAGGTTGAGCATCTTTTCATATATTTATTGGTCACGTGGATATTCTTCCTCATGAAGTGTTTGAGTCTCTTCCCTCTTACTTAATTTTGATATTCTTTATATATATTTTTTCTTTGCATCTTAAGTGTTTTTATTTAATTTACATCTGCAGTGGGTTTATCCCCAGCAATACCTCTGGCTACAATTTGACATGTACACATCCTCTTTAACTTAGCAGATCTTGTGATTAGGTTTCTCTTTACTAACAAAAGGTGGTTTAGAACAATGAGGCAAATCTTAGTTGATGAAGGCAGCAATAGCATAGCAGTATTTTTAGACATTCCAGGGATACATATTCTGTACATGAGTCCTTCCAGAGGATACATTTACATATGCCGTATATATATATTCAAGACTGTCTGGCTATTTGCATTTCATTTTAATTTTAAAATAAATTTAACTTTATTAATGAAAACAGCCCAAATGCCCACGAACAGGAGAGTGGATGAATAAAGTGTAGTATAGGCACATAAAGGAATATTACACAGCAGTGAAAGTGAATGAACCTCTGTGACATGAAGTAATATGGATGCATCTTAGCAAAGTAATATTAAGTGAAGGAAGAAAAGGCTCAGAAGATTACATACAGCACAATGCCCCCCCTTTTTTTAGAGTGGTAAAAGCAACTAATATGAAAATCTTCACCTTTAAGGAATACATACAGATGAGTTAGCACTGTATTAGAAGATTAAGGAACAATGGACCTGTGATTCGGGATGGTGGCTACCTTAGGTGGGGACAGCAGGAGGATGGGATGGGGAATGGCTGCATACCTGGGTGGAAATTATTGTTGAGGTCCTAGCTGCTTGTTGGGTGGTAGATTGATGTGTGCTTATTGCATTGTTAAAAATATATAAATATATAAATGAATTAATGTCTAATGATGAAATGTTATATGGATCGGGATTATGATTAATCTGATTTAGTGCAGCTTGGATTGATTATACAAAAAAGGCTGAAAGTGAAGGATTGAATGAGGACACCACTGTCAACCCCTTAGTTGTGGGGCCTCCACTCCCCTGCTTGCTCCCCCTATGGACTGAGCAGGGGTGTAAGTATCAAGATGAATATTATATATTAGTAAAGCTTAATTTCTTTAAATTTGTTCTTAGAAAAATTAGCAGAAGTTAATTTTTTTCTTTCTACACCCCAGTGCGTCTTATGTGTTCCCTGGGGTGTATACATGCCTCTGCCCTAAGCAGATGGAATTTCAAACAAACTTTCATTTGGATGGATCACCCAGTTGGCACGTGGAAGTCAAATACTCTCTTGAGCATTTAGGAGCCTGTTGATAGACTCTCGCAGTCAGAGAGAAGAGCCCACAGGGCAGCCTTGGGAAAGGGAAGGAGGCGAGGAATTTAAGAGAAGGAATTTATAGGACGTCGTTTCCTTAATAGCAGGACATCCAGGAGCTAAAGAACTATGTATTCTCTGCTAGCGACTGCTGTTTCTCTTCGAGCCAGAATCTTTATAAACTCTTGGGCCCATCAGTCTCCTTCTAGAGTGTTGACACTTTTATGTGGATCCCAGGGCAATTGCAACCTTACATCTGATTCCCGCTCACTGATGGACTAATTGGTGGCGCGCGCCCTGCTGACAGCCTTCAGATGTTGAAGGCAAATCAGGCAGCGCTTGATGGGACTTGATGCTGCTCAGATCTGGAGGCTGCAGTGGCTCGGGGTGGGGTTTG
Organism: Leucopleurus acutus; assembly: GCF_964270905.1. Taxonomy (NCBI): domain Eukaryota; kingdom Metazoa; phylum Chordata; class Mammalia; order Artiodactyla; family Delphinidae; genus Leucopleurus; species Leucopleurus acutus. The sequence continues at coordinate 88,157,276 of NC_139144.1, forward strand.
CATTTCAGGGAAGTGGATACAGCTGCCTCTCAGATCCCTGAGCTGGTCTGATCGGCTGCCTTAGACACAGCCTATCAGTCAGTCGCCTTGGATGCTTCCATAGGCAATTTGTATTTGAGAGCTTCAGATGGATTAGGGAGTTGGCTTAGAGGAGCCATAATCCTAGAGGGTAATTTGGCAACAGGCAAGTCCTCGATCCTTAGAATTTGGGGGGAGAAGACCATGTGTTAGGCCACAGAGACCAAAGTCTTGAAGTGTTTTGAGCTAGAAGGACACATGCCCCCTCAGGGAACACAAAGGCTTGCCTTGTTGGGACACAGAGTCAACTACCTGCTCCCCCTGAACCTTCATTTACCTACTTGTTACAGGTGTAGAAGCTAATGAGTCTTAAGACGTGGGCATACATGCTGTCGTGAAGAAAGCAAGTACCATTACAGGTGGGCAGCCTGTCACCACCACTTGGGGGTTGTGTGAGCCTGGGTGAGTCAGGACCTGCCGGGAGCCCTCGTCCCCTGATCTCTAGATGGGGGATCATGTATCGATAAATGAGCCCTGGTGACAATGCAGAGCCCGTAGGAGACCTCACAGAACATCAGCCACCGAGTGTAGGGCTCAGCTGCCAACATACGGTGCTGAAAGCAGACTGCTTCCTGCTTCTCAGCCAAGGACTCGCGAAACTTGCATCCGGATCAGCCCAGTTCCCCCAGAGAATCCCTCCGGAAGGCAGGCTCACTCGCCAAAAGCAGGTTTTCCAAGACTCAGTTGATGGGAAGCCACATCACCCTTTGGCAAAAGAAAAGTGATGAATTGACTTGCCTTGAATTGAGTTTTGATGAATACTCCCAGGACCCCTGTGCCCAGAAGCACACTCAGACGGTCACCACTCAAAAAAAAAAAAAAAATTCAGGGAATCCCAAGAGTCCCTTCCAAGAGGAATGCTGAGAAAGTGGCTATGGAAGAGACCTCACATTCAGAGATGCCCTTCTGTGTTCCAAGAGCTTTACGTACACTGTCTCATTTGACCCTTTACAGTGAGCCCAAGGCTTAGGGAGCATTGGTTTTGTGTGTGGGGAAACTGAAGCTTGAGAGCTAAGTAACTTACCCACAGTTTCTGACTCCAGAGCTCAGACTGTTCCTTCATGCCTTGCAGGCTTCTCATTGGTCCGCCTCTTTCCCAGTTCAGAATGTTCATTTACATGTATTGACTCCTTTAACCCTCCTAGGTAAGCAGCGAGGATATTGTTACTGTGCCCATTGCACAGATAAGGAAACTGAGATCCAGAGAAGTTAAATCATATGGCTAGCGAGTGATGGAGCTGAGTCTGTTTCTTAATGCCCATGCCTGTCCACTTTATTACAGCTCACCTGAAGAGCAAGTTTGAGGAAATCAAGGAATTCAGTGATACAGAAAGCTGGTTTGCTCAGGGTTTCCAAGAGTCGGGGAAAACTGGAGACGCCTAGCGGCCCCATCAGTCTGCTCTCCGAACCCCAAGGCTCTACATCAACCTCCACTTGAGCGTCTCTGTGCCTTTGCTCAGGCACAGGTGTCCCTGCTGAGGAGGTGGGAAAAGGAGGGGAGGTAAACATGAGCTTGACTGAACGAGCCAAGGAAAGGAGAGGATCACACGGATTTAAGATTTAACAAAAGGAGAACCAAATTGACACTTTTTTGACTTGGGGTGGGAGTAGTTAAAGACAGATTATTGTACCAAGGGTAAAGGCCAGTGATACCCAAGGGGCAAGGTGAGTACATAAATTTGAGCTCACACACAGATACTTGCCAACACACACACATTGACACACACACACACAGACACACACTGACACACACTGACACACACACAGACACACACACACACACACACACACACACACACACACACACACACACACACACACACACACACACACACACACACACACACACACACACACACGCCACTACAACCACAAACAAAACCCGAGCTTCTCCCTTAGCTCCCAGAGGCCAGGCCCAGAGAAATGGGAGTGAATGGAAGCCAGTGCACTGGAATTGATCCTTACTAACGCTCACTCTCCACCCCAACGTGATCCATCCCTGGACCCACTGAGAGCTTCAGAGATAGAAGTCCTCAGGTTTAAGGTTGAAATAGGTCTTGAAAGAAACACTGCATTGCTTTCAATAAGAAAGCCCTCTCTTTGGGGACTCTCTGCGTGCTGGCTGGCTCTGTGCAGAGACACAGGCTCCTCAGGGAGCATGGAGATGGTCCAGAAAGGCCTGCTCGGAAGAGCCCGGCACGCTGTGATTTGTCCTGGCAGAGGGTTGCGTGTGGGTCACCAAGGGAACCTTGAGAGGGCAGAACAGAGAGATATGTGGGGAGGGGGAGAATGACAGGGGCAAGGCTGGGTAACGAGGAGGAGCCTGGCTTAGACTGTCCCTTAGGGACGACACCACCCTGGTCTCTTCTTTCCTGAAGGTATTGGCACGCAGGTCTGGACTCTACAGTGGGTGATGACGGATCTTGTCCTAGGAAGTCTGTTCTTTGTGGGCCCATCATTCCCTCATGGGTTGCACTGCTCCTCCCTCCCTAGAGCCAAGCGGGGCCTGGATGGGTATTTGAATGGCCTCGTTCTCCTCTGTTCCTGCAGCTAACATCATGTCTTTGGGAATTCTTTGGATGGCTCTCTTCCTTCCCTTAGCCCCCGCCTCTGAGGCAGTGGCTGCACCCAATGGTCCACGACATCCATGTGTAACTCTCCCCTCCCTGTTAGCCGCCTGTATCCCTAGGGAGAGCCAAGGCAGACAAGGGTATTGTTATTAAAAATGACTTCTCAGATTCCTCCCAGACATCTCTTACATCCACTGCAGGAAGTGGCACTCAAAATCCCTCTCACCTTATTTCCTTTCCCTCTTCCCCCCAGCTGGGTTCTTAGCTCTCAGGGCATCATCTGCACAGCAGCCCCTACCCATTCTTGATCCACTACTGTCCCAGGTTCCGCCTGCACTGAGCACTAGGAGAAAAGGAGCATCTGGTTTGAAGGTGAGCTTCATTGAGCCCTAAGAGAGATAACAGTCTCTCTGAATCAACAAGCCTGGCTCCTCTGGAGACTAAAACAGCAACTGTGGAGTAAATCTGCAACCTCCTACCTCCTTCCCCTGTCTTTTTTATTGGCTGTGTTGAGTCTTCTTTGCTGTGTGCAGGCTTTCTCTAGTTGTGGTGAGTGGGGGCTACTCTTTGTTGTGGTACGCGGGCTTCTCATTTCAGTGGCTTCTCTTGTTGCGGAGCACGGGCTCTAGGTGCGCGGGCTTCAGTAGTTGTGGCTCGAGGGCTCAGTAGTTGTGGCGCATGGGCTTAGTTGCTCCACGGCATGTGGGATCTTCCCGGACCAGGGCTCGAACCTGTGTCCCCTGCATTGGCAGGCGGATTCTTAACCACTGAGCCACCAGGGAAGTCCTCCTCTGTCTTTTTCTTCAGGAAAACACAGAGAAACTCTAGGGGTGAGACGGGAAGCCACAGTATCTTTTAACAGCCTGAAAGCCTGCAAAGAAAGCTCCTGTGTGTGTGTATTTTCAGCTCCTCAGTGCAGGAAAGCTAATTATCTCAGCACTGCCGCCACCACCTTGCATTCAGTAAACTCTGTCCTTTTATTTAGGATCTTATTTGTCCTATCAACAACACTGAGATCATGGAGGCTCCAGAAATGGTGTACCCGCATTTAGATAGGAGGGAACCAAGGTCCAGGGAAGGAAAGTGCCTGCCCAAGGTCACCCAAGGATGGAGAGGATGGAGTGACCAGAGCCAGAAGATGACTATCTGCTTCCTGAGATTCCTGCACTAGATTTCTTCTGGGAGTAAAATGTGTTCTCAGGACTTGACTGCCCAGACCTTGGGAGCATTGGAGACTGGGCTGATGTAATACTCTTAGCAACCCCCTGTGGGCTCCCCACCGTTCCTTTACTCCCCTTGCTGGGCCCAGAGCTGTTGTGCAGTGACGATTGGAGCACCCAGTGGGTGGCTGATAAGGTTGGAACAGATGGAGTGGGGAAGGAAGGATCCTCTGCCCTGTGGCATTTGGGGAGGGGGGTGAAGACTAGATTTGTCAGGGATGTGGAACCCGTGTTTATATATGGTACACCGTTGATGCGAAGGAAGGTGCTGGCAAATGGAATGACACATGGATGTCTTACTGAGTAAACAAAATAAAGGGTGGGCCCAGTTAGATAATGGTTCTGCATTCACTTATATGAGAGCATGGAGGCAGGATGGTCGCACTGGGGGTCCCCCAACCCAGAAGACCCTCTCCTGCCTTATAGAGAACTGATGGGTGGTGGTGTTTAGAACCAGGGCATGACTGGTTCTTGCATAACTTATCCATGTGGACAAGGGAACAGAAAGGGACCATGGTCAGGTTTACTTTGTTGATAGATCCTAGGATCATAACCTTAAAGTTAGAAGGATACTTAAAGACCGTCTGATTCAAGCCCTTCAATGTTCAGATGAGAAAACTGAACTCAGTGACATGCCCAAACGGATACAGCTGCTAAGCCACAGAATGGAACTAGAACCTGGTTTCCTCAGCTTCCAGCCCAGGACTCCATTCAGCTCCCTCGCTGATTAGGGTCAGCTCGTCTGACCAAGTTCACCTGTCTCTGTAATAACAGGTGACAGAGCGACTGTCACCTTTTTTTTTAAAAAAAAATAATTTATTTGGCTGCATCGGGTCTTAGTTGCGGCGCAGTCTTCTCTCTAGTTGTGGCGCGCAGGCTCCAGAGCGCATGGACTTGGTTGCTCCTCGGCATGTGGAACCTCAGCTCCCGGACCAGGGATCAAAACCGCGTCTCCAATACTCGGTCTCCAATTTTGAGCTCTCTTTCTCCTTTCTTGATTGAGCCGGCCTCCGAAAGGTTGGAAATAGATTCACTGGTGGTTTTTGTAAGGTTGCCGATCTGAGGCGTAGCTGAAGGTTCCTTTGTGGTTGGCTGGGGCGATTTATGGGGAATATTTGAGGGGGTGGCTGGGGAAGATGACACCGTGCTGGCTGTCAAAGTGGACAGAGGCGAAGTCGCTCTGGAGATCAAGGGACCATTGTATTAAAGCTGAGTTTCTGTTTTTCTACATCCTGGTGAGTATACGCCTGAGGTTGCTAAAGCTCTGGCAGTACCCTGGGAACTTGTGTTGAGTCCTTTCCAGTAGGTCTAAAATATGGCAGTTCCAAAGAGAGTCCAGAGAAAATATGCAGGAGAGAAGAGGTAATAATGAGGTTAAATGGGACAGTAGGATAGATCGGTGCAGGAAATGTGGACATCTGTCCTTCAAAATTCCTCAAAGATAGGTATTGACTTCCATCAGCCATGATACAATCACTGGGACCAGATTTATGTTCTCACTTTAAACAGCTAAAAAACAAAACAGCATGTATGAAACAGTGGTTTTCAGTCATTGGACAGAAGGTAACACAGGAGGGTGATCCCTGAGAGAAGGGAAACGAGAGGTGAACCCTAAGATGGTCCCAGCTTGCTCCTTGAGGCAGTTTCTAGGTCACAGTGTGAGGTGAGGATGGAGAGAACCACACATAGCTTGGTGACCTTGTTCGCTTGAGAAGACAGATATCAGTTTGGGGAGGCCAAGGTACCTGGAATTTGCAGGGTCGGGTAGCACAGAGGATGGAATGGAATTGCACAGAGAGAGAGAGAGCGCTCTGAAGGTTTGCAGAAGTTCCCTTGCATCTTTGGCTGAGTACTGATGTGCACATGCATGAGAGGAAACTCACTACAACTGGGGGAACTCACTAGAAAGCAGTAGACCGAACAGTTGCTAGAGCACAGAGAGGGGCAGAAATAATTCATGTTCCCACCAGCTAGAGTGGGAAGATCTCCTAATAAATGAGGCATTGGGTAGAATCCTCAGAAGAGGTATTTTTTCAGTAGTAGAGCCAAAACACTAGACTAATGGTTGTTGTGGACCTGCTCTAAAAAGCTTAAAGCAAGTCTCAAAATTATCCAGCATTCCAAGTAACTTCACTATACATGAGAGCAGAATCCCAACACACACACACACACACACACACACACACACAATTATAAGACATAAAAAAGGAAATAAGGTGAATAATTGAGAAAATCAATTAAGAGAAATAGACCAGGAGATGAGAGAAATGATGAAATTAGTAGACAAGGATGTTAAAGCCATCATTATAAAAATTATACATATATTCAAGAAAGTATAGGAGAATGTGAACATGAGGAGAGAAATGGGAGATATAAGGGAAGGTCAAATGGAACTTTCAGAGATGAAAAACAGTATCTGAAATAAAAAATATACTGGATGGAATTACAGTGGTTAAGACACTGTAGAAGTAAGGATCAATGGACTGAAATAAATAGTATAAAAGTGATTCAAAATTAAGCACAGAGAAAAAGCACTAAAAAAACAAACAGAGCATCAGTGACCTATGATACAATATTAAGTGGCCTTTTGTATGTTACTGGTGTCACAGAAGGAAAAGAGGAAAGGGTGAGACAGGAAAAATGTTTCAAGAGGTAATAGCCAGTTTCTAAAGTACAATAAAAAATATGAACCCATAGATCCAACAATTTCAACAAGATCAAAGTAGGAGAAATATAAAGAAAATCATACCAAGGCACATCATAATCAAATTGCTAAAAGCCAGAGATAATCAGGAAACCACAAAATCAGCCAAAGGAAAAAAGGCATATTATGTATAAAGGGACAAAGATAGAAATGATAGCAGACTTCTTATCATAAACCAAGCAAACCAGAGGTAATGTAGCAACATTTTAAACTTATGATAAAAAAATAAACTCTCAACCTAGAAATCTAACCTAAAAAAATATGTTTTAACAGTGAAGGTGAAATGAAGACGTTTTCAGACAAAAAAAGGTGAGAGAATACAGCAGGATGGAATTTTTTAAAAAATTAGATTCTTCAGGGAGAAGAAATATGAAAACAGATACAAATTTAGACTATACAGGGCTTCCCTGGCGGCACAGTGGTTGAGAGTCCGCCTGCCGATGCAGGGGACACGGGTTCGTGCCCCGGTCCGGGAAGATCCCACATGCCGCGGAGCAGCTGGGTCCGTGAGCCATGGCCTCTGGGCCTGCGCGTCTGGAGCCTGTGCTCCACAGCGGGAGAGGCCGCAACAGTGAGAGGCCCACGTACCGCAAAAAAAAAAAAAAAAAAAAAAAAAAAAAATTTAGACTATACAGAGGAATGAAGAGTTCTGCAAGTTATAAATATATGAATAGATATAAAATAAATTTGTTCTCATTTTAAAATGTGTTACATAACAATTGTTATAAGCAAAAAATATATAATTTATAGTTTATAGCATTAGTTGAAATAAATGTATGCTAATAGCAAAAGAGATGGGAGGGAGAAATGGAAGTATACTATTGTAAAGTTCTTCCTCTATATGTGGGAGGCATAATGTTATTGCAAAGCAGACTGAGATAAGTTAGCAAACTCCAAAGCAACCACAAAACAAAACAAACAACTATAGCTAGTATTGGAGATACAATGGTGTCATAAAAATAGGATTAGTAAAAAAAAGACAAAAAACAAGAAAAAGAGAACAGATGGCACAAATAGAAAACAAATAATAGGATGGTAGTTTTAAACTCAATAATATAAATAATTACATATATAACATGTAAATAGTCTAAACATTCCAAATAAATGGATTGTTCAGTTGGATTAATAAAAGCAAAACTCAACTATATGCACGTATAAGAAATCCAAGTTAAATATAAAGACAAAGGTAGGTTAAAAGTAAAAGGATGGAAAAAGATGTGCTATGATAACATTGACTGAAAGAAAGCTGGAGTGGTTTTATTATATAATATCAGACAAATCAGACTTCAGAGTAGGGAAAATTACCAGCAATGAAGAGGAAGATTACATAATGATGAAAGAGTCAACTCACCAAGAAAACATAACAATCCTCAATGCATAGGCACCTAAAAATACGGCTTCAAAATATCTGAGGCAAAGCTGACAGAAAGGATAAATAGAAAACCCTACAATTACAGTTGGAAACCCCAGTGGTCCTTTCTCAAAAATTTATAGAACAATTAGACAAAAATTCTGTAAGGATCTAGAAGTCCTGAACACTATTAGGTCAAACTTGACCTAATTAATATTTATAAGTGTTTATTTTAAAGCAAACCTGGGTTGTCTGATTCTGATTCTGTAAACTGTAGATAACGGACAGGAATGCCAAATAATTCTTGTCTATAGACATGCAAACAAATTCTATATGGGGAGAAATAGTCAAAAAACCAGTTTTGGCTCTATTTGTACGTTCTTTTCCATATTCCTGACCTATAACTGTGTCTGTTATTGATAATATCCTTTGACCCAGTTGTATCACTTCACTTGTTTTCTATGAATGAGTTAAATAAAATCTTCAACTTGTGTTTATTCTTAAAAAAAAAAAAAAAAACATTCTACCCAACAAGAGCAGAGTACATACTCTCTTCAAGTGCACATGGAATATTCACCAAGGCAGACTATATTCTGAAACATAAAACAAGTCTCAATAAACTTAAGAGGATTAAAATTATAGCAAAGTATCTTTTCTGACCATAACACGATTAAACTAGAAATCCACAAAAAGTATGTAAAATCCTCAAATATTTGGAAATCAATAATGTGCTTTTAAGTAATTTAAGTAATTTAAGGATCAAGTAAGAAATCACAAGGAAAATTAAAAAATATTTTGAATAAGATGAAAATGAAGATGTGTGAGATACAACCAAAGGAGTGATTACAGAGAAATTTATAGCATTAACTTCTTGTATTAGAAAAGCAGATAGATTTCATGTAAAAGGTCCCAGCTTCCATCTTAAGAAACTAGAAAAAGAAGAGCAAATTAAACCCAAAGTAAGCAGAAGGAATAATGAAGATAAGTGCAAAAATCAGTGAACAGAAAACAGAAAAACGACATAGAAAAATCCATGAAAACAAAACCTATTTTTTCACAAAGATGAATAAAATTCATAAACTTCTAGCCTGACAGATCAAGGAGAAAAGAGAAAAGATACGAATTACCAATAATGGGAATGAGAAATGGGGCATTACTACAGATCTTACAAACACTGAAAGGATAATAAAGAGAAAGAAACAACTGTATACCAGTCAATTTGATAACTTAGATGAAATGGACCAACTCCTGAAAAGACACAAACTACCAAAGCTCACTTAAAAGAAAAAACCTGAGTATCCCAATATTTATTAAGGAAATTTATTCACAGTTTAAAATCTTTGACAAACAAAGCAAAAAACTGTTTCAACAAAGAAAACTCCAGGCCCAGATGGTCTCACTGATTAATTCTATCAATCATTTAAAGAAAAATAATATCAAGTCTACACAAACTCTTCCAGAAAATAGAAGAGAGCACTTCCCAACACGTTTTATGAAGCATTACCTGGATACCAAAACCAAAGACGTAAGAACAGAAAACTATATTCCACATGAACGTAGACACAGTTTCCTTAACAAAATCTTAACAAATCCAAATCCTTCAACATACAAAAACTATATCATGACCACGTGAGGTTATCCCAGCAACACTAGATTGGCTTAACGTTTGAAAATCAATTGTCTAAAGAAGAAAAACTGTAGGATCATCACAATTAATGGAGAACGAATGTGATATAATTATGGAAAGTTTAACAAAATATGTGCAAGACCTTCACATTGAAAACTATGAGACACTGCCAAAAGAAATTAAAGATTTAAATAAATGGAGATATATAGCATGTTCATGGATCAGAATCCTTAAAACTTAAGAGGACAAATGCCTTGATAGAAAATAAGCAAAAGATTTAAACAGACACTTAACCAAAGAAGATAGATAAATAGCAAATGAATGCATGACAAGATGATTAACTTTATTAGTCATTAGGGAAATGCAAATTAATACCACAGTGAGCTACCCGTATCACTAGAACTTAAGGAAATGACAACTTTAAGTTTTGATGAACATGAACCTTGCTGCTGAGAATGCACATGGCACAGTCACGTTAGAAAGCGGTTTAGCAGATTCTAATAAGGTTAAACATACTTTTACTCTTCCTTCCAGAAACCCCACTCCTAGTTATCTACCCAAGACAAATGAATACTATATCAACACAGAGACTTACACTCAAATCTTCATTCTTTATTCTTATTGCCCCAAGTTGGACAAAACCCAGATGTCTGTTGGCAGGTAAAAGCATAAACAAATTTTGGCAAATGAATACAGTGGAGTACTATTCAGCAGTGAAAAGGAGTGAGCAACAACATGAAGAGTCTCAGAAACATTGTGCTATAGGTGAAGAAAGCCAGGCACAAAACACTACATATTTTATCATTTCACTTCTATCACGTCTGTACAAGGCAGCACTGTGGAGACAAAGCAGATCAGTGGTTGCCAGAGGTAGGGGAAGGAGATTGATGACTAAGACGCACAAGGGAATTTTATGGTGACAGAAATATTCTCTATTGTGACTGTGGTGGTTACAGTCTGTGTATATTTGTCAAAACTCACTGAATTATATATAAAATTTGGTGAACTTTCTCATATATAAATTACACTTCATTAAAGCTGATAAAAAAATTAGGTGCTTACTCTGCCTGGTTTAGAAAGTTGAGGGAAGTATAGATGGACTTCCACAGATGGTCTAACCAGCTCTCAATTGCTTGCGCTATAGAATACGGGTATCTGAGGAGTGGTCCTTGTGGGTGGTAGTGAGGTAGAACATCTGGGAGGAGTGTGTATCTCTGCATGAGAAGGATGGTCAAAAACTCATCCTCAGGAATTCCCTGGTGGTCCAGTGATTAAGATTCGGTGCTTTCACTGCCGTGGGCCCAGGTTCAATCCCTGGTCGGGGAACTAAGATCCCGTAAGTCACACAGCATGGCCAAAAAACCCCCCAAAATAAAAAAACTCATCCTCAGTGCAACTTCATGCTGGGAGGACAGCCAGTGAGTTTAAGGCAAGGAGAAGTTCCATACCTTTCTTAAAATCGAGTAACAAAGGGATGGGGCTGGGGGTGGGAAGTGGGATGCACAAGGCAACTCTGCCAGCTGCATTTGAGCTGTGGGAATGCCGATCGTCGCGTCTCTCCTGCTGAAACATTCACAGGTGGTTGGGGTAGGAGGCCCCTAACATAGCCCCTCAATATGTTTTTAGACATCCGAAAAGCTGAAGGATGGCAGAAGGATTTTTAAGGCCAAATTTCAAATGCAGGGGCGCCATGACTGGAGGCTGCAGTCCCAAGACATTCTCTTGTAAAGCTCAAACCCTTTAGCTAGTATTGCGGGTTGAATTGTATGCCCCCGAATTGCATTATGTCGTTGTCCTAACCCCTAGCACCTCAGAATGTGACCTTATTTGGAAATAGGGCAGTTGCAGATGTAATGAGTTAACATGACCTCAGGCTGGAGTACAGTGAGCCCCTAATCCAATATGACTGGTGTCCTTAGAAAAAGAGGAACTTTGGACACAGACATGCACACAGGGAGAATGCTATGTGATGATCGGAGTTACGCTGCTATAAGCCAAGGAACTGCTAGGGGCTAGAGAGAGGCCTGGAATAGATCCTTCTTCCCTAGTGCCTTCAGAGGGACTAGGTGCCCTGTGACACCGTGATTTCAGAATTCTCCAGAACTGTGAGACATATTTTTGTTGTTCTAAGTCTCCTAGCTTGTTGCAGCAGCTCTCAAAAACCAACAGGGCTTGGCGCTGGCTCTAGCTCCCTTTCCGCCCCTCCCCTGCAGGAACTCTTTGCCTGAAACCCTGGTACCCAGGAAGTTATCTGTGGAATAACATTTTGTTTTGTTTTCATTTTTGTTTTTGTTTTTTTTGAATAATGTTTTGCATGGTTGTTTACTGGTCAGGCTTCTCATTACAAGGAAGAGACACACAGAGAATCACGAGGATATCTGGGCGCCTGGGGAGGCCGGGAAGACCACCCATTCGGCAGCCCAGTCACCCAGGTCCTAGTTTGTCCCACAATAGGACGTGCAGAAGCTCCACACAAGACCCAGAGTGTGGCCCCTCAGGGAGCGAGCACCCTGAGCTTAAGTGATTTTTCTCCATGGTAGTTTCCAGAAGTAGAGTGTGATGTGCCAGTGGCTTTCACTCAGGGCACACTCATCTACGGGGCTCAGTAAATTAATTAATATTCATAAAGCACTCAGAGCCGGGCTGGCACACCAAGAGTGCTGTGTAAGCGTTCCCTCCTGACCCGTCTTAAGGGACAGCTTTCCTTGAGTTCCAGCTTTTAGATGATTGCTTTTGGGTCACACACTGAGCCCTGGTCCAGTTCTCAAGTTTGGTGTTTCCTGTTTAATAAGCGTCCTTTACGAATGCTGGCACAAGAGAACGTCGGAAAACCCACTTGGATTCCTTTTCTTCATCAGAAATTGTGTATGTGGCTGGCAGTAAAGCCTTGATGGGTGGATGGATGGGTGGATGGATGAGTTTGCCTTCATGTAAGAAGGGAAAGTAAAGGTGAATTGCGTGAAAGTAAAGGAGTGTGCATGTCTGGAGAGGGCAGATTTTGGAGGATGTAAGTATATGCTTGTGTGTCCTTTGGCCCCTCCTCAAATAAGGACTACAAGATAGATGGAGATTTTATAGGTTTAATATTCCCTTGCAACGCCGTGTGCTTTACATCTGGATAAAAGGAGCTATAAATCTCCCCAGGCTTGGGCTCTGCCTTTCTGTCCTTCTCACTGAGATCTTACTTGGAAATACAGTTGAACAGTCAATGATGAATCATAGTGTCTGTGGAACAGCCCATATAAGGAACAATTTGCATTTTCATGTGAAAATTTGCTCCTCTTGGCGTTTTCAGTTTACCTTTAGAGCCACATTAATTGTTGCCATAAACTACCACTCTGTGCCCAAGTCAGTGGGAGAAGGAGACTCAAGTGGTGGGTCTGCTTGGCTTTGCAGGAGTGGGAAATACTCCCTTCCTGTGACATGGGGCATATGAGACCAAGCTGGTCCATGGAGAGCGCCTCTTGTAGCAGCTCCCCCGGGAAAGGTTGTAGCTTCAAACCCAGCTCGAATTCTCCTCCTCCATGCCTGTGTGTCACTTGGTTAAAAATAAGCTAAACACACCAGGAAAAATGTTCTTAGCCTTCTGAGTGTTTCTTGAGGAGACCCAACTTCTCTCTGTCTGGACGTGTAGCTGCAGAAGTGTTGGGAGGTATTGAGACTTTAATTAGGATTGACCTTTGGATGAAGGTGACACTGTGGGAGGGCAGGAAAGAAACAGTGCTCTTGATGACACTGTGGAGTCTCAATAACACCAGTTAAACCTGTTGAATGAAGGAGTAGATGCAGTCACTACATCTTTTTTAAAAACAAAAAATTAAAAATGAAAATAAGCTAACCATAAATTGCTCCCCTCCCCCTCCCCTCAGTGCAGAGTTGATGCTCCCTTAGGTAGCTGTTTCTCCCTCTCTGTTTCAGGAATTTGTTGCTTTGGTGGCAGCAAGCCTCATGTGGCTCCTACAAATAGGGTCTTTGCTGGAGAATGATAGTCTTGGAGGAGCTCCCTTGAGGGCTAGAGGAGCCCCCAAGCCCTCAGAGGAAACGGTCCTCTGATGGCTTGCCCCAGTGGTCACAGAGCCTTCAAGAGGCACCCTGTGGCCAAGGGGGACCAGTCTGCTCTGGCAGAAGATGAAACAAGTCAAATGAAGACAGAATCAACCCCAGTCTCGCAAAGTGGGGCTCCTCCACTATAATACCCCCAGACAAGGACATTTCACAGTCTGCCACCCTCTCCTTCCTCAGCTTCTCCTGGCCTTCACAATCCAGGAAGTTCTTAATACTCATCAGAAACCCTTTCTTTCTGCAGTGCAAATCCTTGCCCTGAAGCAGAGAGAGTCAATCTTACACTCTTCTGAGTTTGCACATCCCTGCATTTCTTTTTGTTTTTTTGGTGGTACGTGGGCCTCTCACTGCTGTGGCCTCTCCCGTTGCGGAGCACAGGCTCTGGACGCGCAGGCTCAGTGGCCATGGCTCACGGGCCTAACCCCTCCGCGGCATGTGGGATCCTCCCGGACCGGGGCACGAACCCGTGTCCCCTGCATCGGCAGGCGGACTCTCAACCACTGTGCCACCAGGGAAGCCCCCTACATTTATTAAACAGATTCTCAGAATGCTATCAAATAAGTTAATGAGGAGCCTTGTATAAGTGAGAATAATTTCTGTTTCTCTGTCCTAATTTACATTTGTCCATTTCCTGAGGTTCCATCCTATTAAACTTTAATTTGCTCCCCTCTCATCCCAAACCTTTCAGGAGTCTGATATTGGAGTTTTCTTCACACAGTCAGAATCTCTTGGGCTCTAATGGATTACACTTACGGGTAGACAAGGTATATTTTGTCCCCGAAGTGATTTCCAGATGGGAACACTGGTCTGAAGGAGAGGGCGAGAGTTTGGGTGATGGGAAAGCAGTGGTGATAGTTCTCTGATGTTGTTTATTTTTGTTTTAGTACTTTTTTCGTCCCATTTTGAAGCAGTTGTGGTTTGAGTGATTTTCTTCTATTACTCTCGCAGTTTCTGTACTTGTGAACTGAGGGGCAGGCGGTTAGGGGCTGAGTGTTCAATCCCACTCTCCTACTTTTATCTTTAAAGTATACGACGAAAGCATGGAAATGGGGAATGCTTTTGGTTCCTTGGAAAGGAGTCCCAGAAAAGAAATATGTTACATTGAATGAACCATATAAAATCACCATTTTTAAAGGTCAAACATGGTTGAATATTGCTGATTTCATACGGTTCAATCCAGTACAGTCAAACTTCGTTAATTCAGACTAATGCGAGGAAGGTTGGTCTGAATTTGCTGGAGTGCCACAAAAAAGTCTGAATTATGAGCTCATTTTAAAGACATGCAACCTTCCTGCACCCCAGCGCTGACAGTAACAGGAAGTAGGTCAAAAAAATACTGTCTCTACAAGTCCATGGAGGGATGTCTGGTTAATAAAGGCAATTTATAATGAGCCTACAAATATGTTGGGTAAAGGGTGATTTAATCTAAGGTGTGCTCGAGAATGCTTGAGAAGTTTACTCTTTTAAGGAGCTTTAAATGGTTTCCTTCTGATTTACATATACGATTAGCTTCCTTCCTTCGAAGAGAGCAATTGGATGGCTGAAGTTTACTGTCTGAATTATTTCTTATTCCAAAATGGTGGATTCCAAATTAATGATGCTTGACGACTCTATTCCCAGCCTCAAGGTTGGACATTAGGTTAATGAAAATCAATGGAGACTAGCTCGCAAGGATCAAGGAGGAGGAAATATACTTGACAAAAACATACGCGACTTGAAAAGTGAAGCTGGTTTTCTTGAACGCTTCATATGCTGACTCTGAAGGCAGTTTCAGAGGCAAAGTTCCAACAGTGTTCAGAGTAATAACAGCAAACTTGAAAGGAGTCAGCCGCATCCTACAGAACCGCTTCGAAGAGCAACGTAATGTGAACGGACGGATTCCAGCCTTTTATGGTTTTAAAAAATGCTCTCATGTGCTCGTTCTCCTAGGATAATATTTATTCCTTTAAAAATATTCTTAAAGTTTCCTTCTAAATAATAGCAATCTCTAGTGACATTTAAGTTTATCAGCAAGTGATTTTTATCCATCTTCTGCTTCCCTGAAACTCCAAGGGTATGCGTGGATAGGTGGGAAGGTGACGGAAATAGAGCCGAGGATTGGTGACCAGCAGAGACAAAGATCGATAGGTTGTCTGATCAAATTGGGATTAGGTATAATCCTAATTTTCAGGAGTGCACCAGTGGTGTGTGGCACAGTCTGTCCTCACAGAGTTCCTTCTCTGGCTTGTGTGTCCTTCCGATTCAAGGGGGATATTCTCTAGGAAAATACTTCTTTCTCAGGATGAGTTGGTGTGCATCCCACCTTACTTTTTCCTGTGTTGCCCTCTTTTGCTTTGAAATGTCAAATAGGGCTCAGAGGAGGGGCAGATCTGACTAGGCTACTGGAAGGAACTGACTCAGTTTTCAGTTAACACGTCTCCACTAAAAGGGGATATGAAATAAAAACGGGGCCAGAAAAAAGATGGGTGGTTACTTAAGAAAACGAAAGAGATCGGTGAGGGAATGTTTCTGTATCTTCATTGTGGTTACACAATTCTATGCCTTTGTCCAAAACGCGTAAACCTATACACCAAAAAGAGCAGGTGGACTGGATGTAAATTAAAAGCAACTAAATAAATGTGAAACAAGACCAGTCCTTCCTTGGTAACCTGCAGAGTGGATGCCCGCGTGGTGAGGTCTTCCGGGCACCTCTTCCAGCGCTGCCACTGACCAGTACCGTGGGCCTGCCTCTGGCGCTGTGTCCCTGCCACAGGAGAAGGAGGGCCACAGTCTGAGTGTCCCTCTCGCTCTGCGTGGACTCCGTGGTGAGGAGACTCCATCACAGCGCCGTGCCCAGCGGAGCGAGAGCCCCACTGCTGCTCCTTGAATGAGCTTGATCTTGCGCACTGCTGTATGAAGTGCAGATGCTCTGATCTTGTCCTTGTCAGAGTCATTCAGTCAGGCGACACTCACTGGATGTCTACCATGTGCCGAGGACACAAAGTAGTGCTGGCGCTCGGGCAGAAATAGGAGACGCAGCCCCTGGGCTCGAGCTCCTCCCTCCTTCAGTGGGGGAGGCAGCCTGTAAACAAATGATTAGAGCACATTGTAATTAATGCTAATAGAGGAGCATGCATACTGCTCCCGGGGGCACGGGGGAGGGGTGACTCGCTCAGCCTCAAGTCACCACCCTCCAGCTGCTCCAAGAGTTCCTGTACTTTTGGGCCTGAAAAGAAAGAGGCTTTGCCCAAGACGGCACTGATGCTTGCTTGGTCAGCTCAACGCATCATCACACACACAGACACACCTCACACACATCATTCACAATACAGCACACAGATACAAGACATCACACACAGATACAACACATACAGACACACATCACACACAGGCACAGACACACATCACACACAGACACCTCACACTTCACAGACACACACACCATAATCATACACAAGACACACGTCACACACAAACACACATCACGTACACACACACACCACACAGACACACATCACACATATATCACACACATCACACACATCACGTATTACACAGAGTACATCCTCCCCACACAGACACACACATCACAGATATTACACACACATGATACACACTACACACACATCACACAGACATCACAGACACGTCGCAATCATATAGAGACACAGACACGCATCATACACAGCCACACACATCACACAAATAGACACACACATCAGACATCACATACATCACACATATCACACACATCACGTATCACACACAGACCCCCCCCCCAAAGACACACACCACAGATACTACACAGTCACACACATTACACATACACATATCACACACACACATGCACACACACACCCCTGAAGACCTCCCCTTCTCCTATAGGGTGATTAATGTCAGCCCTGCCCCCTCCTCCTCGTGGACCACAAGGGAAACGGCCCAGGCACAGCTGGAGTCGGTAACGCCCCTGGTGGGTTGGGTAGTGGTTGTGGGTGAATTCCTGCATCTCACTACGATCCTTCCTAAGTGCCTTTTCCTCACCGGCCGCAGCAGTCTAGACTGCCCGACAGTCACCATGGCAACGGTCTTTCTTGCCATCTTCTGTAGTGCAGGGGCTTCCTTGCCGGAGTACTGGCCCTTGACCAGCACCTAGCCAAGCCGCAGGCTCTGTGTCCGCCTCTCTGGGTTGTTTCAAGGCCTTAATTTTTGTGCCAGGTATCAACAGTGGACTGGAGCACGTGGAGCTCTGCTTGTCCAGGCCTGATCCCTCAGCTTCCTGTTCAGTTTCAGGAGCTGCTGACAGTAGCTGCTCTGACACAAGGTGACCGAAGAGGTCCTGAATGTTCAGACCGTCAGCTGCCAAGGACAGGGTGGCCGCGCCAAAGAGATGAGCTGGGAGCTAGTGCTGGGCAAATGAGAGCACGTTGATTGCAGGGTAACCGGGACGGCAGAGAGACTGATGTGCGGAGTGAACAAAGGAGCCAGTGATGCAGGGACGCACACACTGAAGGAGAGAAGTATCATAGGGAACAGCCCCACTGACCAGGCATTGTACAGAAGAGGGAGCAGAAGCAGTCTGTGGGGCGTCTTTAGTATCTCTTGGGCCAAATGATGGATAGAGAAAAGGCCACAGAAATTGCTTCTCCTTCCTCATGCTTCTGAAAAGTCTCCTAAGCCTTTCAGAGGTGAAGGCGCTGCCTTTGAGGAAGTGAGCTCCTCGTCAGTGCAGATAATCAAGCAGAGGCTAGGTGGCCGTTGGGTGGGCATTCAAGTACGGGATGCACCTTAACTGTCTCATCCAAACCTGACTGGTCTTGCCGTTGTCCTGCGAGTAGCTGTGCCGCCCATGGTGCCCACTTTCTTACCTGTGAAATGAGGGGTGGGACCAGAGCATGACTCAGACCTCTGTATGTTTCACAGCCCTGTGTTCAGATCCCCTTTTTTTTTTTTTAAGAAACTGTTTATCTTTCATCAACCTATTTCCGTTTTAAGAGTTTGTGGAAGAACAGTTTAAGACCACTCAGTGGTGGTTCCTACCCACTCGGTGGCCTGAGCAGTGGCAGGCCGAGCACTGCAGTCTCCAGCGGGGAACTGCTGAACAGGCCCAGAGGGCACCTGCACACCTTCGGACCAGTCCGCTGCCTCAGGCTGAGGAGCGGGGAGCTCAGGAGGTGGGGCGGTCCATTCGCCCTGAAATTCCTCCTTGGTCACAGTCTTCTCAGCTGCCGCCTGCTCTTCCTTTTCAACCTCTTCAGGATCTCTGTAGAAGTAGAGATCAGGCATGACCTCCCATGAGTGTTCACGGAAGGTGGTGCCACGCATGCGCAGAACTTCCCGGGCAAGCATCCACCACGTCAGACCCACTGAGTGAGCTCCCTTCTTGTTGCGTGGGATGGCAATGTCCACATACCGCAGAGGAGAGTCTGTGTTACACAGAGCAGTGATAGGCAGGTTAACGTAAGAGGCCTCTGGGAGAGGCTGGTGGTCAGCCCTGGGATCAGTAACCACCGACCAGAAGTCTTGGCTCCCAGAAGCCTGCCTGGATCTGGTTAGTGAAGATGCCAGGAGAGAAGCAGCCAGCAATAGGAGTGGCTCCAGTGGCAGCAGCTCGCTGGCCGGTATTCCTGGAGGATACGACACTGACATCAGCTGGGTTTTCAATGGCAACAATGGCACGAGCTGCCAACAGAAGCATCTCCCAGGTCCTCTTCAGATTTATGATGTAGATGCCATCACTTTTCCTTTTGTAGACGTACTGTTCCATTTGGAAGTCAAGGTTGGTGCCGCCTAAGTGGGTTCCTGCTGCAAGGAATTTGAGGACATCCTCCTCCTTCATTTGCAGGACATCAAGGCTCCGGACATTGTGAAAGTTTCCCTTTAAGTTACGACGGGAATCCAGGGCAAAGCCGTATGGACCCCTGTCAGGCGCGGAAAGCAGATCCCATTTTTTAAACCTGATTCTGACTACATGGCACCTAATTTTATAGGTTTAAAGCACTTCCTATTGTCCTGAGCACTTTCCTCTTCATGATCTTATGATCTCTTCCCCAGTGCTCTCTGAAGTACATAGAGCCGGTATGATCACAGAGGCAGGGAAGGTTCTGCCTTCTGAAGGCTACCAGTAAGTTAGCAGTAGAGCCAGTGCAGAGGCCAGGTCTTGGGTGTGCCAGCCCACCGTCCGTTCTTGCCCATGGCACGTTCACTGGGCAGATGAGCCCGTGGAGCAGGGTTATCAACAGTACCGTGAAAATAAAAGTCTGGCTGTCGGTTGCTTTCAACTTTGAGTTTGCTGCTAAACTCCGAGACACAAAGTTGCTAACTATATATGTGTGAATACATGGGTTATGTAAAAGTGATTTGTGCCCACGGATCTGGGTGGGGTATAAGTTGAATAATAAAAGTGTCTAATAAGCCTGAACTGGTCTCCCTTAAAACTTGTCGTGGCAGTGCTGAGAAGGGAGGGGCTGGCTACTGGGTCTGCTTGGTATTGCATCCAAGCTGAAAATTCAACAGGCGTATGGAAACATCAAATAAGGTCTCACTGCTCTAATTCTTTATTCAGGCCCCTGGGGAATAATGCATCCAGTGCAACAACCCAGTATCCCTGTGTGCTATTGTAAATCCCCTTTCTCTGCCTTTTAAAAAATCAGTCTCTTTCTTCTTTTTTTTTGGTGGTACGCGGGCCTCTCACTGTTGTGGCCTCTCCCATTGCGGAGCACAGGCTCCAGACGCGCAGGCTCAGTGGCCATGGCTCATGGGCCCAGCTGCTCCGCGGCATGTGGGATCTTCCCAGACAGGGGCACGAACCCGTGTCCCCTGCATCGGCAGGCGGACTCTCAACCACTGCGCCACCAGGGAAGCCCTGTCTCTTTCTTTTAATAAATCCAACCAGAGCAGTGAACACAAATGTGAAACCGTACAGTATATGTGTATCTGCTGGACTCGTCAGTGGGTGATGGCTTTGCCCGTGGGAAACTCTCCGCGCTGACCTAACCTTTGTCTCCAGGTGAACTGGCATAATGATGAATCTTGCAGCACCCTACTCTTTCTTTCCGGGGGCTCCGATGACCTTTCCTCTTCTTCACCAGCTCTTGGTAAAGTGGGAGGAAGGGCACAGCCCTCCGGTCCGCTTAGGATTTGTAACCTGAAGCCTGAGGCTTGTTCACCTGTGTGATGTAGGGACAGTGACTCAAGGGTCGAAGGAAGAGAAACAGGTGATGGAAGGAGGAGACTCACCAGGCAGGCCAGCCGTCTTGCCTTTGGGAGGGGCCAGAGGTCTTTGGGAACACGTGGGACTATGGTCCAAGCTGGACTCGGGGTGGGGAGGCAGCCTCCGTGGTGGTGGTGGAGAAGCCACACATCTGGGAGGCCACGGAGTCCCAGACACAACGTTGAGGAGCCGTGAGGTCCTGGTCCTTCCTCAGGATTTGTGTTGCATCTACTCACCTTAGATGCTGGAAAAGTTGGGGCGGGTAGCAGAAGGTGAGCTGCTGGGGAGACAGAGGTGCTCTGGCTTGGTGGAACTGTCCTACTGGCCTAAGCAAAGCCCAGGAATGCTGTCTTCATTCTGCTCACTAAAGCTCTGGCTTCTTTTCCTAGTCAGAGCCATACAGGGTAATCTGGTCATCCCTGGAACCATCCTAACATTGACGAGGTCACTGCTGCAGCTCCCCTCCCAGATGGCCTTTCAATGTCTGCTTGCCCACTTCCAAGATCCCAGCCCACCCAGGGGCCCTGGCCCGCGTTGGCTAGATCCAGTATTAGAAAGTCTCTTCCTTATGTGGAGCTGGACTCCACTACCTTTCATCCTCCACCATTGGTTCTAGGTGTTAAGCTGGAGCTACGTGACATAAATCCAGTCACCTCCATGGGCCACCTCCTCAAACGTTTAAAGACAGATGTTCCATCTCTGCTGGGTCTTCTCTTCTTATGATGTGGTTGTCAGACCCTTCACCACCTGGTCACCCTGTTCTAGGGGTGAATCAGTTAGTTAGTCTTTGCTGTGTTTGCACTGTGGAGCACAGGTGTGAACGCCAGTCTACACTGAAGGAGGCTTCTCATCCTTGGCGAGCAGGTCAGACCCCCGAGAGGACCACATCTGCTTTCCAGGATAGGCTTTGGCATAGACACTCCTGCCCAGCCAGCCTTCCGCATGAAAAGGTGGAGGAGGCAAAGCCTCTGAGGGTAGAGCCCTAGAGAGTAGTACCCATGAGGACCAGACCTGGAATCGGAAGCCAGGACACTGCTCCCCTCCCCAAAGACCCAGCGTTCACATCAGCGATAGACTTCCGTCTTCCCAATCTGAGTGGCCTGGATCCTTTCCAACATCAGTGCAGGGCTCCCGGAGGGCACAGCGTCCACTGATCTCCCCTCAAGCCACTCGTCCACTCAGGATGTTTAAAATGGCAGGCACGACCATGACCTCACCCCGGTGGCGAGAGGCTGACTCATGCAGTGTCTCTAAGCCGACTGAGCTCATTGAGAGCATGGCCAGATAATGCTGGCTGCAGGAGACTCAGGTCTGTTGCTGTCATCATTGCTGTAGCTTCCTGAATGGTTTATTGGAAACAATCTTCAGTTATACCGAATAGCTGCAAGTACAGTGCAAAAACCCTTTTTCTTCCTCAACTATTTCAGAGTATGTTGCTGACATGATGCCCGTCACCCATGAATACTTTAGTTTGTATATTCTACAAGCAAGGACGTGCTCTTACGTGACCATAAACAATCATCGAAGGCAGGAAGTGACCTGATTCATTGCTAACATTTAATCCTCAGACCCCAGTCAAGTGTGGCCAGCTGCCCCAGTGATGATCTTTAGAGTGAAAGGATCCAGTCTAGGGTCACACACTGCATTTCGTTGTTGTGTCTCCCTAATCGCCTTCACTCTGGAACAGATTCCCGGTCCTTTCTTAACTTTCCAGACATTGACACTTTTTTTTTTTTTTTTTTTTTTTTTTTTGCGGTATGCGGGCCTCTCACTGCTGTGGCCTCTCCCGTTGCGGAGCACAGGCTCCAGACGTGCAGGCTCAGCGGCCATGGCTCACGGGCCCAGCCGCTCCGCGGCATGTGGGATCCTCCCAGACTGGGGCACGAACCCGTGTTCCCTGCATCAGCAGGCGGACTCTCAACCACTGCGCCACCAGGGAAGCCCCATAGACATTGACACTTTTGAAGACTCCAGGCCAACTCTCTTGATTAATGTCCCTCCCATTGGGTTTGTCTGATGTTTCCTCATGATTAGATTCAGGCTGTGCGTCTTCGGCAGGAGTTTCGTAGAAGTGTTGCTGTGCCCTTCTTATTGCACCTTATCAGGCATCCCATGATTCTGATTTGTCCCAGACTTGGTGATACAGACTTTGATTACTTTTGTTTAAGGTGGTGTCACCAGCCTTCTCCACGGCAAAGTTACTCTTTTCCTCTTTGTAAGTAACCATGTATGGAGATGCTTTGAGATTAGGTGAATATCCCATTCCTTATCAAACTTCAATTTATTCATTTATCTATATCAGGATGAACTTGTGTTTCATATTTTATTCAGTGGATTGTACCTTATTATTATTATGTCTTTTGATGCTGAAATTGTCTCAGAGTTGCCTGGTGGGAATCCCTCCAAGCTAGCTTTAGTGTCCTTTTCACAAGTCCCCATCATTCTCTGAGTGCTTCCTTACTTACGGTAAAGTAAGATATTCCAGATTCGTATTGTACTTTCCCTGCCCCTGTCTGGAATCAGCCCATGTTTCAGGGAGCCCTGATTCCTTTCGGTGGAGAATGGTATTTAGAAACCAAGATCTAAGGGCTAGGTGTGCTCATTGGTACTGGGGTGGCTCCCAGACCCTCTTGGTGGACAGAGTGGAGAAATATGTGCATGTATGTCTGTACATACAATGGCATGTGTATTTATATGTTTATCTAACTGAATATTAAAAACCATCAGTTCACATAGATACCCCAAATTCCAATCTAACACCTCAGGATTCACTTTAGTTTTCATCCTTTTTGTGCCTGTAGCTTCCGTCTCTAACAGTGGGAAATCTGACTCCTGTTGATCTTTCTTATTTGATCAATCTCCCCTCATGTAATCTTGCATTGCCACCATCACCCCTTCCTGGCACAGATGCCCTCCTCATCCCTCTTGGCCTCCCAGCCTGTCCCAGGCTGTCCCCCTAACCTGGTGAGGAAGACCCTCCCAATCCTCTTAGGTACCCATACCCCTCGCCTGGCTGCCCCCTCCTGGGACTCCGTCCTTACCCTCTGGAGCTCCAGCACCCCACACCAGGCTCCCCCTGTGGCCCTCGTCCCATGCAGGAACCTCTCACAGTGTTCAGGCTCCAGACCCTGAGCTGAGCTGTCCCTTGGTTGGGTCCTCCTCTCCACACTTGTGCTCCAACACTTGGCTCTGGGCCACTGTGTCTCCCCAGTGCTGTGGCGCAGGTGCCCACTTTTCTAGGACGCCCCCGTCAGCACCCCCCCCCCCACCCCCCGTTTGTTTGTGGCCTGAATAGTTCAGGAAGAAAAAGAATAGGAAGAAAGAAGAGAGGTTGCCTCTGGGATTCTTAACTGCTGTCACCAGGGGGTCCTCCCTGCTCTCTTCAAATGAAAAGCTCGGGACAGCTGCCTGGCAAATGCTGGATTTGTAAAGGCCTGTGAGCAGGGCAACCTGCACTTTGGCACATTAAGGTGAAGTGCAGTGGGGACTGAGGCGGCCTTTGGGTAATATGTAGATTATCCCATCCTGAGGCACATTAACGAAGTGCTAATTGTGCTTCTGAATGCAGTTTGGTGCCAGTTGCAGGAATAACTCTGGCACCTGCTTGGACTTTAGACTTGCAGATTAACTCAAATGGAAAGAGTAGCAAAACAGGGAATAATTTGTTCTCTAATAAGCCACTTGGAAGCCAACTCATTTCTACAGTTGGTGTCAGAAAAGTGCAGCCCAGTGATTGGAACAGGAAGCTGTGTATCTGCTGTGCGGGGTTCTGTGTTGTTTGTGCCAACTTGCTGAACAGTCCACCTCACTTTGCATCCATTCGCCTCAGTTTACCTTCCCACTATTAGGGATGAGAAGAATTTTATTTACATAGGACAGATTGGATCCAGAGAGCTCTGTTTTCTGTCCTTGTCACTTGTACTCATGTGGACAGCTCCAGTAAATTTGATGAGAAGGCAGAAGGGCAGGAAACGGGTATCTTCATTTATGGGCGATTCTCTCAGGATGTGATTCTCAAAGTCCCTGGACCAGCAGCATTGCC
This sequence comes from Leucopleurus acutus, assembly GCF_964270905.1. Taxonomy (NCBI): domain Eukaryota; kingdom Metazoa; phylum Chordata; class Mammalia; order Artiodactyla; family Delphinidae; genus Leucopleurus; species Leucopleurus acutus. The sequence goes on from NC_139144.1 coordinate 88,182,119, forward strand.
ATCAGCTCGTAGCTGGTTGGAAATGCAAATCCGCAGGCCGCCCCTCCCCTCACCCCAGACCTGCTGAATCAGAAGCTGGGGATGGGGCCCAGCGGTCTGTGGTTTAGAAAACCTGTGGCGTGATTCTGATGCACACCAAAGTTCGCCATGCGCTGATTGCTCTAGGAAATGTGGCCCAGTTCAGTCACGCAGGGTTTACTGAGCATTTACTACTAAGTTACTCAGCATGTGGTTCCTGAGGTCCTACTGTGTGCCAGTAGTGGGGCTGAATTGTGAACAAGGCAGCCATGGTTCCTGCCTTCCCGGGGCATGTTGTCTCATGACTGATGCCTTGAACAAGCAAACAGGTGGGATGCTAGAAGTGAAACCACAGGCGCTTGGTGGGAGAATCGTGGAGGGTTCCTGGTTTAGTTACACAGGGGAGTCAGGGATGGCTACTCTCTGAGCAAGTGACATCTACACAGCAGCCATGCTCCCTGGGAAGCCATGGAAAGTTGGCTGGAGGGAGGAACAATGTAGGGAAGTTTGTGAACCCTCCTGTATCCGTGAAGGCGGTCAGAAGAGTGCTGGCTTGAAGCCCAAGATGCAGGAGCCGGAGTGTGGGCTGAGTCTCTCCTTCTTCCTTTCCTCGCCTTTGGTCTGATATGACTTTGGAGGAGGGGCTGTGTCTCCCTGGCTCGGTGGGGGGAGGGGGGATGGGGGCGGCTGGGCGGGGGGAGCTCTGTTTATTATCCAGCCGGCGGAGATAGCATCATCATCATTTTCCAGGGGCCAGATATGTGCAATATTAAAAAAGAAATCATGTGATTTGCTGACAGTACTTAATGGGTAATTCAAGGGGCCTTATTATTCCTATACATCATGTCTGGCTTGTGACAGGCAGCAGGGTTTCTGGCACAGAGGGGAAGCTCACGTGCCTTCAGTTTGGGTTTTTCCTTCCTTCCTGAGGTGACACCCGGCATCCAAGTCCCTATTTGAATGGCTGGTCCCTGAAGCTTCGTCAGGGACCACTTGGTGCTGAGGTGGGTATTAAGGACGCAGTGGAGGGGGGGGGTGGTCTCTGAAGGTAAGGGCTGGCCCACTGCTCTGCTGGTGGTTGAATAAGGTTGATCAGCCCAAGGTCTCTGACAGAGAAAGCTGCCAGAGATGCTGTTCCCAAACCCACTGACTACTGACCAGGTGGGCAGAGGACAGTGTGCTTGCATTTGTACCAGAGTTGGGTCAGAGGCTCTCTTTTGGTTTTGCGATGAAGGGCCCATATGCATCCCCAGCGATATTTCTCACAATGCGTGTATGTGGACGGGGGCTCCTCTCATCCGCTTGGGAGGCACTCTTGACCTCTGCTTCCCCAACATGGTGCCTGGCAGATGAAAAGACAACCATGGGATGCCTGGATGAATGAACAGATGGAGCAGAAGAATTGGGAATTGCCCTAAGGGTCAAGGGGCCAGGTCTTTGGAGCGGGGACAGTCTCCTCCCAAAGAGGACAGACATTAGGGCAGTTTTCGTGTGCTTGGTTGCATTATTCTGCTGTTATATATGGAGACCCGGTTAACGGGTTCCTGAGCTCTTGGAAGGGTGGTCTCAGTGGCGAAGTGACGTACGCCTAGCACTGTGCCCGGTGCAGTCGGGCTTTCAGAAGCTGTTGCTGAATTAATGCAATCCATCATGTTTTTCTTTGAGGTCAGGGATTATTATTTCTAATACAGTCATCTTCCCGGGGCTCCCCCTGGCTGTGTGGATAGGGGGTTCTGGGCAAGGCAAACTGCAGAGTGGGGAACCCTTGCCCACTTCCTTCTCTGCAGGGAATGTCACAGGCAGTGTTATAGGGAAAGATAGCCTAGCAAGGACAGAGGACATGAACGCTTTCTGGGCTGCCCCAGTGCTTTCCCGTCATTCCTCACTTCCATACCTTGTGCAGTTTTTGCACCATGGAAAACAGATATTGCCTTGTCTGTTTGTCTACACCAGCATCTCTTCCCAGGATACTGCCCAGCTAACCATCCTTGAGGCCAGGGGAGCTAGAGAAATTGTGCCTTTTTAACCCCATGATTGGGAAATTCTGACCATGTCTGCCATTCCTCTTACCTCTTGGTCATCCTGAAGGAGGCTAGGAAGGCCCATTTGTATATGGAGATAAGCTGGCGTGAGATAAAAATATATCTGCACAGCATTATTCTCTCTCTTTTTTTTTCTTTACAGTATGTTACATGTATTATATTATTTTTTTAACATCTTTATTGGAGTATAATTGCTTTACAATGGTGTGTTAGTTTCTGCTTTAAAACAAAGTGAATCAGTTATACATATACATATATCCCCATATCTTTTCCCTCTTGCATCTTCCTCCCTCCCACCCTCCCTATCCCACCCCTCTAGGTGGTCACAAAGCACCGAGCTGATCTCCCTGTACTATGCGTCTGCTTCCCACTTGCTATTGATTTTGCATTTGGTAGTGTGTATATGTCCATGCCAGTCTCTCACTTTGGAAAAAAAGTGGTCATGAAGAACCTAGGGGCAGGCTGGGAATAAAGATGCACAGCGTTATCCTTAATAGCCAGAGGTGGAAGCAACCCAAGTGTCCACGGACAGATGAATGGATGGATGAACAGAATGTGGTCTGTACATACAGTGGAATATTAATCAGCCGTAAAGGGAGGAATTCTGACAAATGCTGTAACATGGAGGAACCTTGGAGATATCATGCTAAGTGACGTAAGCCAGACATGAAAGGACACATACTGTGTGCTTCCACTTATATGAGGTCCCTAGAGCAGTCAAATTCATGGAGACAAAAAGTCAAATGGTGGTTTCTGGGGGAGGGGAGAATGGGGAGTTAGTGTTGAATGGGTGCAGGGTTTCAGTTGGGGAAGACAGCAAAGATGGGGGGAATGGATGGTGGTGGTGGTTGCACAGCACTGGGAATGTACAGAACGCCACTGATCTGTACCCTTAAAAATGGTTCAAATGATCAATTTAATGTTACGTGTATTTCACCACAATTTTTAAAAAGTCTGCAGAGGGGCAAGTTGGTGCCGCAGGTCGGGCCTTCTAGATGCAGATGCTGGAGTGGAGTTTGGGCTGCAGGGTGACTTTGGGGACCCACACTTCTGAAGGAAGGGGGAGGAGGTAGGTTTGGGAAGAGGAGGACGTTGGACTGAATCTGGGGTGCGGGCCCCAAAGCCTGGGGCTCTGGCCTAAGGACTACTCATCAGGCAAAGGGACCTGGCCTTTGATACCCGCACTTCTTCGCTCATCCCCCTGAGGGCTCAGTGCCCTCCGCTGAAGCTGACCTCGACCACAGAAGGGGACCTGTGGCACTTTTCTGTGTCTACCACGATTGGGAAATCAGAGGCCAAAGAGTCATTTGCAGGTTGGTTAAGGCATGACTACCTTCATTTAACAGATTGCTGACACTGATACTCAGTCAGGGGAGGTGAAGTAACTTGTTCTATCAGTGGGCAGGTCTAGAACCATATGCTCCCAACTCTTGGCCCACTCCACGTCCAGCTGCCTCACTGGTCCAGTACTCAGATCCTACCTCTGTCTCATCTCTGACCTATGGGGTGATCACACCCATTTTACCTACCTTCTAGAATTTCCAGGAAGACATAGGTACCCGAAGGGAATACACTTGAATCAGACACCATGAATGGGGTATTGATAACACAGCAATAATAACAACTCAGACATGAATGGGTTGGTGCACTAATTCCACTGGTGGTGGCTCACTAGGCGTCTTTGTGCGAATCATGGGTTTCATATTTGTATGCCTTGTGCATTGATTCCCACACATTTATTGAGCACCTACTAAGTGCACAGCACTCTGCATGACCCAGTGAAGGACACAGCATAGTGCCAGCCCTGGAAGATGTGCTCCCCTGGAGGGGCAGGACAAGCTAAAGGACAGGGCCAGGCAGCAGTGGAGAAGTGCCCAGTGAGTGGGGTCGACACGTGTGAAGAAGATGCGGGCCAGGGCACCGGCCTCAGCACTCTGAAAACACTGCTCCGCCACGGGATGCTCGAGGGCCATGGGATTGTCTACTGAACAAACCCGTAATGAAAAATCACAGTTTAGCCAAAAAGCCAATATCCAGCTCTCTGCCCAAAGTCTCAAAGAGTTTGAAACCCTTCAACTCCACGCCGGCATTTGCATCCAGAGGGCCCAGGCTTGTTCCTGTGCGGACCCACTTGTATCTCACTCCGAGCTGGCACTGCCAGCACATGGGCCTTTCTGGTCCCCTTCAGCAGAGTGACAGAGAGCAGACTGTATTATTTCCTAGGGCTGCACACTGGGTGGCTAAAACAATAGAAATGTACCGTCTCACAGTTCCGGAGGCTAAAAGTCTAAAATCAAGTGTCGTAGGGCCACACTCCCTCGGAAACCTATAGCGGAGAATCCTTCCTGGCCTCTTGTCGCTTCTGCTGGTTTGCCTGCAGTCCTTGGTGCTCCTTGCTTGCAGCTGCAGCTCTCCAGTCTCTGCCTTCGTCCTTACATCGCATCCTCCCCGTGTCTCTGTGTCTCGCCATGGCCCGTGTGACTTCTTAGAAGGACACCCCAGTCCTATGGACACCGTATCCACCATGACCTCATCTTAACTAATTACATCTGCAGTGACTCTATTTCCAAATAAGGTCACATTCTGAGATACCAGGGATTAGGACTTCAGCATATCTTTTTTTTGGAGGAAAGACGCAATTCAACTCAGAGCAGAACCCAGAAAATACATTAGGCATCTCCGGGACACACGGTAGAAAAGGGTGTGTGTGATGTGGGTGTGTTTTCCATGAGTGTGTGTGGAGGGTTGTTTTGCCTCAAAGTTGATGGGACACCAATATGTGTAAACTTTGACAGACACGCTGGGGTACTGTTTACATTTTTATTCTCAAAGCCAATTGTTTAAGTAAAAGCATATGCTTTGATTCTGGCCTTAAGTGCATTTGGGGTGCTCTTTCCTGGGATGTTAAGTGTAGCAGACACTTTACTAACACTAACTCTGATCAAGGCCAAAGGCCATAATCATACCGGTTCCATCTGGAGAACTGAGGTCCAAGCGGGAGCAGACTTAATAGGTTTCCTCCTCCTTTTAGCTGTTGTGGGTATTTGCTGACGGTTAGTTGTTAACAGCATAAGCACCTACCTATCTCTGCATGTGATTGTGTGTGTGTGTGTGTGTTGGATTAGTCATTCTCGTCTCTCTCCACACATTGTCGATGTGTGAGGTGTGAAGGGCACACAGAGAAGAAGGACGGCATCTTCGGTTTGAAAACAATCTCCAAAACAATGGAATGTCAAAAACCAGGCAGAGGCCAGATAATGTATGTCAGAAAGGACACACCAGTGGCACTGGTTGTATTCCCTGGCTGCGTTCCTTGACTGAGCAGACCTCTTACCTGGCGGTCTCTTCTCTCTGGGAAACTCCCTCTCTTTTCCCAGGAGGTGCCCTGGGTCAAGGGCACTTTCCGGAGTGGAACTTTCTACAGCTTCGTCAGGTTCTTCCCAGCCTGGTTGCTAGGCAATGATGGTGCGCACTGGAGGGGCTGCTCCTGCCTGGGTGGCTGGCTCACCATTCCATCTGCAATTTAAATTCCCTGACAGGCAGAAGCAGCCAAGCTGTTCACTTGAGATTGCAAAAAGTTAGATTGAAATACAAGGAATATCCAGTGCCTGAAGCCCTTCATAAATTTTGCCTTGATAGTAACTGGGAGAGAGACGGGGAGAGATGGGGAGAGAGGGGAAAGTGTTCCACTTTAGTCGATTTACATTTGATCAACGTGTCCCAGGCCTCCCTCTGCCCCCGGCCTGCTCTCCTGGCCTCCCCGGGGTTCTTCACGTCCCTTTCCACGCATCTCCCTATCCTGCCCTTTGGGTGAGTGAGCCTCTCAGCATCTCTTCTGCCTTTCCATGGATGTCTGGACAAGAAGAAGCAGGGATGTAGCCACTGGCTAGTCAACCGCACCCACAGGTCCCACTGCCACCCCGTTCCTGGGCCCTCCCTCTCCTGGAGTAACCTGCACCCCTCAAAGGCCCGCAATGACAGGTCCCTTGGCAAAGCCCAGAGCAACAGCTGTGTTGACAACAGCTGGATCCTCCAGTCTGCCTGGGCCCTGACTGGCGTCCTTGGGGGGGCACCTGAGGCTGTCTCTGGCCTCAGCGGCAGGGGCTGAGGTGGCAGGGAGTTCGACAGCAGAATCTCTGTAATTTTCCAGCTCAGATCCGTGAGGTGAAGAATCAGGTGCAGGGAAGGAGCCGCGGAATCCGCTTCTCTGGAGATTGGATGCTGTGATTAGCTCCCCCTTCAATGTCTTTTCTCCTCTCCCTGCTTTCACTCTTGGGCCCTGCCCTTTCTATCTCAGGCTCGTCCAACTCTTTCTTATTCTCTTTTCTTTCTTTTTCTCCCGGTTCATCAAAGACTGTCCTTGAGGCCTCTGGCATTCCAGCGTCTGTCAGCGGGAAGGGCGGACACAGCTGGACTCTGGGACTTAAGGGAGAAAGCTGTTTTCCTCTGCAGGCTACCCTGGTCACCTCCTAGTGAGACATGAAAATGAAAATGGTGGTCTTGAGGGAACCATAGCAGTTCCTGCCCTCTGTGAGCTTTCCCCTCTTAAACTGGATTATTTATACCTAATGGAATACAAGATTAGGACCATTGTCATACAAAACTACAAGCATCCTGGGCGTTGAGGGGGTTTAAGAGTGAAATTAAACCACTTAACACCTACTAGGATAGTTATGATTAAAAAAACCTTGAAAATAACAAGGTTGGTGGGGATGTGGGGAAATTGGAAGCCTCGTGCATTGCTGGTGGGAATGTAAAATGGTTCAGTCACTGGGGCAAATAGTTTGACAACGCCTTAAAAAGTTAAACAGAGAACTACCATGTGACCCAGCAATTCCACTCCTAGGTATATACCCGAGAGAATTCAAAACAGATACTTGTACATCCATGTGTGTGACACGACTGTTGACAATTGCCAAGAGGTAGAAACAACCCAATGTCCATGGACAGATGGGAGGATAAAGAAAATGTGGTATATATCCATAAAATGGAATATTATTCACTCATAAAAAGAAATAAAATTTTGACATGTGCTACAACATGGATGGACTTTGGAAATATGCTAAATGAAACAAGTCTGACAGAAGGACAAATATTGTATAATTTCACTTATATGAGGCACCTAGAATAGACAGATTTATAGAGATAGAAAGTAGAATAGTGGTTACTTGGGATGAGGGCGGGGGAATGGGGGGAGTCATTGTTTAATGGGAATAGAGTTTATATTGGGGATGATGACAAACTTTTGCGTATGAATAGTGACAATAGTATAAAACATTGTGAGTGTACTTAACGCCATCGAATTGTATACTTACAAATAGCTAAAATGATAAATGTGTATGTTTTGTCATAACCAAAGGGTGAAATGAAGCAGCAGGTCTGGGGGGAAATTCCTAGTATGATGGGGGAAGGGGAGAAGGAGGTGACCAAGCAGAATCTCTACGCCGAGGGGCACAGGCCTTGCTGGCCCGTGGTGTCGGGAGAGGGGGGCCTAATGAGGACAGTGAGAATGCTGGACATGACCTGGGTCCTCGGAGAGCATTGACGACTACTGCCACCATACAGATGACAAAACCAAGGCCCAGAGATCTCCCCAGGGTCTGGAGGGAAAAGAAAAAGGGGGATGAGTGTCTGGCCATCCGATGGGGAGTAAGGTTTAGGCAAGATGACATCCCTCCCAGCCACCCTCCCCGCCCCCCAGTACTGGAAACAGTTGCAAATATACATCGAGGGAGGCGTGGTGGGAAAGTTGGGAGGACCTACCATGAGGAGGGAGAGGCCTGGGGATAATTAAAAGGCAGCCATAGCCTTGAGGGGACATTCGTGAGGGTCTCAACAGGATTCTGTGCTGCCCATTGGTTTCCACCTCTGGCCGCTTCTCAAGTCCAGTCAGGGCATCACCTCACTGCCATGCCCTCCCTGCAACTTGAGCCTTGGAGACTGGCTGCCTTGGGGTCCTCTGTCGCTCTGGATGAGAGAGCAGGGAGAGGAATAGCTGAAACCAAGGACCAGGCACTCAGCCCAGCTCTGAGGGGCCCAGGAAGTTTTGTGGAGGGCAGGTGGTGCTCTCAGAGCACAGGTGGAGGCAGACAGGACTTCTAGCGTCCGTAATGGCACCGGGGGTGGGATTATAACTGGATTCCCTCTCTCTCTTTCTTTCATGGTGCCCCCGGAGGACGCATGCTCTCCTTGCCTTTGTCTCCTCACCCCCGTCTCTCCTCCCTCCCCACAGGAAGCCCTGGGCAGCGGTATGTGATGCAGGTGGCCACGCCTCAATGCCAGTCGTGTTCAAAGCCAGCGGCCCTGTTTTCTCAGGTAAGCCAGACGAGCTTCCCTCTACCATTTGATCTTCATGCGTCTCGTGGTTACAAATAGCTCAGCCTTCCCGGTGCTGACGGCAGCGCTGGGACATTTCAGTAATGTGCACATTCAGATCAAGTGCAGGCAGAGATGCTACAGCAGCTCTTCGCCACAGAACACCCAGCCTTCAATAATAGCATTTGGGGTCCCTCTGGAACCTTCCTCCGCAGATGCACCTGGGATACCTCTCTCCCTCTCCGCGCTGCAACCCCGGGAGCTGAGGAGGGGCAAAGATGATTCTTGTTTTTGTTGATGAGGAAATGGAAATTCAAATAAGAGAACATTGTGCAGGAAATAAGAGGGCCAGGACTGTTATCACAATGATGATGAGACAATAACAACAACAGTAATACTTCATGTGCGCCTGCTGGGTGCTGCTTCCTGGGGAAGCAATTTGCCTGCACTGGGGCAGGTGCTAAGGTCAGTGAAGTCCAGGATCTGTCCCGGGCACAGGGACAGAGGGAGCCCCACCTCACAGCGAGTTCTCACTAATGCTCCTGACCTCTCTGTCAGGTAAAGTCAACTCAGGGCTGGTCCCAGGACGATCCTAAACTCAGAGAAAGCTGTCCTTTCGCTCCCTGCCTCCATGCCCCTATCTTAGGGTCCTCATGCTGTCGCTGGGACCTGACCCCTGCTCTCTGTTGCCTTCCTGAGCAGAGTTCCCCTCCCCCAGTCCTAGATCCTCTGGACCTAGCTGGGAGCAGCCCCTGCTTTCCAGGAGGCTGACTGCTAAGGGGATTGTCTAGTTTTCGGCTACTGTGTTGCCCCACTAACAGCATTTTTATTTATACAACCTTGGCAATGCCTTGCCTTAAGGTGGGAGCCCAGTGACATGGTTAAGGGCTAAGATGGAACCACCAGCGACATTTCAAAGTCAAGAGTTCCGGGCAGGGAAGTTGGCCCTGGCTCTGTCCACACCTTCCCACCACAACTGCCCATTTCATGGGAAAGAAAACAGAGCAAGGTAGCATCAGCACCATTTGCTAACGCTGCTATGTATACCTAAGTGAATTTTCCAGGACACATCTCTGAGTTGTAAGGCAGCGTATTAGAAGGCCCATTTTTCAGGAGAGGAAACTGAGGCACAGAGAGACAAGCCTTAGTCAACCATAAGTAATAAGTGGTAGACATAGAACCAGATCCCAGGTTTCCTAGTCCTGTGCTCTTCCTGCTGCTACACTCCGCTTTGGCCCAGGTTCAAAGCTGCCAAAATGGACATTTGTTTTTTAACTTTTAGGCTGGGGGTGACTGAGTAAAATCTTCGCGGATGCTGTGTCTCCTCTGGGCTCCTTGTTGGGCTCTTCACTCCATTGGCACAGCTTGGTCTTTGAATAAGTGAGAGGAGCTTCTGGAAATATCAGTGCATGGAGAGGACGAAGGGGAGAGGGGCATCTACCTTTGCCCTAAATCCCAAGTAAAAGGCTCCCCGGTCCCAGAGAATTAAGGCAGCCCCCTATTTTTTCTCCTCCCCTATTCCCACACCCTCCCCATCTGAGTCCGCAGAGGATAGACTCAGCTCTGACACCCAGGGAGAGGAAGGCCTTCTGGTTCCATTTCCACTGACCCTGTTCTATAAGCCCTTCCTCTCTCTGGCAGGACGCAGGGCGGTTGCCTGGTTTTTCAATGGACAGTCTCTGAGCATGAGCTGGGGCCGTGCAATTCACTGTGCTAACAGCAGAGGGCGCCCCTGACCTTGGAGAACGAATCACACCCGCCCCTTCCTCAGCCTTCGCGTCGGCCTGGCTTCTTGGGGGCCTTGCAGAGGGCAGTGCTCTGGGGGGAGTCCCAGGCACACCTGTGTCCCCGATCTCTGCTTCCTCCCTCCGTGTGCCTCTGTCTTCTGCTCTGTCTCCAGGGAAGCAGAGGAACAGTAGGCGGTGGTAGACAGAGGAGAGACAGCTGAGCTGGGCTTGTGGGGACACTATTGCCATGTGGGCACGTTATGTCGAATTAGTGTCCTCATCCAAGGCTTGCCAAGCATTGTCCTCATAGGAGCATCATCAGGACCAGCTCCAAGTGGGAGAATGGATGCGAAGGGTCTGTAAACAGAAGGGTGCTCTAGGGATGCAACCCTGGACCTACCTGAGCGAACTGGGGCAAGTCCTCGGTCCCCGTGTGCAGAGTTCCTGCATAACACGAGGGACTGAACTGGAGGGTCGTCTGCCTCTCCAGCCCCTTCCAGGGCTAAAAGCTGGGATTCACGTCAGCACTTTCTCGTTTCTTTCCACGGTTATACCGGTCGGTGCCAGCACTCTGATGGCCACGTGGCAGAGCTGGGGGCGTGTGGGGACCAACGCGGCACCTGTAAAGTTACACCAAAGGTCTGATGGCAGCAGGGCCATTGCCTCCGTGTCTCAGCGCCCCCTCCTTCCCGCTCACTGGGAAGAGAATCCCTTTGAAGTCCTTACCTCCCGGAAGGAGGTCAGACTTCCTTCCCTTACTGGGGACCTTCCCTGGTCACACTCACTCTATCCCGACACTCTGACATGGGTGGGGCTTGAGGGGGGCGGCAAACGAGCCCACGAAATGGTTTTTCTCCTTCAAGGGCCGAGTTGTGGAAAAGGCTGGGAAAATCCGAGCTCTGGTTTTGGCTCTCCCATTACCTCCTTGGGCACTTGGGAGAAATCTCTGCACCTCCGAGTCTCAGTTTGCTTATCCATGAAGTGAGAGTTTGGAGATGGTTTCCCCTGCCTTTCCCATTCCAACGTCTGTGCTCTCTGGGTCCTTGTCAAGCTTGTGTAACATCTGGCCTTTTGAAGAAGGGAAGTGAAGACGGAGGAGGCTGGGAGGGAAGAGATACCATTAGGAGGACAGCAGAGAGGCAGGGGTGGAAGGAAAAGAGGAAGGCTGTGCTGGGTTGGTTTATGCCTGCTCAGAAGCGGGCAGCTGACCTTTGAAGACTTGACCCCCCTGGGCTGAAGGTCCTGAGACTATGGGGGGTGGGGTGGCGGTCCTGGTCAGCTAGGAAAACACATCTTGGTGGCCGTCTGAGTGCCCTCTGTCCATCCATCTAGACAGACTCCAGCCTCTCAAGACATTCAGAAACTGAAACTAGAGCACCTACAGCTCTGGGAGCCTGTGTGTGTGTGTGTGTGAGATGCACAGATGCCCATGGGACAGAAATACAGGCACAATGACACTTGTATGGGCAGGTGTCCACGGTTAACATGTATTCAGCCCCCGCACACACAGGGACACACTCATGAGCTCATGTACATACACAAGCCAACGTGCCTCCTGTTAGCAAAAGATCACATTGACCCCTAAGGCAAAGAACTGTTTACTTGAAGAAGCATCTCTTAAAACATATTAATAGAATACTTAGGCAGATTTTAACTTTAAAAACCCTGGAGAAGCAGAGACGAAGGTGAAGAGAAGGCAAGGGGGCTGGGGAGTGGGTAAAGGAGGTCTAATGACAAAGCACTTAGCCTGCGTGTCTGGGCTTCGGCGTAAGCACCGTATTTAATGATACATTCAACCTGATTTTCCAACTCATTGAAAACACTCGCCAGCTGCTGCGGAGGGACTCCGTTTATTGTGTACACGAGCTTGCTCTAACGGGGACCCCTGGAAGGAAGTCTCCAAGGAGAGCTGCAAGTGAAAACTGAGCCAGAGAACTTAGGGCTGGGCGTTTTGACTGGGAGGTGGGGAGAATGCAGAGCTGGGGCACAGCCGGGAGTGTGGGCAAGGTTGGGGGTTCCAGAAACCTCCTCGGGCACATCCTGGAGGGGAGCTCTTGTAGTGGGCAGTGTGAACTTCCTTCCTCCTGTGCCGCCCCCTCGGCAGACCCATATGTACAAACACGTGAAATGACGCCTGAGGTTTTCTAGCTCTCAGGATGGCTCCCTGAGCCGGCTTCTCTTGCAGACGCCTGAACTGTCTGGCCCTGGCATCTGTGAGAAACAGGCGTCACCTTGCAAGGCCCCGTCCCTCCTAAACATCACCTCCCCGGGTTTGTCATGGATCCCTCTCCTCTCTTCTCCCAGCCACTGCACGCTGGGTCCTTAATGCTATAGGCTCCCCCACTGTCCTCTTCTCTGTCCTGTCTGCCTCTGACAAGCTCTTAGAAGGAAGAAGAGGCTTTCCTACTGGCACATGCAGATGCATAGCCAGGTTTGAGGGCTGCTGGCTTGTTGGAAGGTTGTATGGCGCTCCTCCAAGGAACTGAGACCCTGAGCAGTGAAGTTCTGGTCAGAAAGTGGGGATGTATTTACAAGAAGGTAGAGGCAGTTCTGGGTAAGGGACCTGGTCATCCACGGGTCAATTTGATCCATTCACATTGTAGCCCGTAATCAGCCCTCGGTTTGGGAGGAAAGTTTAGCAAGGCCTCCAAATCTTGCCTTGAGACAAGTGGGACCTGAGAACCCCTACTCCACTATCAGAGACCCCTCGACCTTGGCCTTTAAAGTCCAAAGCCAGGCCCACGTCTGTGAGGGCCGGGAGCGATCCCTTCCCATGGAAACGGATCTCTCCATTTCTGGCCAGGAGATCTGGCCCTGACACGATTCTGTGGGGACCCAGTCATCAGAAGTCGTCTGTATTAACCAGATTATGTGGCTGTGGATCGGCCAGATGGAGTGGAGGAGGCCTGGCTCTCCCGCGGGGCAGCTGCCGTGCCAGGGTGTGATCTGCTGTCAGCATCTCCCGCTTCCAAGCACATCACTTTGTCTCTGGCGTGTCTCCATCAGGTGGGGGCGGGGATGGCCCGTGCTGGGGCAGGACCTTGTCCAAACAGTGAGTCAGAGAAGGCTGAGCTTGGACCTCTGCATCCCTGCCCCACGGACCCCCCGGGTGACCTCCCAGGGTGCTCAATTCTGGTGGCTCTGCTGTGAGAGAATTATTATATTAACGTGTCTGTAGCGCTTGCACATTGAGTTGAAATGTTTTGAAATCTTCTAATAAACGACTTTGGAGGACAGTGTCTGTAGAATTGTGCAGATGTGACCCTCCTAACTAGACAGGGCAGCTCACAGGCCAGTTAGATGTTGACATAAAGGCCGACGTCCAGAAGAGAGACCAAAGCCTGGTCATCCCGCTGACTAGCAGCAGAATCATTTCCCATAACATATTCCTTCTAGAAAGTCCCTGCTCTCTGTGGTTCAGTATTTCCCTAGTTTTAATTTTACTTCACTACGTAAGCTCAATGCCGATTTCTTTTGCGAAACACAGTCAAATGTCCCCACAGCACTGTGCCCGTCTTTGAAGGGCAATTTGAGCATCGCTGATTGTCTAGACCCTTGGTTGGGGAGGAGGCCAGCTGGACTTAGCAAGACCCTGAACACACCTGGACCATCTGACCCTAGCGAAGCAGACCTCCCGGGAAATCAAAAGAGATGGAGAGATTTTTCTACCCGCCTCAGGCCATAGGCTTCCGGAGCAACCACCTGCTGTGTACTTGCTGAGAAGTTACTGTGTTCACGGTGCTGAGCAGTTAGTTGCAGACACTTAAAGCAGTAGGACTTGAAGTTAGATCTAAAGAAGGACTTGCAGCTAGCAGTACTGATAGAGTGAGGACTGCTCATAATCTTTACGTATGATATTTTAAAAATTTCGTTTGAAAGCTTGTAGCATAGGGGAAGGGTGGGATCGTTTTGATGTACATTTTAAACAAAGGCTTGGAGTACATGAATATCCTGTTAACATTTTTTTACCGGCCCTTCTTCTGCTTTCCAAGATCGTACCGAAGCATGATTTCTATGTAAAGTCCCCCCATACACACCCCTGCACACACACTGGGAGCCTGGTAGGCCTGGTAGGTCGGTAGCGGGAGAAGCTCGGTGACCTTGGGGATTGCCGCTGGGTGCAGGGACCGCGGTTCTGTGAATCCTCACGAAGCCCCTGGTCCCTGTCAGGGCCCCTCGCTGCCACAGCCAGGCAGGTTTCCCAGCGCAAGTAAATTCTGGAAGGGATTGACCTAGTTTCCAGAGTCTAAAGGGCGACAGAGGCCCCAGTCAGAACTCCTGTAAGTGGCCGATAAACAGTGTCTGCTGGAAAAAATAAATAAGTTCTGCAAAGGAGAGCAGACGCCCTGCATCCCTCTCCTCTCAAGGAGACTGCTGTCTCCAGGAGGGGTTCCCTGAGCTTTACACCTCCCTGTAATGCCTACCATGCTGCTGGGCCGCTCTGACAGCTGGCTCCTCGCACACCCCATGGCAGAGGGGAGACTTCAGGACAGGCCTGGCCAAGCGGAAGGGGGCGGGGGGCTGATGGCTGTGCTTGGCCCTCAGGGTTGAACTTCATTGACTGCCAGCCCTGGGAGGCATAATGTCACACAAGCACACGCACACATACATGCCTGTGACACCTAATTTACATATTAGGGAAACTGAGGCTCAGAGAGGTTCAGTAATTTGAGTTGGCACAGCTATTAAATAGGCAAAGCCAGAAGCAACACCCAGTAGCCTGAGTTGTTCAAATCAAGTTCTCTTTCTCCTGTTCTGGTGCTATTCCAGCTTTTATCACATCACAGTCACTTGGGGATCTTGTTAAAATGCAGGTTCTGATTCCCTAGATCTAGGGTGGGCCCAGAGATTCTGTATTTGTAGTAAGTTCCCCGGTAATGCCATTGCTGCCCTCCTTGGAACAGAGTTTACATAGAGAGAGTCTACTACAAATACCCTGAAGAGGCCGACCCTGGGGAGCACTGCCCGTGAAATGGGAGGCTGGGATCATTCTGGGAAATGGGGAGACGTAAATACCAAGACTAGCTCAGGCCGTGGCGGAAGCAGAGAGGTCAGGAGCGGGTGGAAAGGGCAGTTGTGCCGTCTGCCCTGCTCCCTCCTTGGGACACTTCTTGGTTTGATTTTCGTGCTGGCCAGGTTTCCTGGGATGGGTGCAGTTTGTGCTGGTCTCAGTGGATGCCTGGAGCCAGAAATGGCCAGGAGTAGAGGGGTACTACGTCTGCCAAGTTCCATCCCTGGTCCAGGATTCTAACCTGCCAGCTTTTTCATTCATCAGACCCCTGGTAGGCTGAATTTTCTAAAAACGTCTGTAACAATATCTTCCATCCTACACACTGTTCTTACAGTGGGACTTTCCATCTAGAGGTGGTGGCCTCTATTCCTTACCCGTGAACCTGAGTGGACGTGTGATTACGGCTGAAGTGCAGCTGTGTCTCCTGAGGCTAGGCCAACACAGTGTCCACCTGGCTCCCTTGGGACACGTGCTCCTGGGACCCAGCCACCATGCTATGAGAAAGCCCAACAGCCCCATGCAGGGTTCAGGTGTACCAGGTGAGCCCAGCCAAGAGCAGGTCTGTGAGTGAACAGGTCTTCAGATGATTCCAGTGCCCAGTCAGGAGTCACTCCAGTCTTTGACTCTTTACACCTGAGGCCACAGACACCAGGGAGCAAAGAAAGCCATCCTTGCTGGGCTCTTTTTGAATTCCTGACCAACAGAATCCTTGAGCATAAGAAA
This sequence comes from Leucopleurus acutus, assembly GCF_964270905.1. Lineage (NCBI taxonomy): Eukaryota > Metazoa > Chordata > Mammalia > Artiodactyla > Delphinidae > Leucopleurus > Leucopleurus acutus. The sequence goes on from NC_139144.1 coordinate 88,197,955, forward strand.
ATGTTTTTTGCTAATGTCAGTGCATTTATGGTTGTACGTACATAGCCCAGTAGCGGCCCCAAAGCAGGGCTGCCTGAGGCCGCGTGGGTGACAAGGCTCAGAAGGTATCTGGGACAGTGAGGATGGAAGTGGCTCAGCCCCTTGGTTCATGAAGCACTTTGTACTTTAAAGGTGCTTTTCCGTAGTAATGTCCCATCAACAATTCCCACTTTATAGGCAGGAGAACTCTCTTTTCACATGATCTTCAAGCCCAAGCTCAAGGAGGTTACCAACTTGCTCAAGGCCACTTGAGGCAGGGCCAGGATCACCCCCTGAAGCAGACTCCAGAAGCAGAACTCTTCCAGTAACACTGCGCTGCCCCGGTCAGCCCTTGACAAATAAAACGTCCCTGCCTGGCGCAAAGCCACGGATGGCTGGAGCCCTCCCCTCGACATGATTAGTTAGAATCTTGCGCCTTTAGTACCCATCACGGGAGAAGAAAAATCTCTCGAACATTGTTAATAAACAGAGTCAGAGGAAGGCACTGGAACAGGGCAGGTGTTATTTATCAAATGTGAGAAGTAAGCTAATCAGGAAGATCAATCCCAGGGTGACTGTTTCACGGGAGGGCGAGGGTAAGTGTGGGGAATTAGCTCAGTGGTGCTCCAGGATTTGAAGGCGGCTAGGCAGTGAGCGGATTTCGGGGTCTTTGGGTCTATTTGGTAGCAGCTGTCTCTCCCCCTCTTCTCTATATCTGTCATGAGGGCGCCCATGGGAGGGTGCAGGGGCCAATGCTATGTGAAGGGGAGTTTTATCCAGATCCCTCTCCCTGGCAGGAACCTGCTTGTCAGATTCCTGGCAGGATGGGATGAAAGTAACCGCCCTCCCCTTGAGTCACAGAGAGGGGAATTCTCCCTGTTTTCATATTCCATCTCTGGGTTTCTGGTAAGAAGAGGTGCTTTTGTGTCCCCAGAGCTCTTCTGGCTTTGACAGAGGTTTGTGTTATGTGACAGTTGTATGTCTCATCTTGATGAGTTTCTAGTACCCAGTTAATTTGATAAAACACTCACCAGGACTCTGCTGTGAGGGCATCTTGTAAATGTGGCTACACCCGAAATCAGTTGACTTTAATTAAAGGATGTTACCCTCAATAATGTGGGTCAGCCTTGTCCAATCAGTTGAAGGCCTTAAGAGTTAAAACGGAGGTTTTCTGGAGAAGAAATTCTGCCTCAGAACCATGTGCCTTGATCTTGGACTTCCCAGATTCTAGAAATGTGAGAAAAAAAAATTGATGTTGTTTATAAGCTTAAAAAAAGAATTGTCCCAGCATCAAATCCTGCCTGAGTTTCCAAAATTTTTCCCCCAGTACTCCCCCAAATACTTCAGTGAAACCCAGAGACAGGGAAAGATATGTGAATGTCCGGGACACCAAGTCTAGGAGTGCCTGTTGACAATATAGGGCCCATTACCAATGCTCGGACCAGCAGTGCTGTCCAGTTGCCCAGGGAACAGACGGGGATGAAGGCCTCCATGACAAAGGCCTTGTAGATGCCAAGGGACATCAGCAGGAGGACTGCTGGCCAGAAAGTGTGGTCCTGGTCATAGCGTGTTACCTTCCAGACCTGGGCAGATGTGATGATGTAATGGACCAGACTGATGTCGCTCATCATTCATACTCATCTGGATGTATTTCATACTTACCAGCCTCACCATCACATGGGCTAATTCCTTTAAAAAACATATATATATATAAAAAGAAATGGTCATGAAAAACCTAGGGGTAAGACACAGACCTACTAGAGAATGGACTTGAGGACACGGGGAGGGGGAAGGGTAAGCTGTGACAAAGCGAGAGAGTGGCATGGACATATATACTCTACCAAACGTAAAATAGATAGCTAGTGGGAAGCAGCTGCATGGCACAGGGAGATCAGCTCCGTGGTTTGTGACCACCTAGAGGGGTGGGATAGGGAGGGTGGGAGGGAGGGAGACGCAAGAGGGAAGAGATATGGGGATATATGTATATGTATAACTGATTCACTTTGTTATAAAGCAGAAACTAACACACCATTGTAAAGCAATTATACTCCAATAAAGATGTAAAAAAACTGTAAAAAAAACAAAACAAAACAACAAAACATATATATATATATATACACATACACACACACACAGGTACACACATACACACATATGTATACACACCTACATGGGTATCTTCTGTTGGCTCGCTTTCTCTGGAGAACACTGCCTGATCAGATGCTATTTTGAGCACATCATGTGGTCCTGATATTTTTTATTCTCCTGGACAGCTCTTTGATCCGAGGGCTCAACAGTTGTGATGATGATGGTGGTGGAGGTGGGTGGAAGGTGAGGCTGGCGTGCAAACACACGCGCGGTCCGGGAGGATCCACATGCCGCGGAGCGGCTGGGTCCGTGAGCCATGGCTGCTGAGCCTGCACGTCTGGAGCGTGTGTTCCGCAACGGGAGAGGCCACAGCAGTGAGAGGCCCGCGTACTGCAAAAAAAAAATAAAAATAAAAAAGAAATAAGGAAAATTGTTCCTATCCTCCAGGGATTTGCAGCTTCAGTTAAGGAGGTCAGATATACTCACATAATGCCAACGGTTTGCTCCCCTAAAACATAATGAGCTTCAACGTGCAGCATCTCATTGCTGAAGAATTAGCAGCCAGCCTGTGTGCAGGCCCAAGGCAATCTCCCGAGGAACAAACCTGGAGGCGCAAGGGCATTGGGAGACAAGTCCATTTTGGATGGGGTTGAGTTGGGTTAATAAGGGCCAAGTCTGGAGGGGGTGAAATTGGAGAGGGCCTCTGAGGCGGGTGCTGGCCATCCTCTGAGCTCGGGGTACACTTGTAAACTGGAGAAAAGCCCTGCCTGCATCCAGCTAAGATTGAGGTCTCAGATCCTACCCATCTGAAGCTGTCAGGGAACCTCTTTCTTAGAGCACAGTCGGGCAGCACAGTCTCGCATTAATTTGGAGCTAATTGTCAGGTAATGAATTCGATTTGGCTCACCATACAGAAATCCCTTCTGCTCCCAGCTGAGCACCAGTAAATCATCTGCATCACAAATGTTCTCTTCACGGGATGCTCAGCTCACCCAGGCTCTCCTGCATCCCCACATTCCTTCTTGAAAGCAGCTGGCAGTCATTACACCTCCTTGTCAGAGATGCAAAGCTGAGACCCACCCAAGAATACTGAGTTTGGATGAGCATCTTTGAAAAGTCTAGAACAGTGGTTCTCAAAGTGTGGGCCCCTGAACCGGCAGCATCAGCATCCTGGTAACTCATTAGACTTGCAAATTTTCAGGCCCCGCTTCCCAAACTAACGGAATCAGAAGCTCTGAGGTGTGGCCCAGCAGTCTGTGGAAGCTCTCCAGGTGATTCTGATATGCAGTCGGGTTTGAAAACCACTGGTCTATCTACAACATTGACTAGATCCTCTGGAATGTCAGTGTCAGAATTCTTCTCCATTCACTTTAACTCTGCAAGGCTAGCTCCACTGTCTAGGTCTCTGGATCTTTTTTTTTTTAATTTATTTTTGGGTGCATTGGGTCTTTGTTGCTGCGCGCGGGCATTCTCTGGTTGTGGCGAGCGGGGGCTACTGTTTGTTGCGGTGTGTGGGCTTCTCATTGTGGTGGCTTCTCGTTGCAGAGCATGGGCTCTAGGCACACGGGCTTCAGTAGTTGTGGCATGCGGGCTCAGTAGTTGTGGCATGCAGGCTTAGTAGTTGTGGCTTGTGGGCTCTAGAGTACAGGCTCAGTAGTTGTGGTGCACGGGCTTAGTTGCTCCGTGGCATGTGGGATCTTCCCGGACCAGGGACCAAACCTGTGTCCCCTGCACTGGCAGGTGGATTCTTAACCACTGTGCCACCAGGGAAGCCCTAGGTCTCTGGATCTTATCAGGGGTGTCTGAATTTATTTCTCTTCTCTTTCTGTATTAGCTAGAATTAGATTCAGTTGGGGGGATAAAGGTCAATTATAAGTGACTTAAACATAGAAGTTCTAATGTAAAGAAGTTGGGGGTAGGCAGTCCAAAACTACCTGCTCTGACATGGTTAGCGTGCCACCTCATGGTCCAGGACATCTGCTCAGGACCAATCATCATATCTGTGCTAGTCAGCAGAGATAGGAGGAGAAAAGGCTATGCTCAGTCCTGGAAGTTTCATGCAACACTTCTGTCTTAGATCTCATTGGCCAAAACTTAGTCACTTGGCCATACCTGCCTGCAAAGGAGGCTGGGAAATGTAGTTTTCATTCCAGATGTTCATGTGCCCGGCAAAAAATCAGGAAGTCTGTTTCAAAGGAAGAAGAGGAGCTCAGACATTGGCAGAGACAACTAGTACCAAACAATGGCACACCACAGCTTCTGAGATATATTTCTGCTTTAAAGCCTTCAAGTAAACTTCTCCATGTTCTTTCACACTTCAGCGCCTGCTTCACAACACTTTTATTTCAGGAAGCATTCTTCCATCACGTGGAGCGTCTCTTTCTCGACGGCCCCCATGCCTGTAGCCCACTACATTCAATTCCCACTGCCTGTTGATCCACCTAATTTCCATGTAATTGTGATCCATGGTTAGTCTTTAAAAGCCTAGAAGCAAGTGTGAGGGCGGCATCTTTGCTGGTACAGCCAACGTGAGTATCTTAGTTCCTCCATGACCCCGACTCCTCACCTGTAAAATGAGGGGATTGTAGATGGTCCCTGCAGTGCCTCCCGGCTCTAGTGTGCCCTGGTGCTCTCTTTTTTGTTTCCTTTCTCGACATTTATGACTGTCCTTGGGGTCAGTCATAAGGCAGTGAGCCCTGACCAGCGAACTACTTGACAAACTTGGGCAGCACTGGTGGGTTATAAATGAAGGCGTGGACTGCAAAGCCAGGAAATACGGCTCGGGGCTTGATTTGGAGGATGGCTTTCGAGAAACTGGTTCTGGAAGTGAGAAATGTGATGTGTATAAAAATTAGGGGAAATCTTGTAGAGAATCCTATAAGGTTGGTGCTGATAGAGAGGTCATTTATCTGATATCACCCCTCCTTGCCCCAAGCTCCCCCCCATCTAACTCCACTTCCACCATTTTACAGGTTTAAAAACAAACAAAGAAAGACCCTGAGGTCCACAGAGAGGGGACATAATTTGTCCCGAGTCTTACAGCCAACCCATGAAATGACAGAATTGACGGTGACGTCCTGTGTGACCTGAGGGTCACTGAAAGGCCACTAGTATACACATATGCACACCACATACTCTCCGAAATGAGCCCGGCTAGGCGTAGTGACTTGAATGAGGCACACTTGACCTCTATAAACATCACTTTCCTCATCTGTTAAATGGGGGTAATAACCATTTCCATGATTCTTAGGAGGATTAGACCAAAATATTTACATAAAGTCCTTGACATCTCTGCAGGTGTGCAGTTAATTGTCTCTCCTTTCTGGACATACTTTTTTTTTTTTATTCTTTTTCTATGTTCCCATATTTTTTAAATTGAAGTATAGTTGGTTTACAAAGTTGTGTTAGTGTCTGGTGTACAGCGAAGTGATATATATGTATACGTATATTTATATATTCTTTTTCAAATTCTTTTCCATTATAGGTTATTACAAGATATTGAATATAGTTCCCTGTGCTATCCTTGTCCTTGTTATTTATCTATTTTATATGTAGTAGTGTGTATCTGTTAATCCCAAGCTCCTAATTTATCCCTTCTCCCACCTTTCCTCTTTGGTAACTATAAGTTTACTTTCTACGTCTGTGAGTCTGTTTCTGTTTCATAAATAAGTTCATTTGTGTCATATTTTAGATTCAACATGTAAGTGATATCAGGTATTTGTCTTTCTTTGTCTGACTTACTTCACTTTTGTATGATAATCTCTAGGTCTATCCGTGTTGCTGCAAATAGCATTATTTTATTCTTTTTTATAGCTGAGTAATATTCCATTATATATATATGTATGTGTGTGTATATATATATATACATACATACATACATATATATATATATATATATATATATATATATATATATGCGCCACATTTTCTTCATCCATTCATCTGTTAGGTTGCTTCCATTCTTGGCTATCATACTGTAAATAGTGCATGCTATTGGGAGGCATGTATCTTTTTGAATTAGAGTTTTCTCTGGATATATGCCCAGGAGTGGGATTGCTGGATCATGTGGCAACTCTATTTTTAGTTTTTTAAGGAACCTCCATACAGTTTTCCATAGTGACTGTATCAGTTTACATTCCCACCAACAGTGTAGGAGGGGTCCCTTTTCTCCTCTCCAGCATTTGTTATTTGTAGACTTTTTTTTTTTTGATATTTGTAGACTTTTCATGATGCCCATTCTGACTGGTGTGAGGTGCTACCCCATTGTAGTTTTGATTTGCATTTCTCTAATAATTAGCGACGTTGAGCATCTTTCCATGTGCCTGTTGGCCATCTGTATCTGGACATACATTTTTAATTGGGCCTTAGGCATTGCAGTCCATAAGCAGACCGACCTCAGTTTACTCGAACAGCTGCTTAGCTGAGAACTCTCTCTCAGGACATCTTGTTCCAGAAACACTGAGCACCAGTCTGAGCTAAACAAGGCTGGGTCCCTGAGCTTCAGGGCTGCCCTCTGAGTAGGGAAGGGCAAAGGACCAATAATGATTGACACTTCCATGTCCTGAGTGTGGCATGGGTTAGTACGGATTGCATCACATAATTCTGATAATGGCTCATCATCCTGTCCAGAGCACAGTTAGGGCTGGGGTTAGGGTCAGGATTCAGATGAGGGTTGGGTTGGTCATAATCATTTCACAAATGAGGTCATAGAGACCCCGTAATGTAAGCAACTTGCCCAAATCCAGCAGAGGAGATGCGAGTTGTCCACACTAGACCTGTGGGACGGACCTGTGGGATGGAGAAGTAGGAGTTTTGATCTGGGTCAGGGAGGGAGGGAGAGATGGGGGGCTGAGCTGGACATGAGTGGTGTGAGGGGCTCCAGAGGGCCTGTGAGAGTCTGTGGCCACTTCCCGGTTTTGGTGGGGGGTCAGTCTTGGTATAAAAACTGATTGCCTTCTGTAAAGCTTGCTCTTTGAGATTAGAAAGTAATATCAGTTAGAGAGGGAGAAAACTCCTTTCTTGGAGGACAGAATGCTCAGAGACCCTTTTCTGGGTATTCTTCCACAAACCTGTTACTATTCCTGGTAACCCTAAGAGATGGCGTGTTCCTCTGCAAGTCGTGAGTAAATCAAGTATCTGCCAATGAGTGCATTGCCCTTGTTAATATCGCATAAGCTTCAGGGTAAAGTGAAAACTCCGAGGCGGGACAGGGGAGGCATCTGACCACCGCATCAGCTGGCCACTGCTCTGTTTGCATCCCTGCCCCTGCCTGTGGACGTCCTGCCTTGCTAACTCCTGCTGAGTCCCCTCAGCTGTCACCGCCCTGGGAGGAACATTCTCTTCAAGCTCTGGGGGGTGAGCTGGGTGTTTCCCCTCAGCGCCCACCCCACTGGAGCGCTGACCGTCGTGTTAGAACTGGCTGTTGGTGTCCCTCCTTTCTCCCCAGGGAGCTGGTGTTTCCGCATCTGCGAGTCCCCAGTGCCCGGAGCCCAGTAGGTGCTTGTTAAGTATTTTATAATTTCAGACATGATTTATCAGTCAATGGCAAACTGGCTTCTGGGGGTGGGATATAGAAGATGTGGGAACACTCCCCCCTCCTCTGGGAATCCAGTCTCCATGGTAAGGGAGGACTAACCCAGAGAATAGGGACTGACAATCTGTCGGGTGAATTGTGCTGCCGGGACCATGGACTCCTGGAGGTTTCATAGACGAGGCAGATTCTTAGCACCTGGAGCCGTTAGACAAGTAGCATCTCAGAGACTGTTTGGGTTAGGTTAGGAAGCGATGGGGGAGGTGCAGGAGGGACGGTGGCCAATGGGAAGGGCTTGTCAGAATGAGTGAACAGGAAGAGGGGAATGCGAAGGCTTAAGAGCCATGGAAGGAAATAGGGAGCCACGGAAGGTTGTCAAGCAGGGAGAGACAGAATGAAGTGGTGTTTTAGGCATGTGAGTGTGGAGGGAAGTGGTGAGCAGGAAGGTCTGAGACCTGGGAGGAGGGAAAGAGAGAGGCTGGAGGGGCTGGCTTTCCTTTGACCCTTTTCCACATTTGCTCCACCTTTAACCTTGTTCAGGTGCTTCGTAGCTTGCACACAACCCATAAGTGGGCTGTAGGAGCGTCTGTCATTTGTTCGCTCATTCTTTCAAGAATTTTTCTGTTGATACCTACTATGTTCCAGTTCTGATGGTGGTGCTAGGACTACAGACCCCTGTCCCCAAGGACGTCTGTGATGCGGATAGACACCGTGTAAATACACCCGATGACCTCTTTCATCTACGCTCTATCATTTACAGAAATTGTTTCGTTCTGTACATAGCTCTAGTCATCTGTCCACACCTTCACCCTCTCATGTCCCCACTCCCATCGATCTGCCAGTTTTCTCGAGCGGGCTACTTATAAACAGTACACACTGTGCATGGGAGGTGAAGGTGCTATGTGACATTGTGGGAAGTGGGGTGTCCTTGAAATGCAGACAAGTGGAGATCCTTCTCTTGGTCTCCTGTCCCTGGCCTGGGTGTCTACTCCACAGTGTGTCCCTCCACTACCCCAGGCCAGGGCTGTCTGCACACTGGGGGCCCTCAGGACAGAGACTTGGCTAAGAAGCCCCTTGAGATCTCAGCCCCCAGAGGCTTGATGCCAACCTCTGGCGGTCCCCAGAGTCCGAGTCTCCTTACCCTCCTCGTCCTTCTCCATTTCTCCTTCAGGCCTCGTGACTGAGACTGAGGAAGAGGGTTGACAGCACAGAGAAAGAGGCTCAGGACTTGCTGAGCTCAGTCCCTGCACACCCACCCACCCACCCAGCCAGCAGCTCTCCCCTGGGGTCGAGGCTCTCCAGGGAAGCTAGTGTGAAGCACACCCCTCTCCCTCCAGAGTATCTCCACTTTGTTCAAGTCAGAGCATCGGTCACTGGTCAGAAATCCTCTCTGATAGCACTCGGTGGTCAGGGCAGGGGCAGGCATGGGTACCAGGAATGACTGAGCATATCCTCTGTATAGGCTGTAGCACATGACATCATCTCACTCCATCATCACACGATCCAGGAATCTGCACGTTATCCAGAGGAATGTTTTAAGTGGGTTAAGGTCAGGATTAAGTTTTTTATGTTAATGACATTCATGAGGTAATGGGGCTCAGAGAGGTGAAGCTGCCTTCCCCACGTTCATGCAAACCTCGGCAGTCTGGGATCGGAACCCCTCATCTCATATTCTGAGCAGCATTGCTGCTCTGCTGAGGGTACTCACATTATTGCAAAAGTGCAACCTCGTGATGCCCTGCCAGCCTGGACATGTTTCCCCAGCTCTCCCAGTGTTTACCAGCTTCACCTGTGTTCCCACTGCCTCAGAGCACCCCTCTCTGCGCGTGGCCCACCTGTGTCTCGGGGGCTTGCTAACTGAAGCCTGCACTGCTGATGCGCTGGACACTCTTCTATACACAGCAACGGAGAATATTGCAGAGCAAACACGGACCTTTGCAGAGCCACGAAGGAGGCTCGTTTAAGTTGACATCAATTTTGCTAATCTCCTGCTGAAATATTTGCCAATCTGGCCAAGGTTCTGAGCAGCCTGGGGCCCAGGAACACCTCTTCTGTTTAACGCCGACCTTGAGTGAGATCCCATTTCTGGAGGTTGCAAGGACTATACTGCGTGGCTTCTGCTCCCTTGACTTTGGGATCCAAGCAAGGTGATCTTCCACGTGTTCCAGCTTTGCTCACTTGATTGTTCCTCTATTCTGTCTTTCAAGCTTGAATTTGCCAGCTGGGTTAAGGTCTGGCTGGGCAGAAATGCTGCCCCCCGGGGTCCAGGCACTGGGGACCACCACGTCCCTCTTGGTCAGTGTCTTCTCTGGGCTCCCCGATGCTGTTTACAGAGTATGCTGTCTCGCCTGCTACTCATGAGCACCGCGTGCAGACAGCCAGTCCGGGGATAATTATCTTTAGTTTACAGAGGGGAAGTTGAAATTGAGTGAGGCACCCAAGGCCAACTACAGACCCTAACCCAGACCTGTGCGCATGGCCGCGCTCTCTCCTCTGTGCCTCCCACAGGGCTCTTCACAGCCTCCTTGCACACGACCCGGCCTAGGCGCTATCTACTGACTCCTGTTAAGGAAATCGTGTAGCTCCTGATTCTGAGATCTGATGGAGACAGGACGCTGGAGCGGACACAGGCTCTCTCAATCCGTCTGCTCTGCCTGCTGCCATCCCCTGATCTCGTTTCGTTTCACACAGGCCTTCTCCAGACCACAGAGCTGCCCACGGACCAGCACACTTGCCCCCAGGGGAACCCGGCCTGGCCACAGTGTCTGTCCCTCCACTGAGAAATTCCCCTCCCCGCTGGCCCTTATCAAATCTTACCTACCCTGTTTCTCTGAACTTTCAGAGTCTGCTGGTGACCAGATAAACGGATCTAAGAATTAGAGGTACATTATCCTGAATCCCTCTTGAGGGTATCGATGGGAGTTTGGGGGGCAGTGAACAGCCCTGGGCTCCTGTATGGTTATTTACCAGCGCAGTGTCTAACTATTACTACCTCACACCCCGGCAACTTAAGCACATCATTTCTCCTACCCTCTCTCTCCATCTCGGTTACCTCCGGCTAAAATTGGCCACTTTTGTAACTGTCACTGCTTGAAGAACATCTTTGTGATGCCCTAAGAGGATGCCTCGGCCTATGGTTGGAAAGCAGAGGGCCTGAGAACTGAGCCCACGTGTGTAGGCCTGTGGGCCGATGTCACTTCTGCGATGGCGTGTAACAGCTGAGCGTAGACCGTAGATCTAGGATGTCTGGGCTTGAACCCGGGCTCTGCCACTCCCTAGCTCTGCAGTCTTGGGCAGTTTCCTCACCCTCTCTGCAGCTGATGGGTTAAATGGGGAAACGCTAGTACCTGCTTCCAAGGGTAGTAGAGAGGGTGTGTGAGTTAATGCACGTAAAGCCCTTAGACCAGCACCAGGCATATGATAAATCCTCAAAACCTCCTAAAAAATGTGAACTATTATAATTCTTATTATGCGGCTATCTTGCTCTTGCCATTCTCGGCCATCTTAGTAACAGTGCATAAGTATGCACAGCGCTTCTCAGTTTAAAAAGCACCCTACCTCCTTCAGCACAAGTGAAGGTTACAGGATATGCCCCAAGGTCACACAGTCAGGGAAGGGGCAGCACCTGGTTTTAAAATTGGTTCCAAGTTCTTTTTTTCTCTTTTCCATATCTTTATATTACTCAATGCCGCCTCCCTATAGAATGCGTGGAAAAGCCGTGGATGACCCAGTAACTCCTAATTACAGGGGAAAGAAAAACGCCCCTGAAGCTATCTCATTTTGAGAATAGCACGTTTGAAAAAAAAAAAAAATTAGAAACGAAATTCGAAGCCCATCCCAGAGGCATCTGCAATTCTTTGCCAGCCACTGCAGTTCAAAGAGGGAGACTTAAGGAAGGTCTTGAGGAGAATTATTTAATTTGGAGCATTGGAAACCCAACAATTATTTGCTTAAAAATAGAATTTGCTGAAGCAACTTCCAGCTTCTTATTCTTCTCACTGCATAATAAAGTAATTAGTGATTTGTGTCACTCCGGTAATTTGTCTCCTCCTAATCACCAACAGTGACACTGCTCCCATGCTGGGGTTCCAACACACACACTCACACACAGACACACACACCTACTCACTCACTTCTGTCTGATTCCTGGAAGAAGGTGGATGTCAGCGTTTCTGTGGTTGTTTTGTTGGGATGATAAGTTCTGTGACCCCTAAAATTTATCCATTACCATATATATATAAGACAGTCTGGGTGTGGTTGTCATAAGAAGTAGAAAGAAGGTCAGAGAACTGTCAAAATACCCCCAAATATCATGAGAAGCTATACATGGGGAGTACTATATATACGTGCAACTAAATATCAGGACCTTTACCTGACAAAAGGATTTGTTTTGAAGTGTGGGTTGTATTACTGTGTAATATGATGGGTCTTACAAAGGTTTGAAAAGTAAAAAACATTTATTAATACATTTGTTAGGTTGAAAAAAGTGAAACTATGTAAAAAACAAAGTGGACAGTCCAGGATAATACGGAGTATAATTATAAGGAGAACTTACACGTGTCTCAATACCTCCTAGGGGCTAGATTTGTAATCAGCTATTATAAATGAAACAAATATTCAGCTATTTGAAACAAAGCAATGGTAGTGGAAATTTTTCCCCTAAGTTTATCTGACTGAATTTATAAGAGTCTTTAGGTGACTATGAGAAACTAGAGAGATGAAGTTCAAAGGATTGGTTCTTTTCCCTGTTTATCATGTGATAATTTATTATATTCAAATCCCTGTACTGTAACAAATAGTATGATTGCTAACATTTATTGACTGTTCACCATATACTAGGCACTGTGCTAAGAGGTTTACCTTACCTTCATTATATCCTTTAATCCTCACATCAACTTTATAAGTTAGGTATTAATATTACTTCCATTTTATAGATGAGGAATGTGGCAAAGACTGTATTGCTTACCCACTATCCATTCTTCTCTTTTTTCCCATAATACTAAAACCCAGATTTTATTTGGGGTGGCAGTATGACATGTTAATGGCCTACATTTTCTTCCTGCCCTTGAAGTCAGGCATGGCCACGTGACTAACTTCTGGGCAATGAGATAGCAGGAGAACTGTTACATCGACCACCCAGAAGATGTGCCCAAAGTATCGTACTCCTCTGGGAGGTGCACCCCTTCTTGTCATGTCTCTTGCCTTATGCTCCCTGCAGATGTGATAGCTGACACAGTGCTGTTTCTAGTAGCAGCTGGATTGGCAGTTCAGACCCGTTCCTCTGCTGAGGATGGCTAGAAAAGGTAGACGAGGTCTATCTTTAAAAATCTGTTTAAAAGTATCAGGGAAATTACAAGTCAACGAAGAATTATTGGGCCAAGTTCTGTAACAAGAGGGAAACCCGGCGAGGTGAGCCTGGATTTTCTGGCCGGTTTTCTCCTAAGAGTGTCTGACAATTCCAGAAAATGCGGCTGAAGAGCTAAGATGACAAGCAGAACATTGAACAGCCCTAGGGAGCCAGGAGCCTGTCAAGGATGGGAAGCTCTGAGAAAGCACCATGATTTGGCTTAAGGCCATGAATGGTCACATCCCTGGGATAAGGTGAACCAGGAATAGTCTGGAAGAGGCTGAAGCCCAGCTTTGAGTCACCTCAGTCTCTGAGTGGGTTCTAGTGATCTGGGATTGGTAGTGCTCATGTGTCCTGCCAGAAGCTAATATAAATTCTCTCTGAAGAGACACATTATCAGTATCCTCAAGTGATCTCAGTCAAACAAAGTGGGGGAAAGGTGGAGAAAATTTTGACTTCCAAAGTGGAAGAGTAAGAACCTCCAAAAATCTGCTTCTCTATGAAAGTGCTAAGAACTCTGGCAAAAAACTGTTATGTATTTCAGTTATTGAGTGGGCCAGAGCCTGCAGTAGCACCCTACAGCACCTCGTAGCACCATATGGCCATCACCGATTTAAGGTCTACACTGTACCCTGAAGCACAGCACCCTTTCCTGGTAGGGTAATGTCTCCATGCTGGGCCCCAGCTGAGCATTAAGCAGACCATCTTTCTATCAGGCCCTGCAACTACTGTGAGGTGTAGTTCCTTTCTTCTCTGAGCTCAACCAGCACTTCACTGACAGGGTTGTGTTGTGCCTTGTCTCCAGATATTGGTCTGATGGCCAGAAGGGATATTGGGTGCAAATCCTGAAGGGAGCATGTGCTGTCTTAACAAGAAAGAAGTCTGTGCACCACCTTCAAACTATACTGTGTGTATCCATGGCCTTTAGGAAATGGCATTATGATGAGAAAAGCCACAGGTTTTTACACTAAGGAGGAATAGATTCTATGTGGTTTACTTAGCTCCACCTTGGAGAATGGTCTAGTGAAGACATAACACCAACAACAGCAACAAAATGTCATGAAGAGGAAGAATATGGCTCAGGTATAAGAATGCTATATAGAATCCATATAGTCCAGATAGTGTTTTGAGTAGTGCTAACCTGTTTCTTCTGAATTTGGTTGAAGTTATTGTTCTTAACATATATAAAGTGTATATCCCTATTATATCTCTAAGTGCTGTCGCTTGGAAGAAAACTGGATACTCCGGAACCCAGGATGAGGAAAAGTCATATGCTCACTCCCCTGGCCCTCTGTTCAAGGCTTCAGATTGATCTAGGCAGTCCACTGCTCTCTCTGTCCTTCCCTCAGAGAGTTGAGGCCATCTAGAAGTGTGGAATAGATGGGAGACAAGACAACATGGCATTATTTTCATAATAATAATGTAATTCTACCCTAATAACTTAACCCAGGATATTTGAGATGTTTGCTCTTTCACATCTATTCCTGTGCATCTGCTTTCCTTTCTAAGGTGGGCACTGAAGAGGGAATGGGAGTGGAGGGGTAGGGACTTATACTCTGGTGGAAAGGAGCCTTCCTAGCTTTATCCTTGTCTCTAGGGGTGTGCTGAGAACATTTAAAAAATACGTAGCATTAGATCATAAATAAACATCAATAAACTGGTAAAAGCATGCACTGTATAGTCCACATTCCTTTACTATAATGAAATAATCTCAGAGATCACATAAATCCTTCAAGCACTTGAAAATTTAAAAATACTAGGTAAAAGAGAAGAGTATTCAAAAATAAAAACACTATCTTAATTTGTGGGATATAGCCAAAGCTGTAATTGAAGGCAAATGCATAGCTTTAAAAATGTGTTTTTAAAAATTAAACAAGAAAAAAAAAATAAAAGAATTAATAACCTTTAAGAAACTAGAAAATAACAGTAAATAAAGAAATCAGTATTTAGAAATTTATTAAAAAATGAATTCATTTTAAAACAAAAATAGTTTAGACAAATCCAAATGATTTTTTAATTAATAAATCATAAAACAATTTATTGCTAATATTATCATGGCAAAAGAAAATGTAGATATAAAATACACATGTATTTTTACATTACAAAGGAAATGTGTTAACAGATCCAATAATTTCAAATAATAATTAAACAAAAGAACTTTATACTAATATATTAAAAAACCTACCTGAAACTAATGACTAATTCAAGAAAAATTAGATAATCTGATTTGATTAATACTTAAGAAGTAAAAGAATTGACATCTAAACATACTTCATTTTTAGATGATTTTGCTTTTAATTTTTAAAGGAGCAAATAATTTCTATGCCATTTAAACTGTTCTAGAGTAGAGAAAAATATTAAACCTTCCTATTTCACTTTACAAAACAAGTACAATCCTGTAACGGACTTTGAGAAATATGACATAAAGTAGAATACAAACAATTCTCATTATATATACATTCTCACTATGTATACATACACACACACACACACACACATATATAGACACAAAATTTCTAAATAAAAGTACTGACAAATCAATTTTAGTAGTATATAAGAAAAATAATCCATGATGATTTTATTGGGTTATTCTGTGAATACAAAAATCACTTAATATTATGAAATATGATATTAGTAAGTCTAAAGAGAAAATATGCATGATCTCAGTAGATGTCTAGAAGGCACTTCAGAAAAATTCTGTATCAATTCTGAATAAATAAAATTTAGTAAACTAAAAATAGAGGATTTTTTTAATGATAAATAATATTTAGATTAAATAATAGCATATATCATATTTAAAGGAAAACATCAGCTATATTCTGGTTAAAATTAGGAATAAGATAAAAATGTCTGGTCTCACTATATTAATTAATATTGTCCTGGATATCCTAACCAATGCAAAAAGATAGGAAACAGAAATTAAGTGGGCTACTGGAAAGGATGTCAAAAGTGCCACTACTTGAAGCTAATATGATATTCTACCCAGAAAACCTAAGAGAATCAATTGATAAACTACTAGAACTAATAAAAGATTAAAAAGATGGCTGAGTATGAATAAATATACAAAATAAGCACTTTCCCAATTTAATATCAATAATCAGCTTAAATACATGATTGGGAAAGTGATCCTACTTAAAACAATTACAGAAGTATAATATGCTAGGAATAATTCAACAATGAATGTTGTCAGTTTCCCCTGAGTATAGAGGAAAACCAGAGTAAGACTTCCAGACCAAAAGACAGCATATTGAAGCGAGGCCCATTCATCCCAGGTTCATTTATAGGATTAATTAATCTCCAGTGAAAACTTCAGTGGGAATTACTTTTACATCTGAAAAAAAAACCTGGAAAAATAATAGATGAAAATAGTCAATAGTATTTTTAAAGAAGAGCATTGATGGGACTATTTTTCTTTCAGAGAGTAAAACATTTTTAAATGTAGTGCGTCTAAATTAGTGTTTTCCTGGAAATTATTTTGGCCATTTATATCAAGCAGCTTTACCCCAGTAATTCTGCCTCTAGTATTTAATCCTAATACACATTTTCAGAGATGCAGATAAAGTTTTATGTATCAGAATGTTCATCATGGAAGTGTTTATAATATTGTTTCTAAAATTTGCAAACATTGAAATTTGTTAAATCAATAATGACACATTTTAAAATAGATATTATACAGCCATTACAGTTATGAAGAAGATTCTTTAATAACATATGTAGCACATTGTATTTTCCAAAGATGGCTATAAAAATATCTGCCATCCTACAGGTTCTTCTGCAGTGTGACCTTGAAGCTTCCCTTTGAGGGGTGGAGACCATTTCTCCACTTCCTGGAATGTGGTTGGGCCCTGATCCAGAAAATCATGAGCAAAATAAAATTATTGTTTTAAACCACCAGGTTTTCATATAGTTTGTTACACAGCAACAGAGAAGTGGGTAAATATGTAAAGGGGTTTTAGACACATTAAATGAAAACCATGTTACTAAACAATATATACTGTATAATTCAGTTAAAAAATAATGCATATGTATGCATAGAACAAAGATTAGAAGGATTTACAGGGAAATGCTAGCAGTAGTTATTTTGGATGGTAGGATTACTCTGCTTCTCATTTTCTTCTTTAGCTGCCTTATTTCTCAGATTTCTACAATGACTACATATTTTTATTTTTTATTTTTAAAAATATTTGCTTATTTACTTTTCAAATTTTTGGCTGCTTCGGATCTTAGTTGCAGCACATGGGGTCGTCGTTGCAGCATGGGGGTCTTTCGTTACGGTGCGTGGGCTTCTCTCTAGTTGTGGCGCGTGGGCTCTCTAGTTGTGGCGCACGCGCATGAGCTCCAGAGCACGTGGGCTCCGTAGTTGCGGCACACAGGCTCTCTAGTTGTGGCTTGCATGCTCAGTAGTTGTGGCACACGGGCTTAGTTGCCCCGCAGCATGTGGGATCTTAGTTTCCCGACCAGGGATCGAACCCGCATCCCCTACATTGGAAGGCGGATTCTTAACCACTGGACCACCAGGGAAGTCCCCCTGTTGTTTCAAAATAAGACCAAAAAGTATAAAATCATGTTTTTGAAGATATTTTGATGACAGATAGATGCTCACAAATCTGCATTACCTGAAAAGAACAAGATACAAACACTGTCGATGAGGGTTTCCCTATTCCTTGGAACTCATGTTTCTAAGAGGGAACTTCGGCAAGAAAACACTCAGTTTTTCTTTCCAGTTTTTTTCCTCACTTGCTTCTCAGCAAAAGCGAAGGAATGGTTTTCTTAGCTGGTGAGATGATGGGCTCGGACTCCCACTGCCCCTCATCCCTCTTTTAGGGGAGTTTAAATGTACAGTGGCTGCTCCCCAGAAAGGACAGACCGGATGCTGGGAGGATGTCTGCCCCCCCCCCCCCCCCCCCCCCCCCCCCGCCCCAGGTGGGAAGTGCTCTGCTCCCGCTCCAGGTGTGTGCACAGGAGGTGGGGCCGGGCCTGCCTTCCAAGGTCTGCTGTGCCCCTGCTCTGGGGATCAGAGAGTTCAGAGCAGCAGATCATCCACTAGCAGCTGACTGGTGAGGTGTCTGCCTTGAGAACCCCATTCTGAAGACTGAGGTGGGAATGGGTTGTGAACTAGAAAGCTTGTTTGGCCACAAGCCCCAGCCATGTTCTCTGAGCTTCCTCTCAGAGGAATCCTTACCTAAAGCCTGTGTTTATTCATCAGAGTGATAATTACCTTAAAAACTGGCTAGATGAACCAAAACTGTGGTTCATTATCTGTAAATGAACCCAATTCACTTTGCATATTTAAAAGCATATGTATATATGTATATATATACAGATATGGATTGTTCATGTTATATACCACAAGAATTATGGAAGAAAGTACATCAAAATATTAACAGTGATAGATCTCTGGATATTGGGATTGTGTCTATTTATACTCTTTGTAGTGTACTACACAAGCATGGATTACCTTTATAATCAGGAAGGAAATCATTATTAATATTTTAAAATGAAGTTTGATTTTCTGAGATTGCTCTAGCATCACGTATCTAGGCTCCTTAGATAGCTACCACCTGTGCTGTCTTCCGGCCCAAAGCAGGCTCTGCTTCCCAAGCATCCTTTGGGAAGGCCAATTTTCCAAAATAAAATCCTGGGATAATCAGAAGAGGCACGTAGGTCTGGGCCTTTTGTAGTTTTAGCAAATGAAAATGCTTTACCTTCTAACTATCATGTGAGCCATTTGCATCATTTGGAGAATATTTGTGTTGACTGGTACCTCAGTCAGGAAAACAAACATAATTTAACAGAGAGAATTTAATATAAGGATTTACTTAAACAGGTGTTAGGGAACTGCAAAAGCAAAATGGGAACATTGAGGTAGCACAGAGATAATAACTGCAGGAAACAGCTGCCATCCCTAGGGCTGGGGGAACAGGGGAAGGAGTTGGAAGCTTGGAAGAAGGGACCTGCAGAGCTGGGACCTCAGGCACACAGATGATAGTAAAATGCCAATAATTAGGGAGTAATGAGTTTGGGGTATTAATTACCTTTGTTGGTTTAAAAAGTTTTTTAATTGACATATAGTTGATTTACAATATTGTGTTAGTTTTAGGCGTACAGCAATGTGATTTGGCTACATATATATATTCTTTTTTCCCCAATTCTTTTCCATTATAGTTTATTACAAGATACTGAATGTAGTTCCCTGTGCTATACAGTAAATCCTTGTTGTTTATTTTATATCTAGTAGTGTGTATCTGTTAATCCCGAATTCCCGATTTATCCCTCCTCCCCCTTTCCCCTTTCGTACCCGTAAGTTTGTTCTCTATGTCTGTGCATCTGTTTCTGTTTGTAAATAAGTTCATTTGTACTATGTTTTAGATTCCACATATAAGTGATCTCATGTGATGTTTGTCTTTCTCTGACTTACTTCACTTGGTCTGATAATCTCTAGGTCAGTCAAAACTTCTTTGTTTTGAAATACTTACAGACTTACAAGAAGCTGCAGAAGCAGTGCCCCTGTGCCCATCTCTCAGCATCCTCCAACAGTGGCACCTGTACATCATCCAGGCTGGGTGGTAGATTAGCATGCTATAATTAATTTAATTACAGGCCTGGATCTTACCAGTTTTTACGTTTACTTGTTTTTTATGTCTTCGTGTATAATTCTGTGGCATTTAGTCACATATTTTAGATTTTTATAACCACTACTGCCACAATCTAGATACAAAAGTGTCCCATCACCACAAAGAGACTCCCCCCTGCTGCCTCTTTATCATCTTTATAGCCACACCTTCCTTCTCCTTCCCTAGTCTCTGGCAACCATTGTCTGTTCTCCTCTTTAAAGTTTAAATATGGTTTGCTTATTTGTAAGTATTATAGGTTGAATTGTGTCCCCCCCCACCCCCCGCCAAATGCTATGTTGGGTCCTCACCCCTAGTATCTCAGAATGTGACCTTATTAGGAGACAGGGTCTCTACAGAGGTAATCAGGTTGCAATGAGGTCATTAGGGTGGGCCCTAAGCCAGTATGACTGGGGTCCTTATAAAAAGGGGAGATTTGGAGGCAGATGTGACCCCTGGGAGGATGCCATGTGAACATGAAGGCAGAGATCCGTGTGATTCTTCTACAAGCCAAGAAGTGCCAAAGACTGCCAGCAAACCACCAGGAGCTAGGAGACAGGCACGGAACATAGCATCCCTCGCCAGCAGACCACTCCTGCAGACACCTTGATCTTGGACCTTGGAACTGAGACGATAAGTTTCTGTTGTTTAAGGTACTCGGTTTGTGGTGCTCTGTTACCGCAGCCCTTACAAACTAATACAGTAGGTTTGTATAACTTCATTTGTAAGGGTAACCGTGCTTAGCATTAGTTCACAAGATTCCTGAAGTTCTGTTAAGCAAGCTTGCTTCCACACACCATGGCAAGTAAGGGGGCACAATGAAGCTAGTTCTGGGAGCATGGAAGGAGCTGGAGATTGGAACCAGCTGCCACTTCCTGACTGGAGTAGCATTGCTGGGGTGACCCTGACAGGGACAGGCGGCAAGCATGAAGGATCAAGTCCCTTCGTTCTCCTCCAGCCACCCAGCCTCCCTCCAGCACCCCCAGTCACCCAGCCTAATGGGATCTAGCTGGCAAAGGTGAAAGGCTGTTCTCAGAGCCCCAGCCCTCCTGTCACAAAGCACAGAAGAGAAGGGTAAGTTTGAGGCTGAGAGACCAAAGCTTAATATCGAAACGCTCTGGATTTTTTTTAGAAGACCCTTCTAGAGACCTTCTGGTCTTTTATTCAGCTCAGCTATCATTCTGGAGTTTCCTCTGGACCATGAAGCTGCTAGCCAAGGAGACAAATGTTTCTGTCTACTTGTGCTCATACTTTGTAACTTATTTTCAGAAACGTACCACTTGTGCTGTATTTTGAGAGTCTTACCGTTTTTTATTTTTATTTAACATCTTTATAGGAGTATAATTGCTTTACAGCGGTGTGTTAGTTTCTGCTGTATAACAAAGTGAATCAGCTATACGTATACATACATCCCTATATCCCCTCCCTCTTGCGTCTCCCTCCCACCCCTCTAGGTGGTCACAAAGCACTGAGCTGATCTCCCTGTGCTATGCGACTGCTTCCCACTAGCTATCTATTTTACATTTGGTAGTGTATATAAGTCCACGCCACTCTCTCACTTCGTCCCAGCTTCCCCTTCCCCCCACCGTGTCCTCAAGTCCATTCTCTACGTCTGTGTCTTTATTCCTGTCCTGCCCCTAGGTTCTTCATAAGCCTTACCATTTTTAAAAAAATGCGTGTTACAGAAAGGCGCGCTGCCTTTTGCTTGTGTCATATTTCCAAGAGTGGATTGACTGTATTCTCTCAGGAAGGTTTCTTAACATGATAATAAAAAGGACGGGAAAGTAGGATTTGGTATATGAAAATTTAACTTACCCAGAACAACTTATCCGGAGCATATATGTTCTTTAAATCCAGTAAGATTCCCTTGGGATGCCTGGAAATCTACCACTTCCCTTGAAAGAAAAGGAACTTCTTAGAGAGCCTTGAGAGCCAGGAAGGACTAATTCACGCCTTTGTAGGCTGCCTCCCTGTGTGGGTTAATTCTCTCCTTGCTAAGTAGCCTGAGATGAGTGGCATTGCTCTTCCTGGAGCCCCAGGACCAGCCCAATACCTTTCCTGCAAGCTCTGAGTATAGTGCAGTCCCCCGCACATTTCCACTAATGATCCAAACTGCTGCTGCAGCACCTGCTCTTATATCACACTCACCAGCTAGAAGGCATTCAACCTGGGTGAGGCATTTCTGCTAGAGCCCATGTCTTTCTTGCTGCACACCAACCATTTCATTACCTTCTTGGGCATTATATTTCCAGGTTGTCTTTGAAAAACAAATGAAAATCTAACCGCCCCCCCATTATAAATGCAATATATGGTTATTGCAGACATTTTCAGAAATACAGAAAATTACGGAAAATACAATAGAATTTGAGGTTGTGTGGCTTAAGTTTAACAGGAAAAGGAATCGAATGCATATGTTTACACAAAAGGTTATGTGATTTTTTTTTCATGGAAATGTATATTGGGGAAGAGTAAGCAATATTGGATTTCAATAATCCTTTTTCTCCCTGCCTTGGCCCCTGGGAGAGCCAAGCACTGCCTTCATGGCTCTCTTCTGGGATTCTCCAGAGTCCTGCCGCTGAGGTGTACCTCTCCTTTGTCCTATTTTTTCAGTGTCGTGCTCTTTGATAATTTTGAATAGTAGTCTGTTCTGAGAAGAATGATCTGGGTGGCCATCATGCCATGACAAGACCAGTTAGAAGTGGAACGCTTTGCCGGAACAATCATGACCAAGATCTCAGTTGAGGTTGCAAGCAATAGATAAATTATTACATGGGTAGCAAATACCAGACATTTAGGGAAATACAATAATGCGGAGCTCATTGGAGGAAGAGACTGGAGCATCCTTCCCTCTCAGAGGTTCCAGTGCCAGTTTTCCACCTCTCTCACCTGGGTCCTGAACACAGCATCTGGACCGTGGTCACCTGGACCACAGCGGTGGTCCCTCACTTCCCTCCTCCCTCATCTTTCTTCCCACCTCCCCCTCCCACCAGTGGCAGCATTAGCATTTCAATTGGTTATCTCCAGCCTGGACCTACTATTCATATGCAGATCTTCTCTCCTGTCAAGGCTGGATTGAGACATCACCTTAGAGAAAACTGACTCTGCGGGAATTTCAGTGAGAGAAGGAGATGATAATTACTATGAGTTTTTTTTTAGTGGAAGTTGTTCCTGTTCTGCTCTTCAGCAAGAAGTTGAGAGGTGATGTAATGGCAGTTAAAGCAAGGACTTTGGATTAGACTGGGTTCCAGTCTCAGTCCTGTCAGTTACTCGCTGTGTGATGTTGGCAGGTTATAACCTTCCCATGCATCAGGTTCTGCAAAACGGGGGTGAAAATACTCTTTTTGCAGTGTTTTCACTGTAAAAGAATACAAGTCGTAATACAGGTGGTACCTAATACAGTGCCCCCAACCAGTGATCACACAGTAAACAGTAAGAAGTACCTAAAATGTGATTCTGGGAAAGGAATGGATGTCAGAATCCACCCACACCCTTGGATGGGGGTGTGGAGGTGGAGCCAGGTGGCCCGGGGTGCAAGCCCAGAAGGCTGGTTGGGTTTAGAGCTGCTGAATTGTCATGTGGCCACATTTTCCTGTCTCTGCGGTGAGTGGTCCCTGCTTCAGCCTTAGACCAACCCTTCCACTTGAGGACTTGCTCTCCTCTCTCTGCTACTCAAGAGCATTTTTACAGCAATTTCCACTGTTCTCTCCTATTCATTTTATTCCTGTACTGTGCTGACCATTCCCATGAGCATTCACGTATGTTGCTATTTCTTCCATTAAAAAAAAAACAAACTAAAATGCATTTTTGGCTTCACTCTCCCTGCCAGCTCCCACCCCACTTATCTTCTTTGCTTTACAACAAAACTCCTAAGTTGTCTGTGCTTACTGGTTCTGACCTTTCTCCTGCCATTCTCTCCTGAGCCTTTGCCAGACTCAGGAGGCTAATCTTTACAAGACCAGCAGTGATGTCCACCTGGCCATTCTAGTGGCCATTCCTTGGTTCTCCTCTAACTGGACCTACCAGCTGTATTTAATTCAATGGTTCACGCTCTCCTCCTTGAAGCATTTCTTCTCTTGGCTTCGAGAACACCCCTTTTTTCTGGCTCTCCTCCTTCCTCACTGGTCTCTCCCTCTCAAGCTCCTGTGTTGGCTTCTCCCATCTTCCTGTCCTCTAAACCTTGGGATATCCCAGGGCGTAGAGCTCAGACTTCTTCTCTTTTTAACCTTGACACATTCTTGTGGTGACCTGGTCCGAACCCATGGGCTTTAAGCACCATCTCTGGGCTGATGGCTCAACATTTTCCATCTCCAGCCCTGACTCTTCAAAACTCTTTACTTCAGCAGCCTCTTAACAGCTCTAAAGGTACCTTCAGCTTAACAGGCTAGAACGGAGCTGGTGATCTTCACCCAGAATCTTCCTGCTTCCACAGACTCTCCCATCCCAGCTAAAGGTAAACTCTGTACTTTCAGTTCCTCAGACTCAAAACCATGGAGTTACCCTTAATTATAAGGGCACTAATTCCATTCATGAGGGTTCCACCCTATGAGCTAATTACCTCTCCAAGGCCCCAGTTCCTAATACCATCATATTGGGAGTTAGAATTTCAATACTTGAATTTTGGGGGGATGCAAACATCCAGTTCTTTGCATATACATCAGTGATCCCCTTGGTTAGATCTATGGCTCATACCTCTCTACGGGGTTCCTGACCCAGGTGTACTCTGCCACTGCTTTTCTGAATCCTACTGTATCTCCACTTGCATTTCTCAAAGGCACCTCAAACTCAAGTCTAAGACCAAGCTCACGATCCCCCTCCCTCTGGGAGCCCCTGCCTGATTCAGGTCTAATTTTCTGAGTTTGTATTTTAGTTTTTCCTATTTCAGTGAGTGGTACCACAATCCATTCACTTTCTCAAGTCAGAAATCTAGAAGGTTTCCCAGAAATTTCCTTCTCCTTCAATGTCTAGATTTAATCCATCACAAATCCCTATCGATTTGATTTTTAAATATCTTCCCAGTCTGTCCACTTCTCCCTACCTCTATGGCCACCCCTCCAATCCACTCCCATCCTTTCTCCCCAGACTGCCATGAAAGCCTACCGATTGGTCTCCCAGCTCTTCCGTGCATTTGCCAAACTATTTTCCACACTGTCGTTAGAATGATCTTCTGCAAAACTGGATATGATCATGTGATTCCCAACCTCAAACCTACCTTCTACTTACAACTCTTGAACAGCTTCCTTTTCCTCCTGGGATTAAACCAAGTTCTCTCACATGGTCTACAAGGCCTGGCATGGGGGTCCCCTGATAGCTCCCAGTCACATCATGCTCCACTCCCCACTTCATTCTCTGTGCAGCTGCCACCCTGAGTCTGCTAGCATTTTGCTTCATCTTGCTGAGGGTCTTTGCAGATGTTCTTCCTTCTGCCTGGACAGCTACCCTCTTCCCTTTGTCTGGTTAACCCCTAACTAATCCTTCAGATGCCGGCTGGAGCATCACTTTTCTGGGGAAGTCTACCCCCACCCCAGTCCAGTGCTAGCTTCTTGGTTATATTCCGAAATAGAAGTTTCTTCATAGTACTCATGTCACTTTATATTATACAACCATGGTTGTGATTTTAAAAGAAATTAATGTGTTTTCTCCAATACACTAAAAGCTCTGTGAGACTATAGACGCTGTCAGATTTTGTTCGCAGTTGTATCCCCCGGGCCTAGCATAGTGTCTGACATTAAGAAGGTGTAAAGAACTATTTTTAAATGATCAACTGGACACAAATTGTAATCCATGCTCTGAAAGAAATGAACAGAATGCAAAGATAGAAAATATAGCTAATTAGGGTGGTTTTCCTGCTGGTGTAGCACCGGTGGCCACCAACCCCAACTGCAGATGAGCCTCCTGATGTTGACCTTGGTCAGGGCATTTGCAGGTGAGCCAGACCAGGAAGGTCCGACCTGTACACCGTCTGCTTTGACGAGGGCATTGATCTTACCTAACTCGGTCACTGTCATGTCATCGTCATGCGGGGTGAGGGATGAGTGGATGCAGGAGAGAGGGAGACCAGGGCCATGTCGTTGCTGTGGTGAATGCTGGGCAGTGGCTGCTGGGACCAGTGCTTTCCAACTCAGCCTCCTCTGAAGGACAGAGCACCTCAGTGGCAGCTGAGGAACGAATGGGGAGAGGTTGGTCTGGATGAGATACCCTAGACGAAGACATTTGAAGAGATTTTGGATTATGTTATAGGAACCAAGAAAGAAGTGACAACGAAGTCAAGTGTTGGGAGGCTGCCTCTGGTGTGATGAAACTTGAGGCTTCCTGGAAGGTCTATTTTAAAACCCCTTTGGGTTAAAAAGAGGGTGATTTGTGAAGTAGAGAGAACAAAATCAAGTCAGATGACTTAAATGGGGCTAAGTTAGACTGTGACTCTTCAGTATTTCTGTAATTCGTTAGACTTTAAGCAGTTTTGTTATACACAGATTTTTCTTACAAGAGTAAAGCAGCAATTCATATGGCCAATAAGCACATGAAAAGATGCTCGACATCCCTAGTCATTATGGAAATGCAAATCAAAACCATAATGAGACACCATTTCACACCCATTAGGACGGCTGCTATAAAAAACTGAGAAAATAGTGTTGACGAGGGTGTGGAGAAATCAGAGCCCTTGTGCATCACTGGTGGGAATGTAAAGTGGTGTGGCCACTATGGGAAACAGTACGGCAGTTGCTCAAAGAAAATTAAACATAGCATTATAAATATGATCAAGCAGTTCCGTTTCTGGCTATATATCCCAAAGTATTGAAAGCAGAGACTTGAACAGATATTTGTACATCAGTGTTTATAGGACCATCAGTCTCAATAGCCAAAAGGTGGAAACAACCCAAATGTCTATCAGTGGATGAATAGATAAAGGAAATGTGCTATATACATAGAATGGAATTATATTCATTCCAATATTATTATTATTAATAATATTATTATTCCAATATTATTCTGGAATATTATTAAAAGGAAGAAATTCTGATACATGCTACAACATGGATGAACCTTGAAAACATTACGCTAAGTGAAATAAACCTGACACAAAAGGACAAGTATTGTATGATTCCACAGATATGAAGTACCTACAGTAGTCAAACTGACAGAGACAGAAAGTAGTACGGTAGTTTCCAGGAGCTGGGGGGAGGTGGGAAAGTGGGAGTTATTTAATGGGTACAGAGTTTTAGTTTGGGAGAATGAAAGAGTCTGCAGACGGATAGTGAAGATGGTTGTACAGCAGTTTGTACTTAATGCCACTGTACTGTACACTTCAAGTTGTTAAAATGGTAAAGCTTATGTATGTTTTACCACTTAGACACCGATACACACACACACACACAGACACACACACACACACACACACACACACACTTGCACGCAGCAAACTGCGTGACCCTGCTGGCTGAGAGAGTGCCTTGTGTTGATAGCTCAAAATGGAGAGGATGAACTGGCCAGGGGTTAAGGCCACCGCCCCAGGTACACCTGACTAGGAAGCCCTACAGCAAGTCTGTCAAGTACACAAGAAGCAGCGGGGCAGACGGGGGCACCAGGCATTTTGGTCTCGAGTCCAGAGAGGTCACAGGCTGCCTTGTCATGCCCTTCTTGCCTCAGTCAGCGATCCTGACACCAAGGAAAGGACACTGGCCTGCGGCTGCTGTCTCCTCAGGGGCCCCTCATATGACACTGCATATCTGCATGGTTGGCCCATGTCTGATGACCGTGACTTCACTCCCTGAACTCAGAGCACTGAACAAGCAGGGAATTTCCTTGCCAGCTGCTCTGTAATGGGCCACATTGACCTGAAATGAGCCTGTGATGCTGGTGCCCGGAGATGAGAAGGGTCTCGCTAACACAGAGGGGATCCTGGGAGAACTGGGGTGCAGAGGACAGAGATGTGGAGAGGTGACTTGTGGTTCAGAAAGAAGACTGTAAGTGAGCGTGAACTTATTCATTGATTCAACAGCTATTTATTGAAGGCCTGCTCCATACTCAGCCCTGTTTTAGGCACCACCAAGATGCCTGCTTTTAGGGAGCCTGCATTCTCATGGAGATAGACAGGCTACAAGTAGGTAAAAAAAACATAAATACATAACATGTCAGGTGGTAATAAGTGCTCTTCAGATGAATAAAGTACAATAAAGAGATAGGAGGTATTACTTTATGAATTAAATTAATATTGCACACAATAAATATGCATTTTATTAATATTGTACAAAATAAATAGTATGCATTAAATAAATGCATAAGTGGTTTAAGTTTATATGGTGAAAAGTACTGTCTTAGCCTGTTTGGACTACTATAACAAAATATCATCAATTGGGTGGCTTACAAACAACAGAGACTTATTTCTCTTGGTTCTGGAGGCTAGAAGTCCAAAATCATGGCACCAGCATGGTCAGGTTCTGGTGAAGGCCCTCTTCTGGGCTGTATACTGCTGACTTCTTGCTTGGCCCTCACATGGTGGGAAGGGCAAGGGAACTCTCTGGGGGTCTCTTTTATAAGGGCACTAATCCCATTCATGAGGGCTCCATCCTCATGACCTAAGCACCTCCCAAAGGCCCCACCTCCTAATACCATCACACTGGGCATGAGGATTTCAACATATGAATTTGGGGGACACACAAACATTCAGATCGTAACGAGTACTATGAAGAAATTAAAGTGGGGAAGGGGGTTGATAGTGCCATTGGGGGAGGGACGTCTATTAGAAATAATGTGGACAAGAAGGACAAAATGGTGACATTTGAGCAGAAATGTAAGTGATATGGAGATCTGTGCAGGCAGCAGGAATATCAAGGAAAAGGCCATGAGGGAGGGTGGGTAATACTGTGTCTGGGAAAAGCACGATAGCCATGGAGGCTGGGTGGAAGTTGGGAGGGCGGAGAGGAGGATGGGAGATGGGACGGGCAGGCGCCATGGAGAGCAGGCTGGCTTTATTCTAATGCGATGGGAGTTTCATGTGGAAGATACACATGATTTGACCCATGTTGGGAAAGGTGCATTCTCTCTGCTGTCTGCAAGTTCACCAGAGGGAGGCGGGAATGAACGTAAGGAGGCTCTTAGAGTAACCTGGCAAGAGATGATGGGGACTTATTCTGAGATATTAATGGTGAAAGTGATGAGAATAGGTTGGAAAGTGATGAGAATAGGTTGGAACTAGGCTTGGAGCAACTGCAAGAAAAAAAGTATAAAAGTAAGGTTAGTTAACATTTATTGAGCCCTGCCACATGCCAGTTGCCATCCCAAACCCTTTCCCTGCATGACCTCCTTTAATTCTCCCAATGAGTCTGTAGTGATGGTATTCTTATCCCCAGTTGGAGCTTGGGGAAGTGGAAGCATATGAAGGTAAGTCCTCTGGCCAAGGGTGCACAGTTTGTGATTAGTGCTGTTGTCATGGATCCCCAGGTTGTCTTGACTCTAGAACCTGTGACCTTGGCTTCTGCCTTGCACTGTAGTATCCCTGACTGGTCAGTGTGGATGGAGGTGGGCGGGAGCCACATTAGGCAGAGCAGAAGAGGGGTAGAGGCCAGAGAAGAAGGAGATGGGGATGCGGGCAGACAGCTTGAGTTGGTCTCTCCAGACCCCCAGACTGGGGTCTGTGCACTGTGGAAAATGGAGGTGTAGACAGGAGTTCTCCCGAAGGACTCTGTGGGGCTGGGGGACTCACAGTCCTTCTTGGGTCCCCCGGGTATCCAGAATGGAGCAAAGGGACATTGTCCCCACTTGCACTTCAGTCAAATCCCCATGTGGCTCTGGGACATGGGGTCCACGTGGATGATTCTTGTGTGTCTGGATTTCCAGAAACATTTGCCTGGAGGCATTTGATAGGTTTCTGAGCTTCTGAATAAGCTCTAGCCATTGAAATTTGAGTCATTACTGTTACTATGACCTCACAAGCCAGAGTACAAAATTCTCAGTTCACATGGCCGGAGTGTTGTATTTGTAATGATAGTTTAAGACATCTGAAACCATAAGGTCAAATTCACACACAAGTGTGCCTGGAAGAAGTTCCAAAATCTTTGTCAGACCCGCCTCTATCCTGCAGCATCAGAACAGCAATTAAGGGAGGTAGATAACATTCAAGTTTCCTTCACCATCAATAGTCAAAATTGTGGGCGAGGCTAAGACTGTCGAGTGAAAACAGGATGCCACTCATGGCTGAATATAAATACTGATGGAACATTTGGAACGATGGAAAATTAATCAGAGATAGACGGCTTACTAATTAAAACAATTGGAAAGACCAAATTTAAAATTGGAAGGTTTGTTTCCTGAAATCTGGAGATGGGGCTCTGACTTGTACCTGTAACACCCCACTCCACCCCCCATGGCTTGGGATGCAGGTCAGGACAGTCAGCCAAGGGGCTTCCCAGTGGCAAGGCCTCAGGTAGTATGAGCCCTTTCATCTCTTTTCTCCCTCTGTACCCCTTCTGTCCATCTCTTCATCCTAATGTCCCCTCTAATGGTATGTATTTGGTGTCCTCATGCAGTCATCAGGAGCAACATCTGTGTAGGACAACTAGTCTCATGTTTCCCGGTAGTGCCTCAGTTTACAAATTATCCCTCCAAGATCTCCACTTCATCTCCTTCCATGGAAATATCCTATTGGTAAGGGAGAGTTGGTCGTATCTGGCTGTTACAATTATCCAAGGATACTAATTCATACTTCTGTGTGAATGACTGTGCAAAGGTGTTGGACTTCACAGGGACATTCTGCTTTTGAAAAGTGTAGCTTGGTAACCCACAGGGGTAAATATTTATGGAAAAAACTTAAAACAGGATTTTCCCCCCATCTGTCAGGTTTTATGTATT
Source organism: Leucopleurus acutus (assembly GCF_964270905.1). Classification (NCBI taxonomy): domain Eukaryota; kingdom Metazoa; phylum Chordata; class Mammalia; order Artiodactyla; family Delphinidae; genus Leucopleurus; species Leucopleurus acutus. Next base: position 88,228,394 of record NC_139144.1, read on the forward strand.
CACTCAGCAAACATTTAAAAATTCCTTCCCTGCGTCAGAAGCTGCAGTAGGTGCTGGGTTTGTAAATACTGTCTCTTTAAAGAAAATCACTGTCGGAGTAGGGCATAGATAAGTAGTCAATGGTGATGCATTTTGATCAAAGCTATAATAAGGGCATGTCTGTGATGACTAAGAATGTGATAATGGCATAACTGTGAGCATTTATCTGGACTTTCACCATAGCAGGTATTAAATGTCCTGGTCTTTTGATTTAGTTGAACTCCGGGTTTTCAGTTACTCCACAGACATCTCCCATGAGCACGTAACCTGCAAGAGAGCAGAACCCAGCGGACTTCTTCCCTGCTTTGTATCCCCAGTACCTAGATCCAAACCGGGCATGTAGAGGGCATTCAGTGAAAGTTGATTGAATGAATAAATAAATGAATAAGTAATGGGACAAAGTGAGAGAATGGCGTGGACATATGCACACTACCAAATGTAAAATAGATAGCTAGTGGGAAGCGGCCACATGGCACAGGGAGGTCAGCTTGGTGCTTTGTGGCCACCTAGAGGGGTGGGATGGGGAGGGTGGGAGGGAGACGCAAGAGGGAGAGGATATGGGGATATATGTATACGTATAGCTGATTCACTTTGTTATACAGTAGAAACTAACACATCATTGTAAAGCAATTATACTCCAATAAAGATGTATAAATAATAAATAAATAAATAAATAGATAGATAGATAGATAGATAGATAGAACAGAGTGGCAAAGTCCCTACCATGGTGAATATGGATGGGCGCTAGAGTTCAATGGGGAGCGAGGACATTCCATGGTCTGATCCAGTCTCCCCTGCTCTAGCGAAAATGGTGCCTCTCTCCCAGAGCATCGGTGTTTTGCTCTCACTTAGATTATTCTCATCAACATATCCTTCCTCTTTCGCCAATGTCCCATTTCTCTCCTTTGTAGAAACCTCTTCAAAAGAATGAAATAATGCCATTTGCAGCAACATGGATAGACCTAGAGATTATCATTCTAAATGAAGTAAGTCAGAGAAAGACAAATATCATATGGTATGACTTTTATGTGCAATCTTAAAAAGCGATACAAATGAACTTATTTACAAACAGAAATAGACTCACAGACAAAACGGAAAGGGGGCGGAAGAGGAGGGATAAATTTGGAATTTAGGATTAACAGATACACACTATTATATATTAAAAAGATAAACAACACGGACCAACTGTATAGGACAGGAAACTATGTTCAATATCTTGTAATAACCTATAATGGAAAAGAATCTGAAAAAAGAATATATATGTGTAACTGAATCACTTTGCTGTACACCTGAAACTAACACAACACTGTAAATCAGCTGTACTTCAAAAAAAAAAAGAAAAAGAATTAAGCCACCCCTTTTTAAAAATATTTATTATTTATTTAGGCTGTGCCAGGTCTCAGTTGCAGCACACAGGCTCTTTAGTTGCTGCATGTGGGTTTCTTAGTTATGGCATGCATGTGGGATCTAGTTCCCCGACCAGGGATCAAACTCAGGCCCTCAGCATTGGAAGCATGGAATCTTACCCACTGGACCACCAGGGAAGTCCCTGAGCTGGCTCTTGACAGCTACACTCAGTGCTACCACTGCAGTCTGAGCCACTATCCTTTGTTAAGGATAAACAACGGCAGTAGCCTGCTAAGACATGTCTGTTCTCCATAGAGACGCTAAAGCCATTCTCTTAAGACAAGTCAGACTGTGTGGCTTTTCTAATCAGAATCCTGCAGGGGCTACCTACTGCCCAAGTTAAAACCAAATGGCCTAACAGACCTTCCACGATGTGTACTCCGCCCCCAGCCTGTTCCCCCTGTGTCATTCTCCCTGTTCATTAATCCCCCCACTCCTCCACCCCCCACTCCAGCACTGCTGTCTCCTTCCTATTCCTGCTCCTGCCCTGGGCTCTTTGCTCTAACTCAGAAGTTGGTACACTTTTCCTGCCAGGGGCTGTATAGTAAATGTTTGAGGCTTTGAGGGTCTCTGTCACAGCTGTTTAACTCTGCGTCGCAGCCTGCAGACAGCCACAGGCAATACGTGAATGAATGAGAGTCGCCGTGTTCCAATGCAGCTTTATTTGTGGGCACCGAAATTTGAATTTCATGTCGTTTTCATGTGTCGTGAGATATTACTCTTCTTTTGATTTTTTCCAACCATTTAAAAATGTAAGAAAGCGTCTTAGTTAGTGGGCCATCTAAAAACAAGTGGCAGGTTGGATTTGAACTAGGGGTCACAGTGGGCAGGGAATGTTCTTCCTACAGAAATCTTCTGGACCATGCCTTTCTCTCTCTCGTCTTCGGTTGAATGTCACCTTCTGCACGAGACTTGTGAAGACCTCCCCACTTAACCCTGCCCCACCCACACTCTTGTTGCCTCAATATTCTCCATCATTTTTACCCTTCTCTGATTTTTCCTTTTTGCACTTGCTTATCAACCGCTAACATATTATATAATTTACTTACTACTGTGTTCATTGTGTACTGATGTCCTGACCAAACCCCCCCGCCCCCTCCCCCCCCGCCCCTCCACCTCCCTGCCACGTCCCTGCAAGGGCGGGGCTATTTGTCTGCTATGTTCATTGGCTGTATTCCAAGTGCAGAGGTCAGTGCCTGGTATGCAATGGGCCCTCAATACATAGCCGTTGATTGAGTTTTTATGACAAGTGTCTATTTATTAGTGAATGTTTTCAGATTGGTGATTTTTGCTTCTCTATACCTCAGATAATGAATACTAGGAAAACAAGGATACCCTGAATGGACCAGAGGCAGCAGGGCAGGCTTCATAGAGGAGGTGACGTCTGAGCTGGGTCTAAAGGAGTGGAGGAGGAATTCATGGGATGGAGGAGGGCTGAGGGGAGGGCAGTCCAGGCAGAAGAAACTGTGTGTTTCTTGGACGCAGGAACGAGTATGAAGCATGAGGACTGGCATTAGTTGAGTGCAGGTGGGAGGCAGTGTTGGGAGAGAGGCTGGAAGTATCAGTAGCAGTTGGGGATGGCATGGTCTGAAAGAATATAGGTGCCGTTTACAGCCTTCTGCAGATTCAGGAGACAGACTTCTGCAGGAGTGAACCCAGACTTGGCTTCTGTCATACGGTGCCAAGGGCTGTTCAGAAAAGTACTGCAGGATCATTCCTCAGGACTTTCCTCAAAACTGCCCCATCATAAAATAAGGGAGTCCTGGGGGGTCTGACCAAGCTGCTCTGGACAGCAGTGCCTCCTAGAGGCCCCTCAGTATGACAGACCCCACCACGTGCTCATCATTCCTAACACCCCGTGCAGATAACAACATGGTGAGATTCAGATCTGTGGAACCCCACCCCAAGCAACGCCAGTGCCCTCCTGAGCCCTGGAGGCCTCCAAGACTCTCCTTCCCTGCACTGCCTGGGTGGACAGCTGAGACCGGGGCACAGAGGGGCATTTACATTTCCCTCTGCCTGTTGTACTCACAGCCTTGTGGGGCCTGAGTAATAATGTGTGTAAGACGTTTCAGGGCCAGGAGGAGAAGGCACAGGCCGATAGAGGTCCTGCACAAAGCAGCCTGTGATAAGACCTTTGAAGAGGGGAGGGAGTCAGGAGGCAAGACTTCGCATTTCTGGGTGGAGAAATCAGGGAAGACTTTGTGGAGGTGGTGGCATTTTGTGTTATTCTCAGTGAAAGATGGGAGGAGAAGGGGAAGGAAACTCCACAGCAGGAGTGTGTGGACTTTTGTGTACAGACAGCCTCTAGATTAGCACCAGTCTACTGCTTGCTAAGGCAAGCAGTCTACTAATTGCATAAATAACAATGGCTTCTCAGGCAGCCAGAAAAACCCAACCCTAGCAGATGTTGTCAAATGTATCTGCTTTGTCCTATAATCTTTAAATAATCTTTTCATAAAGTACCATCTGAAGTAAAGACCTAATCCATCTTCCCCCGCTAGGAGGGGAATTATCTTTCTGATGGTGTAAAATAATCCTTTTAGGGGACATGAAACCAGCTCTCAGCCTAAATCCCTTCTTATTCCTCCCCCACAGGTGCCATCATTACTGTTAAGAACTGCATTTAAGAAATAAGCAGAAAGATCGGAGGGGTTATTTTGAGCCTCAAATAGTATTAAGTTGGAACCTGAATATTCTAAAATGACAGCAGGCTTCTGACTGGCTGTGCTGGGAATCTCGCTGTTCCCCATCGGAAGGGAGCCTCCCCGTCTTGGGTGAGGAGCCGGTGGTCGTGGCCCACTCCCCAGAGGCTCGGCTCTTGGGACTGTGAGAGGTTAGGTGCGAAGAGCGATTCCAGATAGCCTGGGGAAGAGAGTATTTGAATTAAAGCATTTCCAGGTGGTGAGAATTTGAGATCATCTATGTACTAAGGCTCTTATTTGAGGGCAAGACAGCCCAGCTGGGTGAGGAGGGCACAGAGTTTACAGAGACTCTGAGCTCAAGCTCTAACTCTGCTGCTTACTAGTTGTGTGGTTTGGGGACATCACTTAATTCTTCTTTTAGAATCTGTAAAATGAGAGCAGCATTAGTAAAGCGCTTTCTTGTAATATACACGTGAGAGGAAACTATGTAAGAAGTAAATGAGAAGGCCTGGGACAGGGAATTTAAGAGCCACAGCTAAAGTCAACCTAACAGTGAGGTCTGGAGCAAACATGAGTGCACAGGGCTCCTTAAATTCCGGGGTCCTCTTCCTGTTGTACCAGGTGAGACTCCATCATGTCAGGTAACTTTATTAGGGCAGAGCTGAGACTGAGAGTTGATTCCACTCTCACTTGCATTGTGTTTCCTGGTTCTAGCATGCAAACAAGGGTTCCAGCTTGTAATATACTTAGTCCATCTATTATTCTCTCTCTTTGTAATCAATACCATCTGTTCACTGAAACAAGATTAATTGAGCATATACTATGTGTCCATCAGGCACTGTGTGAAGTGCTGGGGACTCAAGCAAGAAAGGTTGCTTGTTGGGCCTTTAAGGAATACACAAACAAACCTGTACCCAGAAAGCGTAGGATGCCACGCGATGTCTTATAATAGAGGTTTGCACCAAGTGTTAAAGGATGCAAGAGGATGGAGGTCATAATTAGAGCTATTTTCATTTTTACAGGAGGAGGGGAGGGAGGAGCTGGGACAGGCTACACAGAGGGAGTCATAACTGAGGGAACCGGGAGAGCAGCAGAGAAAGCTCTCAGTAGGTGGATGCTGATAGCAGTGCGTGTGTGTGTGAGTGTGTGTGTTTGTATGTGTGTGTGTGTGTGTGTGTGTGTGTGTGTGTGTGTGTGTGTGTGTGTGTGTTTGGGGGTGGGGGAAGGTTTGATGGGGGGGGGACATTCCAGGGCCGAGAGAGAGAGCAGGAGTGCAGACCCCTGGTGGAGCTGCTGCCCTGGTGCGTCCCTCATGGCTGGATGGGATGAGGGTCTGACAGGGAGTAGTAGGAGAGACCCTGGGCACTTGGCAGGTGCCAGAACCCCAAGGTATCTCATGGCCTCCAAGGAGTTAAGCTTTGTCTTGCAGCCCCTTTGCAATCCTTCTAAACAGGGGAGTGGCATTATCAGATTTTAGAAAGATAATTCTGGTGGTAGTGTGCAGCACAGATGGGAGGGGAGAAAATTGGAAACAGGGAACCCTGTTCTGCAAAGATTGTGATAATCCAGGCAACGATGATGAGGGCCTGAGTGAGGGCAGATGCATGGGAATGAGGATGAAGTGGATTAGAGAGACTCAGCCTGGTAACTGATTGGGAGTGGGGCCCGTGAGCGAGAGGGGGAGTGGAAAATACACTGAGGTTTCTGGTTTGGGTGACAGGGTGAATGCTGGTGTCGTTCATCAGGGAATAGAGGGTGATGAGGAGGTTGAAGAGGGGAAGAAAGAGAGGACAGAATTATGAACTCTGTTGAGTTTGAGGATCTCCAGGAAGAGGTGTCCAGTTGGTGGTTGAAAAAGGGTTTAAAGTTGAGGAGAGACGTTCATTTATTCGTGACACAAATACTTCCTCGGTGTCTGCTGTGTGTCAGGTGACATTCCGGTGTCTGGAGATGCAGCAATACCTTGATGGACAAGGTCTCTGCTTTCATGGAATGTTCATTCCAAGGAGGGAAAATAAATAATATACTAGTGATCAGATGCAAAGCAAGACAGGATAATGTGATAGAGAGAAACTGGGGGCTACGTTAGGCAGGGGTTCAGGGAAGTCATTCATTGAGAAAGTAACATTCAAACCGAGATATGAATAATGAAGAAGAGACAGCTATGGGAAAACTTCAGGGAAAAGCAATCCAGACAGAGGGAACAGTATATGCAAGGTCTTTGAGGTCAGAATAAGCTTGGCATGTTCAAGGAAGAGAAAGAGGCCCAGAATATTTGGAGTGTAGTGGGAGAGGAGGTGGAAGGTAGGACATGAGATTGGAGAAATGGTCAGAGGTTATCAGATCACGCTGTAGAATGTATCAGTCAGATTAGCATAAACTGCATGGTGACAGATGGCCCTCAAAATCTCAGTAGTATACAATAAAGAAGTTTTTCACTCATGCTCCATACCCATTGGGGATTGGCTGCACATGCTTTTCACTCCAGGACTCAGGTAGATGGGACAGCTCCTCTCTGGGACATTCCTGGTCTCCTAGCAGAGGGAAGAGAGAAGGTAGAGGACCATATGATGGCCTTAAAACATCTGCATGGAAGTGGATGTGCCACTTCCATTGGCCAAAGCACATTACGTGGCTAAATGTGATGCTGCTGGGGCTGGGCATGTTCAGTCCTTCCACAGAGACGAGCAGCAGATGTTGAGATCAACATTACAACCTACCACATAGGTAGGTTGCCTCATAGGAAGTCACTCGGATTTTTTTTTAAAACAGAGGGTATTAATATTGGTTGCCAAGGTAGGTTAAAAAGTAGATCAAGAACGAAAACAGGAGATATAAGAAGCAGGGTAATCTAGAAAAGTATGTCCCAGATAGTGAGCACATGGTAAAGCTCCATTAGGGTAGAGTCCTGAAAATACTATCAGGACAGGGATCTCTACAGGAGCCATGTGGGGAAATGGTTTGGCATAGCCTGGCCTCCTAGTCTCTCCACTTACAGAGCTATCAGAAACTCTTTGATGGTTTTTGGACAGGGGACCCTGGAATACTGGGATTCTTCCCAAGACATAGCATTCCTCTCTATGAGTCTCCTAAAAAAGATGTATGTGATGAAATCTGTAAGTGGAAAATAAAATAGCACCTCATTGCTAATGAGGGTGGACCCCAACCCCTGGAGAAGGGAGAAGGCTTTTGTAAGTGAGGCTGGAGGAAAAAGAAACAACTGTGGCTTGTGTTTTTTCCCCCTCCCACACAAGCTTTCATAAGAAAAAAATTCTATCCCTGGTAATGAATCTTTTTTCTTTCCTGCATGGAAGGGAGAAAGAGAAGAGGGTAAGATGGTTGGGCTTGCTCGAGAAGGGTGGGTCCCTGGTGCAGTATCCCACTTCTGCCACCAAGCTGAAGAGAAAAGAGAAAGAAGATGTCCGGGAGCTCCCAGTGCAGTGTAGGTCAGATTGCAGACCTTCAGCCCACCTTTAGGGCAGAGTGGCTCTACTCACAGGTAGTCCAGTCTAAACTATCAAAGTGATGAGTTTAGACGCATCTTCCTCCTCTGTGGTGAGGAGGGGTGAAATGGGAGCTTCCTTTCTCTTAAGTGCCTTCTACTGCTCCCTCATCCCTCCATCCCAGGAGAGAGGATGGAGAAAGCCGTACGAAGAGAACTTGACTTTCTAACTTCTCCTGCCAAAGGTCCACCTGGTGGTGGTTCCATTGTGGTTCCTCACTGCATGTTTGAAATATGCCAGAGGGACCCAGAAGTGAGGAGGGACCAACATACTAGCCAGGACAATTGACTTTGCCCACCTGGGTATTTTCTTTGAACAACAAATCTTGGCTTTTATTTTATTTAATTTATTTTATTTAATTTTTAAAAATTTCTGTTGGAGTATAGTTGATTTACAATGTTGTGTTAATGTCAGGCTTTTATTTTTATGAGTATGTCACATCTCTTCAACTAAAATTATAAATGTCACAATTTTTACTTCTTTGGGAACTCCCCTGTCCCATACCACACCCCCCCCCACACAAGTCCAGCACAGGCCAGTCAAAAACAAGTAAAATACCGGTATGAATCAATGAGTGAGTGAACAAATGATTTCCTGGGAGGCTTAGAAACGACACTTGTGATCCATCTCTCCCACTGGCCGCAGTCTCCGTGATGAACTTTGTGTACATATGAGAATGCAGAAAGAGAGAAGGGAATTTAAGATGCTGTCAGAGAGGGAGAGTTTTCTGCTTCTCTTCCTGCCGGCTGGGCCCTGTGGCTTAAAGAATTACAATGCGTCTCTGTTTCCTCCAGGGACCAAGATGGCGCAGGCCATTACCCAGGGAGCTGGCCAGGGAGAGCCTACCTGTCAAACTGACTAGAACGCAGAGAGATAAACTCCTGGTGAGCCTTGCTCTGGCACCCTGGCGCTTTGGTGACAGAGTTATTAATTAAGACACCAGCATCAAAATTGAAGTGGGGAAGAAAAGTCAATTAGTGATTGAATAGCTATGAGGAGACATCTTTTATAAGGTTCCCTCTAATTTGAGCTGTTCCGTGCCCCTCCTCATTGGGCGTGGTCACTCTATCTTTTTCTAAGTACTGTAGGGGTTCGAAGGACAGAGCGATCAGGAACTTACACCTCTCTCTAATTTATACTCAGGGGCGGATGCGGAGAGAGAGTCCTCTGCTGTCCACAATACGCCAGGGGCCCATAAAGCTATTTATCACCACTCTGAATTCTTTTCAACGGGATGTTCATTTCAGTTTTCAGTCACCTCTTTAGCTCCCCTTCAGCAGGCTTGGCCAGGCTCCTGAGAGAAGGTCTGAGCCGGGAGGGGGGGACACAAGACAGGTGAGGGAGGCTGGAGTTGGGCTCTCCAGGGATGCATCTGCCACCGTTCCAGCCTCACAGCCTCCTTTAACTCTATTTGTTTCTACAGGGAGACGGGGAGATTATGATGTTTCGTAGGTGTTCCAAACCCTTGTCATGCTTAATAAAGGTCTGGCAGGAACGGGAGCTAGGATGGCTTAGCAGGCTCTGGTGCTGGAGATTTTGGGGAGGGAAGGTAGGTGTAGCTGTTGCTGCAGCTGCCTGTGTTGACAGCAAGGAATCTGAGGACCAAGAGAGACCAGACTGAGGGTTTCTGCTTCCTGCATTTACTCAGCAGGTTTCCTGATCCCGTGGGTGGGGTGAGGACAGTGGGACTGGTAGGAGGAAGGCTAATGGCCAGAATAGGAAGCCCCAGAGCATCAGGTTATTAAGATAAGAGGGTAGCACAGGAAGAGGAAGTTCAAGGTCAAGTGACCAGAAGTGGGTCATGAATAGCAAGATGACATGCGTGATGGGGAAGCTTTGGCCTAGGGAATTCTGCAATTCCCTGACACTGACTTGGATCAGGATTGGGCCCAGGGCTTGAAATTGGGATTTAAATTTACCATGTCTTTTTATCACAAAATAATACATATTCACTGTAGGAAAGGACGATAAGGAAAAAGATGTTTAACCTTATCTCACTACCCAGAGACTAACCACTGCTAATATTTTCAAATACTTTCAAATCCATATATTTAATGTTTTATACTAATAACATAATAGTTAGCTGTATATCATGATTCTGTGTGATTAGGCATGAGTATTTGGGTCATTGGAAAGGCCTGTACCAGTTGTTATAGTCACAAATTAAAGTTCAGTTAAAAAATTTATTTTCTAGAAATCAGAAACTATCGGGTAAAACTGAGGTCCTTTTACAATGAAGATGTAACCATGGATTTCTTGTGCAATAAAAAACCAATTTAAACTAAGAAAATGATAGCAGGACATAAATGATAACATGAGTAACTGGAGGAAAATATCTTGTTCTTGGATAAAAAGAACAATATTGCAAAAATATCAAGAAAAAAGAAAAACCACGTAAATTGAAAATATTTTTCAAGGAAAGAAAAATATAAAAATTCAGATAACCAAGATGAAAAGAAAAAAAACTCCCACAAGCCCAACACAACAATTTATCATTATGGTTTATTTCCTTCTAGTGTTTTCCCATATGTATATTTTTACAAGAATGTAAAGGATTGTAGCATAAATATGTCTTCAACTTGTTATGTAGTCATAATAAATATAATTGTTAGTGACTTCAATATATTCTATAAAATATATTTACTGCACTTTGTTTAATTTTTACCCAATGTTGAAATTTGAAGTGCTTCAGATTACACAGTTACACAAATACTATGGTCAACATTTTTGTGCTTTTTACATTTTGGTTTGAATTATTTCTTAAGAGTAGATTTGCATAAATGAATCATTGAATTAAAACGGTTGGACTTTTTAGAATTCTTGATTATTATTGCCACAGTGGTTTCTAAAATCACTGTCCAGTTTATAGGAGTATCAGTCAAAGGTGTTATTATTAAAAATTTTCAGTGGGTATAAGGTATATGAAATGAAATGGCCGTATTTTAGAATTCGGTTGGATGAGGTTTAACAATTACATACACCTTTAAAACCACCATCCAAAATAAGATAATAGAATATTGTTGTCACCCAAGAAATTTTTTTTGCCTGTTCAAATAGATGTAAATAATAGTGCTCTTTTGTCTGGCTTTTGTTGTTGTTCAACACAACATTTTTGAGATCCATCCGTGTTTTTGTACATAACAGTGGTTCTTCATTCCTTCCTATTGCCGAGTAGTTTTCTATTGACTGACTATGGCAGCTTGTTTGTCCATTCTTTCGTTGATGAACATTGGAGTTGTTTAAAATTTTGGGCTATCATTCGCAGGACCAGGTGGCTTCACACGTGACTTCTACCAAACATTTAAAGAACAGTCAATACCAATCCTTCTTAAATTCCTCCCCCCAAATAAAGAGGGAATATTTCCAAACTCATTTTATGAGGCCACCATTCTCCTGATACCAAAACCAGACAAAGACATCACAAAGAAGAAAACTATAGGCCAAGATCCCTGATGAACATAGCTGCAAAATCCTCAATAAAATATTAGCAAACTGAATTCAACAGCACATTAAAAAGCTAATACACCATGACCAAGTGGGATTTATCCCTGTGACGCAAGGATGGCTCAATATGTGCAAATCAATCAATGTTACACATCACATTAAAAGAATGAAGGATAGGCTTCCCTGGTGGCGCAGTGGTTGAGAATCTGCCTGCTAATGCAGGGGACAAGGGTTCGAGCCCTGGTCTGGGAGGATCCCACATGCCGTGGAGCAACTAGGCCCGTGAGCCACAACTACTGAGCCTGCGCGTCTGCAGCCTGTGCTCCGCAACAAGAGAGGCCGCGATAGTGAGAGGCCCCGTGCACCGCGATGAAGAGTGGCCCCTGCTTGCCACAACTAGAGAAAGCCCTCGCACAGAAACGAAGACCCAACACAGCAAAAATTAATTAATTAATTAATTAATAAACTCCTACCGAAAAAAAAAAAAAAGAATGAAGGATAAAAAAATCACATGGTAATCTCTATAGATGCAGGAAAAAAAATTGACAAAATTCAACACATTTTCGTGATAAAAACTCTTGACAAATTAGATATAGAAGGAATTTACTCAACACATAAAGATCATTATATAAAAATCCCACAGCAAACATTATATTCAATGGTGACAAACTGAAAGCTTTTCCTTTAATATCTGGAATAAAGTAAAGATGACCACTCTTGCCACCTCTATCGAACATAGTCCTGGAAGTCCTAGCCAGAGCAATTAGGCAAGGAAAAGAAATAACAGGCATTCCAATTGGAAAGGAAGAAGTAAAATAATTTCTGTTCGCAGATGACATGATCTTATATGTAGAAAATCCTAACAATTCCACAGAAAAAACTGTTAGATCTAATAAATGAATTCAGTAAGTTGCAGGTTACAAAATCAGCATACAAAAATCACTTGTGTTTCTATACACTAACAATGAAATATCCAAAAAGAAAATCAAGAAAACAATCTCATTTATATTAGCATCAAAAAGAATAAAATACTTAGGAGTAAACTTAATCTAAGAACTGAAATACTTGTATGGTGAAAACTACAAAACATTGATGAAAAAAAATTTTAAAGACAAATGAGTGGAAAGACATTCCATGTCCACAGATTGGAAGAATTAATATACACTGCTTTTTGTATGTCAATCATTTTATTTTTCAGTTATTCACCCAGAGTGTTCACTGAGAATATAGAGACTGATTTTTATATATTGAGCTTATATCCTGCAACCTTAATAAATTTACTAATTATTTCTTGTAGTATCTCTGTAGATTTTTAAAGGTTTTCTACATACAAGTCATGTCATCTGTGAAAGATAGTTTTACTTTTTCCTTTACAATTTGTGTGAAATTTCTTTCTTTTTCTTATTGCATTGGTTAGGACCCAAGTACAATATTCCGTAGTAGTGAAACTGGACATTGTTTTGTTCCTAATCTTATTTCACCATTAAGTAGGATGTTAATTGTAGGTTTTATAAATGCTTTTCTAAAATTAGATTGAGGAAGACTTGTTATATTCCCAGCTTTAAGAAAAATCCTAGAGATTATATGTTTTTAAAAATTATGCCAGGGTATTGAATTTTAGCAAATGCTTTTTCTGCATCTATTGAAAGAATCATATAGTTTTTCTCTTATACTCTGTTAATTTGGTGAATTATATTGATTATTTTTTGAGTGGTAAACAAACCTTGCATTCCTGGGACAAATCTCACTTGGTCATGGTATCTTATTCTTTTTATACATTGCTGTTGGATCTGATTTGCTAATATTTTCTTAAGGATTTTTTTTTTCTTTTGTAAAGTATTTTTCAGGATTCAGTATCAGGGTTCTGCTTACCTTATGAAATAAAAAAGGGAGTGTTTCGTCCTCCTCAACATTTCTAAAAGTGTGTAAAGTTGGCATTATGACTCCTTAAATGCTTGACATAATTTACCAGTGAAGCCATGTGGCAGTGGAGTTTTCTTTGGTGTGTTTTTTTAAATCACTAATTCAATTTTTAGAATAGATTTAGAACTATTTAGATTTTCTACTTTTTCTTATGTCAGTTTTGAAAAATAGTATTTTTTCAAGGGATTATCCTTTTCATATCAGTTGTCAAATTACTGACATTAAAGTGCTCATAATATTCCTATTTTCCTTTTAATTTTTGAAAAGATCCATAATGATAACACTTCTTTCATTCCTGATAATTTGTATCCTCTTTTTTTCCTTTCATCAGATTTGCTAGAGATTCATCAATTTTATTAATCTTGTCAAAGTGTCTAATTATGACTGTTAATTTTCTCTATTGTTTATTCATTTTCTTATTCTTTGATTTTCACTCTTATTTTCATTATTTACTTTTTTCTACTTTGTATTTATTTTGCTCTTCATCAGGCTTCTCAATATGGAAGCTTAAATTATTGGCTTTATATCTTCTTTTCAAATATAGGTATTGAAAGCTGTAAATTTCTATCTAAGCATTGCTTTAACTGCATCCCACAAATTTTGATGTTTTGTGTTTTTATTACCATTCAGTCCAAAATATATCTGATTTCCCTTTGATATCTTCTCTGTGCATGAGTTAAAACACTTGTGTTTTTAGACTTGTGTTGTTTAACTACAAAATATTTGGAGATCTCCTAAATATCCTAGTGTTATTGATTTTAAACCTATTATTGTGGTCAAATAATATACTTTGTATGATTTCAATCCATAGAAGTAGCTTGAGAGTTATTCTGAGAGTTATTTGTGGTCTATTTATGTGTTTATTTCATGTCCATTTGGAAAGAAGCTTTCAAGAAGGTGCCAGTGTTCTATAAATATCAAATTGTTTTTCAAATTTTGTGCATTATTATTAATATTTTGTGTACTCATTCTATAAATTACCGAGATGTTAAAATCCTAAACTATGACTTTGGATTTCTCTATTTCTCCCTTTAGTTCTGTCATTCTGCTTCATGTATATTAATGCTTCATTATTAGGTGTATAGACATTCATGATAGTTATGTTATTTTGTTGAATTTACCTTTTATCATTATGAAGTGGCTGTCTTTATCTTCAATAATAATCTTTGTCTCGAAGACTTTCTCTGTTATTGATATAGCCACATGGTATATGTTTTCCATCCTTTTATTTTTAACCAGTCTGTGTCTTTTTGTTTAAAGTGTCTTTTATAAATGACTATAGTTAAGTCTTGATTTCTTATAGAGTCTGACAATCTCTGCTTTTAAACTAGAGCAGTTAGTTGACTTACATTTAATACAATTATTGATATGATTGAGTTTAGGTCTAGAATTTTGGTATTTGTTTTCTGTTTGACCCATCTGTCTGTTTTTCCTCTGTTCCCCCTTTTCTGTATTCTTTTAGGTGAATTAAATATTTTACTGTATCATTTAATATCTCCTCTGTTGACTTTTTAAATATACCTATATTTGTAATTTTTAGTGATTTATCTAGAGATTACCCTATGAATCATTTATTTATGAACATATACTTTCAAATAACAATATACTATTTCGTGAACAAAGTTAAAAACTCTACAACAATATCATTGCATTTATCTCACCCCCATCCCTCTATACTCCTGTTATCATATATTTTACTGATATGTATGCTGTAAACTCTATAATTCAATTGTTATAATTTTTGTTTTAAACAATATTAATAGTCTTTTAAAGAGTTAATAACTTTCGCATTTGGATCTTTTTTATGGGTTCTGCCTCTCTGCTAATATTCTCCTTTTATTCTGTTTATTTTACAGTCACTATCTAGATATTCTAACATCTGGGCCATCTCTGGGTCTTCTTCTATTTACTCTTCCTCTCTTAACCCCATCACATTTTCTTGCTATCAATTCTTTCCTTATGTTGGATATTGTGTGTAAAAGATCAGTAGAGACTGAAGTATGAAGTAAATAATATTTACCCACAGAAAAGTTTATGGTCCCTCTAATGTGAGGGTCTGAGACAATTAAAGCTGTATTTGAGCAAGTTATGGGCTTTGTTGCAGCTTCAGTTTGATCCAGTTCACCACCGGCTTCAAATATTTTGAGAAAGTATCAGGATTTCTCCCTTCATCAGGGCTGGGTCTCTGAGCACCAGCGAGACTAAAGAGGTCTGAAAGCCCTGTCGTCAGCTTTCTGAACCGTGGAAGGTCTCTCTCTGCTTTGTTGCTAGCAGCCAGCTTTGGGTTTTAGGTCCTGTCCGCAGGTTTCTGCAACTTGGGAAACCAGCCCTGCTCCACGTGGTGGAGGCACGGTGTCCTTGAAGGGATTTCTCTCAGCTCTCTGTCCTGTTCCCAGTCTCCAGTAGGTCTTGCACTTGGGGAAGATCCTGCGTGCCTCAGGGGTATTCTCAGCTCTCCTGCTTTGTCCTTAGCCTTTGGTCTAGAACTTCTGCGTACTTCATGGAGAACTATATGAAAGCTTTGGCAGGTGGGTGGGTATAGACTCGCTCTGTGGCTACGGCTTTTTGGGATTCTAATCTGTCACATTAGCTCACAAACAGCCATTAAATGTTGTTACAAGTTTGGCTGATAGCTCTTCACCCAACTTTATGGCAGATTCCTCCCCTTGCTGCCACTTTTTCATGGATCGAAGCAGCCATGGATCTCTTCGATCCTAGGAAGAGCTGGTCGCTTCTGGAATTTAGTTTATTTAGGTTTCTTTACATACTGAGCTCTCTGATGGTTTTAAAAATCATGATACAAAAGAAAAACAAACAAGAAATCATGGTTTAGCTCATTCTCATTGCTAGGGCAGGCTTCACAGTCACTCCTGACTCTCTACATCCTAACCAGAAACAGAAGCCCCAGAGGTATTATTTTTAAAATTTATGCTAATTTAACAAAGGAGATGGTAACTTGTTGTTTTAATTTACATTCTCTGGGAACTGAACATCTCAAATCATTGTTTTCTAGTTACATGGCATCTTCTGTAAGTATCTTTTGCCCTTCTATCTCTGAGTCTTAATTTTTTTCTGACCAGTACGACGTCTTAAACACCAAATATAATGCCTCTTTGCTACATTTGCTGCAATATGTTTTGGTTGATGTTTGCTTTTCTGCTTTATACTTTTTGTAGTCCAACTTACAGATCTTACTCTTTTATATTCCTTGTATTGCTTCTAAGCCTATAAAGTTACCTTTTCCTCTAGAGGTTGGCAAAATATTCAGTTCTATTATTCTGAGATTTTGATGTTAAACAAAAACACATTTAACTCTTCCACTCAATTGGAATTTATTATAGCACATAACATAAAGTGAGGTTCTAAAATTACTGTTTCTCCAAATTGCTGGATAATTGTCCCAACAACATTTATTGGGTAATCCTTTCATCCCCTCATGGAGCTGTAATGAATCTTACATCTTTGTACATAATTGGGTCCATTTCAGTGCCATCTGTTCAATTACAGTGATCTCTCAGTCTGGTCCTGGGCAGATAGAGATGAATGTTTGAAACTGCAAAGCAAGGATGTTAACTGTGGACTTGATGTGTCCCCGTCAGGGACCAAGAGCCACTTTCTGTCAGAAAGCACCCGGAGACAGTTATATAACTTTCATTTGTTTACTTATTTGCTTGTTTAATTCTTAAATCCCCTCCAAGTTAAAGCTCTTTGAGGACTGTGATTGGCTTAGACAATGTTTAACTTTATCTGAGACTTGTTCTCCTGGAAAACAGCAATGGAAATGGTGTACAGCAAAGAATCACCCTCACAAATATGACTTAGATGAGATTCGGGTATGACCCCCTTGTTTTCCTATGACAAGGGCAGACACAGGCCCTCCAAATCCCAGTTCTTTGTCTCATAAATGATTAGCTGAACTGTTTGTTCCCACTGAGGTACCTGGACAAAATACTTGCTAACTTGCTAACTTGTCTTGGCCAATTTATTTAGCACTCCCAACCCCCTGAACTTTGACCCATGCGCAGCCTGAACCAGCACTGGAGGCATTGGAACTCCTTCACAGCCCTCCTGAAAATAGGCTGACTCCAGGGCTTCCCTGGTGGCACGGTGGTTGAGAGTCCGCCTGCCGATGCAGGGGACACGGGTTCGTGCCCCGGTCCGGGAAGATCCCACATGCCGCGGAGCGGCTGGGCCCGTGAGCCAGGGCCGCTGAGCCTGCGCGTCCGGAGCCTGTGCTCCGCAACGGGAGAGACCACAGCAGTGAGAGGCCCGCGTACCAAAAAAAAAAAAAAAAAAAAAAAAAGGCTGACTCCAGAGAAAAGCCATCCCTCAACCACTGTCTGATGCAGCCCCCTGCTCTCCTACTCTGCGACACTCAGTTCTTTACTCCTCCTATAAAAGTAAGGCCCTTTTCTGCTTGACTTAGAATCTCAAAGATGTTCAGGTCAGAACATTCTTTCTGTTATCGTGGTCTCCCTTCACTTATTGCAACGTTCTCTTTCACTTCATGTTATTATTTTCTACTTGAGAAGAGAGAATCTAGTTTGACTATCTCTTGACTTGAGATATCAACTCCCCACTGTAGCCCCAGTGTCTAAACAATTCCCGTAGCAGAGGAGGTGATTAATCAGGTCCTACTAATGGTTCAAGCTAGTTTGTTTTAATTATAAGAATAATACATAGGGCTTCCCTGGTGGCGCAGTGGTTGAAAGTCCGCCTGATGATGCAGGGGACACGGGTTTGTGCCCCGGTCCGGGAGGATCCCACATGCCGCGGAGCGGCTGGGCCCGTGAGCCATGGCCGCTGAGCCTGCGCATCCGGAGCCTGTGCTCCGCGGCGAGAGAGGCCACAACAGTGGGAGGCCCGCGTACCGCAAAAAAAAAAAAAAAAAAAGAATAATACATAATCATCAAAAGAAAAAAATCGAACTGTCAGAATGCTATGAAATAAAATATAAAATCTCCCTTCTCTTCAAGTTCTATCCTTTAGAAGTTTCTGCTGTTTATATCTTTCAGGACATTTTCTATGCTTATGTGAAAAAATATATGTATATATAATAAATGACAGTATTTATATCTAATATTCTTCAACTTTCTGGATTCACTTAGCATTCAGTACATCAGTATATCTTGGGTGTTTTTTCCGTATCAGTGTATATGGAGTTACATCCTTCTGTCTAACAACAGCATAGTGTTCCATTAGAGATGTACCATAATTTATCTGTTTTGTTCCAGGTATTTGATATTACAAACAACACTGTTGTAAATACCCTTATATATGCATAAGGAAAAATTTAAAGAATTTAATATTTAAGAATTCAAAATTTTGGTAGATTACCAAATTGTCCTTCAAATTTACATTTCCACCAAAGAAGAATGAGAACATTTTTTTTTTCTAAATGGGGTTATTATTGGACTTTGCCTAGATTATAGATGAAAAGTTGACTTTTGCTACTAATACAGTTTATATTTCTTTCACTGTGTGAGGTTGAATATCTTTTCACATGGTTGTTGGCCTTTCTAAAATTGAGTTTTTCTTTTCTTACTGATTTTAAAGAATTCTTTTTATTTCGAGTAATTTAGTTTGTCATATATCTTGCAAGTAATTCACCCATTTGTCTTTTGACATTGTAAATGCTTTTTTTTGCCATAGAAAATGTTCCTATTTTTATATAGTCTATTATTATTTTCTTGTTATAGCTTCTGTATCACTTTCAATTCAATGTATACGCCTATCACAGTTTACATAAAGCCAGCATCTATGAACATTTGTTTTCCATTTTTAAATTATTTTAAACAATATTTGCAGATGCATATTTATATTCATTGTTAACTATTTCCTTTGAGTAAATTCCTAGAAGTGTTATTTTGGAGTCAAAAGGTGTGAACATTTTAAACATTGAACAGGTGTTGCCGAATCGAGGCCACTGATTTTCACCCTCTTTTGGGTTCAGTGATCTACCCCGTCAGTAGAAATGCCTCTTTTCACCCAGAAGAGTTAGAGGCTGGAAATGAAAAGGGATGACGAGCAGGAACACAAGGGTCCAGGATAAAACAACCTTTTAAGAAGACATTCTAAGGAACTTCAGCACATGTGCAAATTCAAGTTAGCATTTTTATCACTTAGCTTTTACTCCTTCTGTCACAGTTTGCTGGAGGGGTTTATTGGTTTCTCCTGAGCTTTGGGCGTGGGGATGGGGACTCATTAGAACTCTGCCTAATAGTTAGGTTTGCATGCAAGGATGGTGACATATATCAGCAAGCGAGAAGGGACCCCTTTCTCTCCATTTTCCTGCTGCATATGAGCTCATGGTCAGTACAGTTGACATATCTCCTCATGCTGCGGAGCAACTATGCCTGTGCGCCACAGCTACTGAGCCTGCACTCTAGAGCCCACGTGCCACAACTGCTGAGCCCACGTGTCACAACTACTGAAGTCCGTGCACCTGGAGCCCGTGCTCTGCAACAGGAGAAGCCACCACAATGAGAAGCCTGCGTGCCGCAACAAAGAGTAGCCGCCGCCCGCCGCAACTACAGAAAGCCTGCGCGCAGCAACGAAGACCCAATGCAGCCAAAAAAGAAAACAACAACAACAAAAAAACTAGATTGGAGCAAGGGGCACGTTTTATGTACTTGTGAATAATGAATTTGGACTAAATTGGATTTCTCTCTTTTAAATGTAAATGAAAGGAGAATTTACAAATTCTGACTGTTGCTGCTAATTCTACCAAAGGTAAATTGCACACTGCCTTGCATACTTACAGACAAGTATGAAGCTTGAATTTCTCTGTTTTCAAAACTAAAACTGGTTTTGGCACTTTAGTTAAAATGACAAGGTGGCTGATTTGCTTGATGGTTCCTTTCTATGAATTCCAAAGAATTATATATAATCTTACACCCAGGAACCTGGTTTAACGGATCAATCTTCTGCATTAATTTCGCACTTCTATTTATGCCTCTGTCATCTTCGCCACAAGACTGTGAGCTCCCTGAGAGCAGGCGCACCTTGTGATGGAGAATGTGCCCTGCTCAGGCAGGTGCTGGGGAGACCTTTGTCAAATCCCTAAGTGTAGCCACACGTGACTTCCTCTGGAAGTCTTGCAGCTGCTGGTTGTTCAAAGCAGGGAGTTCTGATATGATCTGACATTGCAGAACCTTCTCCCTAAATAAGAACATTCATGTTACAGGAACTTTCTGCAGGGTGATGTAGCAGAGGCCATGAACTTTGTGTGGACAAAATCATTCGCTCTTCATACAGTAAAACCTTGAGGTGGTGGCTCCTCTGCTTATAGTTCCTGTGTGCTTTGGGGCAAGTTCCTTAACTTTTCAGTGCCCTGAAAAACTCACCACGGATTTTTGTCCTTGGTTTCCCTCAAGTGCGTGGCAGGTTCTCAGTCCCACGTGGGAGCAGTAGGTGCCCCCCTACCCTAGCCCTCCTTTTGCAAACTTTCTCAACAGAGACATGCCAGTCTTGCTTTTGGAGCCTGTGTGAGGTATGAATGGACTCTTGTCAAGAGAACAGGACAGGAGGCTGATGGGGGAGGGGGATCAGGGAAAAGAAAGCCTTAAGGATGAGACAGCTGGGCATAATCAGGGTTCTTGGGTCAGCTGGGAAGCGGAAGCATTCCCAGTTAGGCATAAACCATTAGGATACTGCAGGTCGGGGAGGACACGATCTTACCAAAAATGCGGCTTGGTGAGAGCCAGGTTCCGTGCTCATCCGCCTTCCTTACCATTCTCTGTGCCCTCTTTGCTGATGGTCAGAACTTCTAGCTGAAGAGCTGGTGTTTAAGATCCCCGACCTTCCTCGGCATCGAGGCATGGTCTGGGGCTCAGAGGGGAGCGGACTGGGGTTCAGGAATCTCACTTCTGGTTTTCATTCTCAGAGCTGCTCCAGAGCTCCCAAGTGATGTGGCTGACTCCCTTGGCAAGACTGGCCTCAGTTTCCCTGGGATGAGCAAGTCGGAAGGTGAAGACCCAAGGTGAGTCACCATCTGCAAAAGGTCACAGATGGCAGACTTAAAACGTGCACTGAGAGGGAGAGGAAGCCAGAAAGCACAAAATTGGAGTTGGCGCATGAGAGAAAGAGATTAAACAGAAAAAAGTAGAATTGCCAGCAGCTTTGGATTTACCCAGCTGGAGTTTCTCCACTGGGCAAGGAAAGCTTAAGTAATCCAAATTCATTTCCAGTTAAAGGCAGAGCTCAGAGAGCAATCAGACAGGTGACCACAGCTGGTACCACATTTCCCCCGGAGATAAACTACTAACGCTAAACATAAGCCGTGCATGCTGGGAGAGGGGCTGTCTGGGATCAGCCGGCCCCAGGCACAATGCAGAAGCTGGAATGTTTCAATTATTCAGCACACCTACAGTAAATGCCTGCTCTGTGCTAGGCACTGAGCTTCCAGCGTGTGCCTGAGATACGCTCCCTGCCTTAGAGTCCCTCATAGCCTATAGTGGGAGATGCACAAAGAGAGTGTTGCAGGATCACGGGATAAGTAATCTGATGACAGTATCCAAAGTCACCCTGTAAAGAAGGAAGCAGGGAAAGGTGGATGGGGGTCGGGAGTTACGAAAGACTTCCTGCAGATTCAGACACCTTGACTGAGTATGGAATGACAAATAGGCATTATCACGCCGACAAGGAGGGGAGGGAAAGGACTTTGGAGGCAGCTGGAATAGCAGGTGTGATGATGTGGTGGCAAGAGAGAGCTTGGGTGTACTCTGAGGAAATGCCAGCAGTCCTGTAAGGCTGCAGTGTGGGGGGCACCTGGAGATGTGCCTGAAGTGAGACCCCTGGGGCAGGATGGGGCCAGGCTATGCTAAGCAGTCTGGATTATATTTTGGAAGATGATGGGGAGTGACTGGAGGGTTTTGAGCAGAGTGTTGTGATCAGATTTCTGTTTTTAGAAGACTGTTCAGACAGCGTCGTGGGGGATTATTTGGGGGGAAGACTGGAGGAAGTGAGATCGTCTGCAAGATGATAGCAGTCGTCTAGGTGAATGTACCGTGGCCTGAACTATGGCTCTGGGTGGGAGGATGGAGAAAAGGAGATGGATTTGGGAGATCCTGAGGATAGAATCCATGGACTTGGTGATTGAGTGACTGTTTCAGTGTGGTTTGTCAAAAGAGTCAGGTTTCTCATACAACTCAAAAGTAAAAAGCAAACAACCCAATCAAAAAAATGGGCAGAAGACATAAACAGACATTTCTCCAAAGAAGACATACAGATGGCCAACAGGCACATGAAAAGATGCTCAGCATCACTAATTATTAGAGAATGCAAATCAGAACTACAATGAGGTATCACCTCATACCAGTCAAAATGGCCATCATCAAAAAAATCTACAAATAAATGCTGGAGAGGGTGTGGAGAAAAGGGAACCCTCCTGCACTGTTGGTGGGAATGTAAACTGGTATAGCCACTGTGGAGAACAGTATGGAGGTTACTTAAAAAACTAAAACTAGAGTTACCATATGATCTGGCAATCCCACTCCTGGGCATATATCCAAAAAAGATGAAAGCTCTAATTTGAAAAGATACATGTACCCCCAATGTTCATAGGGACATTATTTACAATAGCCAAGACATGGAAGCAACCTAAGTGTCCATCAACAGATGAAAGGATAAAGAAGATGTGATATATAGCTACCATGGAATATTACTCAGCCATGAAAAAGAATGAAATAATGCCATTTGCAGCAACATGGATAGACCTAGAGATTAGCATACTAAGGGAAGTAAGTCAGAGAAAGACAAATATTATATGATATCACTTATATGTGGAATCTAAAAAATAGTACAAATGAACTTATTTACAAAACAGAAACAGACTCATAGACATAGAAAACAAATTTAAGGTTACCTAAGAAAAAGCAGGGGAAGGGATAAGTTAGGAGTTTGGGGTTAACAGGTACACACTACTATATATAAAAGAAACAACAAGGATTTACTGGGTAGCACCCAGAACTATATTCAGTATCTTGTAATAAACTGTAATGGAAAAAAAGAGTCCGATTGGCAACAGGGGGTGCCATCCTGGGAGATGGGGAGGAGAGGAGGACAAGGCAGGGGCCTTGGAATGCATAGAGGGGGCAAATCGGGAGGTGCCTGAAGGACATACAAATGTCAGGCAGTTTGGAGCCTCACCCGTTTTTCTTTTGCTGTTAACTCCCACTTTCTGAAGTGGGCACCACTGGGCTCCCACCCTCCCCTGTTCTAAGCAGTAGCACCCTTACAACTGTGTTTAGAGGATGGCCGGGTGGTGGTATTTGCGGATATCAATTTCATGGTGCAAGGGGGCTCACTTCTGCCAGCCTGATCTTTGAGAACTGAGTTGAGCGTCGTTTGTGGGGGAGGATCAGGGAGAGGAAGGGAGGGACAAGTGGGGAGAATCCACGGAGGACAAAATGAAGGAGCTTAATGCCGTGCTCACCAGCAGCCGGCGCTGGTCTGGTTCACGGGAAGTCATTGGAGGATGGCGGAGGAATTAATTCTGAGGCTGTGTCGGGCTGGGGTGGGGAGAACAGAGCTCCTCTAACACACAGGTGGCAAGCCGGAGTCTGCCTGCAAAACCCAGAACACAGATGTGTTTTGTTCGGGTCTGGAATTGTTTTTCTAAATTAGTTGCCAGCATTTAAAAATCAAGAGACTTCACATAAAATTTGGATTTCAGACTTCTCTTGGAAAAATAAAATAAGACCCGCGTACAGGTGTTCCCACCGGGCAAAAATCAGCTGGAGCTGCCTTTCAGGTGGCCGTCCTTTTCTGTGTGCACCAGCCCCACCCTCCTCTTGTCTCCCCTGAGCCCGCTTTTCTCATCGAGGGGACCGACCACCTTCCCTAAGCCGAGCAGACCAGGGGCCAGGGGCCCACTCCTTTCTTAACCTTCAAAACTGTTGGCAGCACGAAATGACTGTTTTCTCTCTCCCTCTCTTGGAGAAAGACTTTGGCCTAAACTGAGTGCCTACTCTGGGAACTGTCTCCCTTCTACCATCCTGCCTGTTGCCAGGCGCATGAATATAAAATATATACTCGGCCACTCTGGGTCAGGAGCCGCCCACTGGCCTCTGGACAGTAGACTGTAAAATTGTAACTGTGACGCATGTCATGGGAGAGAAGTGTGTTAGAGTTCATGGCATAGTCCAGAAGGAGAGGGCACGTGTCTCTGAGATCTACTGGATGAGAAAGTATTAATGATGAGCACGTGGGAAGAAAGGCTGTTGAGGGTGGAGGGAGCAGCAAGGTGGAGAGATGCTAAGGAGCAAAGACATGGACGGATGAGCCAGGAGGCAACTGTACGAGCCCAGGAGAAAGATGCTAGCTTGGATTAGAGAAATGGCGGGGATATGTTTGAGGGAATTTTAGGAAGGAAATAGATAGCACTGAGGGATGGATTGGTGATAAGGAGAGGGCTGTGAAGTGATGTGTCCTTAGTTTCTGGTTTGTGTAACTAGACAGAGAGTGGTGGCATTCACTGAGCTATGGAGCTGCAGGAAAACATTAGCAAGGGAAGGTCACAAGTTCATCCCTTCGGAGATTGAGGTGACTTGGAGTCATTGCAGAGGAGCTGACAAATAGACAGTTGGATACACAGGTCTAGAACTCAGAGAAGCTTGGACTCTAAAGAGAGCTATCTGCTACGAATCTACTGGTCTTGTGGTTGGCTGCATACTGGCCACTTTGCTTTCTCAGATCTGGACAGTTTCATTGTTCATTCATTCATTAATCCAGTACATGTTTATTAGATCCCTAATGTGTATCCACTCTGATAGGTGCCGGCTACCTAGTGGTAAACAAACAGGTGCTATTCCTCCCCTCAAGGAACCAAGCTGTGAGCTTTGCAGAAAGTGTGGCCATGATTGGATTCCCTCATCTCTAGTTTTGTTTGCGCCTCCTCACACCATTGGGGTTATTAACGGTGGGCTGGGAGGTCTCTGTATTTCCCTTTCTCTTGGATTGTGATTAACCATTTTGAAATGATTTACTCCTGTTTTAATGCTTCACAGCTACGTTTAGACAAGAGTTTCAAAACTGCCTGCCGTCATTACTCTGATAATGGTCTGCGTAGTATATTTGTCTCTAGACATTGGGTCTGAAGCTCTGAATGCTCTGAGGTGGGTCACCAGACCTTGACTACCTTCCTGCTGATTAGAGCTGATCTCCCAGGCCCCGAAGGAAGTATTTCAGATACTGTGAAACTTGGCCTTTCTCAATACTCAGAGCCAGAAGAGACTGAATTAGTCATGAGCATTGATTTGTTCCTCAGTCTCCTTCTCTAGACTTTCAGTACCTTGAGGGAAGGACCATAGTATTCAACCTTGTATCTCTGGTTTCCAGTCCAGTCCCTGGTGCACCAGAGGCAGTGAAAGAATATACATGCTGAGTGAATTAATGAACATGGGGCATCTTTGGATGACTGTCTTGTTCATTTAGTAACTTGTTATTTGACTTAAACTTGTATGTTTTTGCCTCATCTCCTTAACTTAAATTTGAGTTGCTCTCAGTAAGAACTTGGTTGTTCTGTGATGTTGAACCCCAGCAGATGCTCACTACAGATGTGCTGAGTGATTGCTTAGAATTAGGAAGAGCTTGGTTCTAATCACTCTCCTTCCCCTGTGATGATCTCATCAGTGGGTTTTCTCAATTTTGCCGGGCTTACAAGAGCAAGTCCAAGTTATTTCTTGAATACTTACCACCTCTCAAATTTTGGATGGAAGGACTCTTAAGCAGGGCAACTTTGAAGAGCTCTTTGGCTGCCACAAACTAAATTACTTTCTCTCCGTCTCTTCCCGGTGTCTTAGGAGATGCTATTATTATTATTTCACAATGGGAAGAGGACTGAAGCTCAAGGAAGTTAGTCAACCTGCCCAGAGTTGGGATTTGAATCCAAATGGTTCTGATCCAAAACCCAACGCTCTAAGTCAAAGACTGTACAATTTCTGTGAACATCAGAATCACCGGGAGCCTAGGAACATTCCTGGCCTCTGTCACGGACTGTGCTGTGAGTTAGAGTCTGTGTTTTAACAAGCAAGCACCTAGTGGGATTCTCATGTGGTGGCACTTGGGCACTGTGCCGTCATCCCCATGGGACACAGTCACCCAGGGGCTTAGACTGTGTCTCTGACAATATCCATCACTGCCCCTTGGGGGCCAAAGGCTATGACATTTTTCTACTCTGTGTTTCCAGAAACCTGTGAGCCTGGAACAAAGCTATGCTGGCCGGCCTCCAACAGGGGCTCTGACATGAGTCCCTCCTATAAACCAGGAGGCAGTTAAGCACTGATAAGCAAGGGCTCCAATCACCCTGCATCAGCCCAATAAAGGAGATGATCTCTTCCTCTCCATATCACCAGCTTGGAAATAAAACAAGTGAGATGCAAAGAGGGCCAGGTAAAGAGAGTACACATCCACCCCCGGCGGGGCAGTGTAGAGGGACCATTCGGCGTGCTGGTAGTGGAGCAGCCCTCCCTAGAGCTCAGGGAAGAGGGAAGGAGGAGAGCCGACTAAGACCTAGTAGAGACCCAGGGTCCTGTCCCAGAGGGAGAACGCACAGGGCCTCCTGGAGGGGAAGAGCTCAGATACTAGTGCTAAGCAGAGCTGGGCTCTCCACTTATTGGCTGTATCACTCAGGCCAGCTACTTACCTGTTCTAGCCTCAGTTTCCATATCTGTAAAATGAGAACACTAATCCCTACACTGCTGTGTGGTGCACAGATGAGAGATAACCAAGGACACCTTGCCTGGCACAGTGCCAACCCTCAACGGAAGGTACCCATTAGCAGGGGTCTGAGGTTTTCAAGGGCATGTCTGGGATAGAATCAGATAGAATTCAGCTTTACCCTCATCCTGCACTAAAATTCCTCCTTGGGAAACTCGGGGTGGGGGTGGGGGGTCCTGGCACTAACACGGACTCATCAAGTGGCATAAATATTTACAGAGAGTCAGGCAACCTCACCAAATGTCTTCCCTGTGCTTTGGCCCTGCACCCTTCTTTGAATAGTTGCTATCTAGAGTGTTCTGCAGAGAGGGGCTCAGCATTTAGAAAGATGAGATAGAGGGATCCAGGAGCTGGGAGCTTGGAAGAAGATTTTAGCTGATGGGAAAGGTGCAAGACTGAACATGCTTTAGAGCCTGAAATTGAGTGACTATTGTGATTTGCTTCAGAGCCTCTGATTTGCTGTTGGCATATTTTTAGGAGACCCTGGACTATTAAAGGATGTGCAGGCTGGGCCACCTGCCAAGGAAACCCTGGCTTGGCTCCTTCTGGAGCTTGCCAAGCTTTTGCTGCCCTACATTGTAGCCTTGAAGCCAGGGGACATTCAAAGGCCCTGGGATATCCCTGGGAAAATAATGCCAAAAGCAGTAGCAACTCATATTTAGAAAGGCACTGTGATAAATGCACTGTTTATCTTTATAGCAGTCCTGTGATTTGAGTATCCCATCATGATTAAACACAGTAACTCTGAGAAGAAGAGTGCAGATGACTGAGTCCTGACTTTGACTCACTGTGTGAAATCGCCAAGTTCTTAACCTCTCTAAGCCTCAGTTGGCTCACCTGGAAAATGGGAATAAACATATCTATCTCATAGGGTGATTTTGAGATATTCCAGATAAAGCCAATAGCCAATATCTAGCATATAGTGTAACCGTCAACAGATACTAGGTATTGCTGTGTCCATGCTGTAGATGCAAACACCGAGGCCTCAGTACTTGTGTGCTGAATGTCACATAGGCAGGGAGCAGAGGAGCCAGAACTCGGGCTCAAGGATGTTTGACTGTATGCTTTTGTTCTTAATCCCTGGGTATCCTGCCTGAGCTGAAAAATTCCTTCAGGAAGTTTTGCTCAACTCAAATGATAGGCAGGGCTGGGGTTCTTGTCAACCTGTACTCTGTAGAGGTGAGGACCTCCAGACAGGCAGACAGAGTCTAGAGGGCCTTGGGGCAGCCATGCCGGGCCAGGAGAGCGCTGCTGCTTAGGACGCCTGCATCCTGCCAGTGTTGCATCCCCTTGCCCTGGGCTTCCTGGGTCAGCCCCCCAGAGAGGCCACATCTATGGTGTACTGCCTTCCTTCTGACTCGCTCCACAGCCATCGTCTCAGGAAAGAGAGCCAGAAAGGACGGGATTTATCCCATCCGTTTATTGGAGCGCAGACTTTCATGTTTCAGGTGGCAAGGACGCACTTTCCCTCCGTCCTCCAGCCTACCCCTCTCCTTCCGCTGCCTCTTGTCTCCCTCTCTCAGGCTCTCACTCTCGTCCTCCAGCCTACCCCTCTCCTTCCGCTGCCTCCTGTCTCCCTCTCTCAGGCTCTCACTCTCGCTCACTTTGAGAATTCCTGTGAAAGATCAAATAATTAGCAGCCGGGAGTTTTCGATGCCGTATCGTATTTCGATGCAGCAGCGGATGCAACTAGATCCGTGCTCCTCAAACTATCTGCGACGAAGGAACAGGGTTTTTCTTTGATAATTTCTTGCAGAATGATATTTTAATACTATATATCTTTCTAAAAAAATGTATTCTTTAGAATACATTTCTGGGAAACTGAAACAAAGATAAAAATACAAGTCCCTTTTAAATTATTAGAATAAACACATTAAATTACTCTGCCAGATTGCTATAAAGGTTTCAAATGCTCTCGATTTCTGTACTTACCTCACTATGGACCAGTGACAAAAAATGTGCAGCTTAGTCCTGATACGCACTTTGAGTAGCCCTGGTCTAGATGACCTGCAGGGGGAGTGTGGACCCCCGTCCATAGATTACAGGTCTGTCTCATAGCCGGCAGTTTCAGCAATGGACATGGCCTGAACTTTCAATGGCTGTCATTGTCAAGTGATGGTGACCAAGATGATTCACAGGTATGTGTAAGAGCTACGTCCCGTCCCCTGCGGAATGCAGTCCACGCTACTGCGGCAGCTTCCATGGCAGCACCACGTGGAAAGGAGGCCCCAGGCTTGAGGCTGGTTGATAGACACTGCAGAGCTCCCATAAATAATTGTCTCGAGGTTTAGGCTCTGGGAGGAGGACTGAGAGTTAGCTTCTTATCTTTGTCTCTGATTGGCACATTGGAGGGTTATTTGGGGAGGGGAGCAGAGGGAGGCCATGGACCCGCTCCACACAAGCCTGCCTCTCAGGGACCTGAGAAGCATGATAGCATATCAGATCTTCTCTCCCCTTAACCTTGTCAGCCTGCCTTCCAGCTCAGACAGTTCCAGCAGTTGACAAGAGGAAGGGAGGATGATGGGAAATTCCTGCCATTCATATCTGCCAAGACTTTGACTCAAACATGCCCAAGAACAGGTCCCTGTTCATCTG
Source organism: Leucopleurus acutus (assembly GCF_964270905.1). NCBI lineage: Eukaryota > Metazoa > Chordata > Mammalia > Artiodactyla > Delphinidae > Leucopleurus > Leucopleurus acutus. The sequence continues at coordinate 88,257,669 of NC_139144.1, forward strand.
TGAATCCTGCACTCACCTTGGTGCACGAGAGGGAGAGAGAGAGAGAGGGAGAGGGGGAGGGGGAGGGGGAGGGGGAGGAGGGGCTTGTGGTGATGGGTAGGTATGTCTGCCTCCTTGGAGGTCATGCAGGCATCTGCTGGTTTGCCTACCTCCTCTTTTTACCTGTTCCATCTCCAAGCCCCAGATCCACTTTGCATAGCCCATTATTTTCCTATCTGAGACGAGTTTCTAGCTCTCAGTGTATTTATAACATAACTGATGACTGACAGGTCCTAACTCAATTAGGCAAACACAGCTTATGACTCACTCCTAAAGTGTCCCAGGTAGGGCTATTCAGAGTTCTGTCATTGCCGTTGGGCATTCCAAAATGCCTTAAGCTCTCAGGAACAAAAGACACAGCTCCCACCCAGGGGAAGAAATCTTTTTTTTGCGGTACGCGCGGGCCTCTCACTGTTGTGGCCTCTCCCGTTGCGGAGCACAGGCTCGGAAGCGCAGGCTCAGCGGCCCTGGCTCACGGGCCCAGCCGGGACACGAACCCATGTCCCCTGCATCGGAAGGCAGACTCTCAACCACTGCCACCAGGGAAGCCCGGAAGAAATCTTGCGTTAGTCAAGGGTAAGGGTGGGATGCAGTAATGCCCTCTTTGCATTCCAGCCAATGCTGGGAAGGTGGGTGGGCAGCAGGGGAAGAATGACAGGGCTTTTCACACCAAGGGAATGGCTGCCACCAGCCCCATGTAGCCCTGCTCAGAATGCCTTCCCTTTTTCCATCTTTATCCCCAAATAGCATTCCTTGCCACTTTTCCCCGGAAATCAAGAAATGCCAAGGATCAGGCAGGTGGGAGTCAAAGCTCTTGCCTACAGATGGTACAGAAAGAAATACTTTGGCCTTTCAAGTTTTCAAAACTGAAAAGGTCCAGGCCATGAGTATGATGCAGTCATTCCAATTGGGGTCTCCTGGGACGTGGCAGCCAGCTCAGTCTGCAAGCTACAGTTATTCCCAAGATGGTAGACTGGAGCAGTTAAGAGCAGGGTTTTGCCATCTGACAGAATTGGGCCTTGCTGTGTTAAAATACCTCTTCTCCTGGGGGCCTTCAAGTCTTTCTCTGACAGTCCCATTCATCCATCACCAGTAGTCCTGTGGTTTTGGCAAGTCAGCAAATATCACTATCATTTTTATTTTAAGACACGGGAGAGAAGCTTTTTCTTACCCTAGGAGCATCACCCCAAATCACCCCAATCAAAGGTTAACCCTCCAGGAAACCTCCTCAGAAGGCCATCCCAAAGTGTGCCAAGCCCCAGGAGAGCTGGAGAGTCATCGCAGGTAGCTGGGAAGCCACTGCAGTTCCACAAACACCTTTGACATGTGATGGGAAGGTGCTCTGTGGGCGTGGCCATGCAGCACAGATGCTGAATGATAACGATAAAGCCCGCGGGACCGAGCGGGACTCCCCATCTGCCGTGGCTTCCAGCCTAAAAACCGAAACCTGAAGGCTACTTCTGTATCCATTCGTATTGGGGGTGTGGGTGTTCCGCATCTCTGCTCTCGGAACACGTTGTTTACTTGGGGGTTAGATTTGCAGAAAGGAGTGGAGGCCAGTTGAATTGATTTCTGAGTCGCTCCAAACCCACCTTCTCTTTCTTTGGTCCAACAGAAAGGTTATGCCTGTGTTCCTCGGCTTGCTTTTTTTCCCCCTTTTATCCCCTCCAACCCTGCCCTGGCCTGACCTGGAAGGGGCCTAGCCAGGAAATGGCCATACCTACCCTGGACCTTCCCTTATGGTACTGGGGCCAAGTTGGCTCTGCCCTGGGAGATCCCGTGGTCAAGAAAAACGTGAAAACGTTATCCAGTGGGGAAACGGGGGCCCCTGTGCAAGTTGGGTCAAAGGGGATAGCAAGGTCCGGTCCAGGGGAAGGGGGGGCATGTAAAGTGAGGGGGGAGATTGCCCCTTCCTCCCTGGCCCGGTCCCTCCCCTCCTCCCCACCTGGTTTGCCAGTCCCCACCCCTCCCCCGCACTCTCTTCTTTACCTGCCTTCCTGCTGTAAGTGGACTGGGGGTAGGTGGTCAGCGGCACCCACAGCCTCAGGTGAGACACCTCAGGATGGGCTCACAGGCTGGGGGACCTGCTGCCCTCTGGGTTAGGGAGTTTCTTAGGCTATTTCTGCCCAGGAAGGGCACGGGGCAGGGACACCTTATTGGGAATTTTGCAGGGCACCATTCTCTACCTCCATTTTCTAGAGTGTCTTTACAGATAAAAACAATTCTTGTTCATCTTTATCATCAAAAAATGAATAGCAAGCACATTCACGTTCCCAATGACACCCTCCTTCTGCCTCCTTTTTGAGGAAAAATTGGCAAATGTAGAAAAGCCCAAATAAGGAAACAAAATATCCTGCTATCCCATTACTCAGAAATAACTACGGTTAGCATTTTGATGTAAATTATTTTACTCTTTTTCCCTCTGAAAAAATAGAACTTTTAAAAATTGAAGTATAGTTGATTTACAATGTTGTGTTAGTTTCAGGTGTACAGCAAAGTGATTTAGCTATCCATATATATATATTCTTTTTCAGATTCTTTTCTATTATAAAGTTATTACAAGATACTGAATATAGTCTCCTGTGCTATACAGTGGGTCCTTGTTGTTTATCTATTTTATATACAGTAGTGTGTATCTGTTAATCCCGAACTCCTAATTTATCCCTACCCCCTTCTTTAGTAGCCATAAGTTTGTCTTCTATGTCTGTGAGTCTATTTATGTTGAAAAAATATATTTTTAGCAAAAACAGATATCATACAGTAATATGACCTGCTCCTTGCACTTAACAATGCCCATAAACATTTCCCAGCATATTAGAAAGTTTTCTACGGCATTTTTTTATGTTTGCAATCAATTTCATCATATGGTTATAGCATAATTTATTTAATAATAGCAGCTATTTATAAAATGCCTCCTATGGGCTAAGCTTTGCACGCATCATCTAATTTATTCCTCGCCACAAATCTGTGAGGTAAATACTATTACTGTCTGCCTTTTATAGAGAAGAAGACAGGTTTGGAGGCAATATTTTGCCCAAGGTCACACAGGGAGCTTGTAGAAGAGCTGGGGTTTGAAGCCCACTGCAGTCTCTCCAGCTCCCGAGTGGACTGGCTTCCGTGATGTGTTGCTACCTCAGCCAGGCATCCGTTGCTGGCACTTAGATTGTTTCCGGCTTTTAAACGTTACAAACAGAGCTCTGAAGAGCATCTTTATAACTGTATGTTTTGCACATGCCATTGTTATCTGCAAGGATAAGTTTCTAGAAATGAAGCAGTGAGGTCAAAGCGAATACACATTTGTTATGGGGTGAGAAGATCTGCTTTGGGGCAGGAGCAGGCAGCCCACAGAGGCATTGTTGGGGAGGAGACGCCTGCTCTACACCTCCCCCCGCCCCCCACACCCTTTCCCCCTGCCCACTGGAAAGGTTACAACAATCTGGATTCCCAGCATCACTTTTATTTTTTGCGTCTTTATTGGAGTATAATTGCTTTACAATATTGTGTTAGTTTCCAGATCCCGTATAAACACCAAGAATTCTCATTTTAAATACACTTCTTACATTGTTAGGTGGAAAAACTGGTATTCTTTTTATTTATAGATTTTAAATTGCTAATAAGTCCAAATAAATATTTTAAGTTTGTTATTAGGTCATCTCTCTTTCTTTTTTGTTGACTGTCCTGTTTATGTCCGCCATGATAGGACATGGTTGTGACCTCCAGGAACTCATAGCAGTTGTGTGTTCTTATTGCCATTCCCTGCCTGGAATGGATGGATGGGTGGATGGTTGTCTGGTGTGTCTCCTGACAGGTCTGATTTTATTTTATTTTTAAAATTTTATTTAATTTTTAAATTTTATCGACATGTAGTTGATTATAATGCTTTTTAAAAATTTTTAAACTTATATTTTGGCTGCGTTGGGTCTTCATCGCTGCGTGTGGGCTCTCTCTAGTTGCGGCGAGAGGGGGCTACTTTTCATTGCGGTGTGCAGGCTTTTCATTGCGGTGGCTTCTGTTGTTGCGGAGCGTGGATCTAGACGTTAAGGCTTCAGTAGTTGCAGCACACGGGTTCAGTAGTTGTGGCGCACGGGCCTAGTTACTCCGCGGCATGTGGGATCTTCCCGGGCCAGGGATCGAACCCCTGTCCCCTGCATTGGCAGACGGATTCTTAACCACTGCGCCACAAGGAAGTCCCTTGATTTACAATATTGCGTTAATTTCTGCTGTACAGTAAAGTGACTCAGTTAAACATAAGTATTCTTTTTCATAGTCTTTTCCATTATGGTTTATCACAGGATATTGAAAATAGTTCCCTGTGCTATACAATAGGACCTTATTGTTTATCTATCCTATATATAATAGTTTGCATCTGCTAATCCCCAAACTCTCAATCTTCCCTCACCTCCGCCCTGCCCTTGGCAACCACAAGTCTGTTCTCTATGTCTGTGAGTCTGTTTCTGTTTTGTAGATAAGTTCATTTGTGCCATTTTAGATTTCACATGTAAGTGATACCATATAGTATGTGTCTTTCTCTTTCTGACTGACTTCGCTTAGTATAATAATCTCTAGGTCCATCCATGTTGTTGCAAATGGCATTATTTCGTTCTTTTTTATGACTGAGTAATATTCCATTGTATATATGTACCACATCCTCTTTGTTGATTCCTGACAGGTCTATAACAAGGAAACTGATAGTGACCTTTCCCTCTGCCTTATTGACCTGGCAAGATTTCGTTAACTGAATCCCCATTTTTATTTACTCTGGAATGTAATCCTTGCTAGGTTTGGTCTGTACTACAGCTCTGGCTTAGAAATCATTCTTAGAAATGATAGTCACAGGAGCTATCTCCATGCTGGTTCCTAGGAGTGATAATACTAGCTGTCATTTATCAAGCACCTGCCAAATGCACGTTGTTTTTGTCCTCACCACAGTCATGCATGGTATATAGCCTTATTCTCATTTTATAGATGAGTAAAGGGCTTAGAGAGGTTAAGTGACTTGTATCGGATCACACAGCTAACAAATGGCAGGAGAAGAATGCCCTCTGTGTTTCGCTGTCCATCAAAATATAAATTAGCAAGGGGTTTAGGAATTCTGTTTTTTACTCTTCCTCATTAACAATCAGTATTCATTTCGTGACTATCAAAAAATCAAACAGTTGAAACTTAGGAAACTGTTATGGCAGCTTTTATAGCGAGAAAGTATTGGAATAATAATTTCTAAAATGTCTTTCAGTTGCTTGCATCTGTGATTCAAATGTACATATTTTGAGAGCCCAAAGAAGCCCATATTGGACTCAGAACCCATCTCTGGCTGGCTGTCCATTGCTGAGCTGGCCAGCCAGATCTGCACACACCTCTTCTTTCCCTGGTGCAGGTGTCTGGGATTGTGTCACGCTGCTCCCGCCTCCTCTTTCTCGCCTGCTTATTGACTGAAGGGTGGAGTCTAGAGCCTCAATGTGGCTGGAGCAGAAGCTTCCTGAGGGGCAGGCAGTGGTGGGAACGGGAGAGCTGTAGAATGGGTGCCGCCCACCCACATGTCTGCTGGGATGACTGTACTGGCCTGCCTATTCCCGAAACAAGCCTCAGACAGAGGGACAAGCGTCACTCCCCTCAGGGAAGCCTTCTGAGCCCCCCTCCCATAGACTCTAGTTCATACCTCTGCTGGGACACTGGGCACCCTCTCCTGAAATGTTCCTGGGTTTCTCCCCACCTGACTGGGGAGCACTTGAGCTTGGGGACTGCTTTATTTATCTTTGAGCACAGCAGATACTCAGTAAATGTTTTGAATGTCTGAGTGACAGGAGTAAAATGCATTAAGACCAAGATATGCTTCTGACGTATATGTGATGGTTTGGTTGGGGAGGACAGAATGATTTCACAAGGCTCCTGGTAAGCTCTCAGATCCCGAATGGAACTAGCTGCTTTGACTTTTCCTTCCAAGTGGAAGGCAATGAAGTCTGTCCTCTGGACGGAGCTTTGTCCATCCACCCCTGCCACCACCACCATCCCCCAAACAGACACACACACTCCAGCCCAGAGCCTCCACGTCCCGTCCCCTGCTGGAGTGGTTTAGAAAGTAAGGCCATATGACAAGGACCCAGGAGGCTGCGGGCTGCTCCCCCAACACCCACAAGAGGTCAGGCTTGCAGAAGACTGGGCAGAGCCTCCCTGGGTATCTGCTGGCACTGTGCCTTGCAGCCCAGCTGTGTGCCCAAGGTGGGGAGGGAGCTTGGAGCTGTTGGAGGCTGCTCTCTTACTGGAAGGGCCATGGCTAAGTGAAGAGGGGCAGAATGCAGCAGAAGATTGGTTTCTTCAATCTCACGAAGTCCCCTTCTTTCCTGTCTTACTGCTGAGGTCCACCGTATTCCCAAAGACCTCTGGTGGGACTGGTTGGTGTCAGGTCAGGTGTGACTGTCCAGAGAAGGGCCAGCAGGAGTGGGGAAAAGAGATGGGTCTTTAGAGCGGCTTACGGGGAGAGAAAACAGGGATCCTGAAAGGATTGCTTAGGGCGGGAACAAAAGGAAATTAGAAGGGGTCAGAATCATTCAGCAACTCTTTAGCAGGGATTGGGGGTGGGGCGCAGAAGCGGAGATTTCAGAGCAGGGTAGTCAAAATAGTTCTAAAGCGAGTCTGAAGGGAGAACTTGGTAACTCTCAGTTTCAGGACAGTCCCTATAGGTCCCTGGGCATCTGTGGGTCCCTGTGGTGTCAAAGTGATGCAGGGGCACCTTCGAGGACGTTTGTAAATATGTGGGGACAGCTTTTGATTTCCAGATGACTTAAAGAGTGCATCTGGGTTCCTATAAGGGCACCAGGCTTGTTAGCCCTCCTGTAATATGTAGGGCAATCTCGAACAGTAAAGATTTCCCCGGCTTAGATGCCAAGGGAGTCGCATTGAGAATACTGGATGATATCTCAAGATGCTTCCAGTTCTAATAATCTAATACTCTATGATTTATCCTGGCTACAGCAGTTGTTTTCTTCAATGATGAAGTGGGGAAAAAATTGATCATCTTAATATATGCAGAGAAAAGGATTTAATAAAACTCAACACGCATTCATGATTAAAAAAAGATCTCAGCAAATTAGGAGTAGCCTCCTAACCTAATACTGGCATCTACTATTTACAGCAAATATAATTAATTATAAAAGATCATAGATTAAAGGAAAAAGGCAAGAATGTCCACTATCAATCACCATTAGTGGCAACATTGTGTTTAAGGTTCTAACAAATGAAATTAAACAAAAATAAAATGAGAGGATAAGAATTGGAAATTTAGAGATGTAATTGTTGTTTACACACTATTTGATTGTTCCTACAAAAAAACCCCAGATGTCCTATGGAAAAGTTATCAATTTTTGTGTGTGTGTGTGTGTGTTATGCGGGCCTCTCACTGCTGTGGCCTCTCCCGTTGCAGAGCACAGGCTCCGGATGTGCAGGCTCAGCGGCCATGGCTCACGGGCCCAGCCGCTCCGTGGCATGTGGGATCTTCCCGGACCGGGGCACGAACCCATGTCCCCTTGCATCGGCAGGCGGACTCTCAACCACTGCGCCACCAGGGAAGCCCACATACATAGTTTTTTAAAACTAATTATTTAAAAAATTATTATCATTAGATAATGAGAACTATGTTTCCTTGTTATGCATTACCTGCTAGGAAATACAGCTAAATTTCAGGCTCAGCAGTGATAATTAACTCATCTCAAGTGCTTGATAACCCCTATTTACGTGACTTTTGAATGTCTTTTTTTTTCATTATCTTACTTCATATAGTACTTCATTTCATAAACTGTCTCAAATGAACCTGGGAAATATTCAGGGTACAAACACTTAACTTAAAAATGTAGAGCAACTTTAGTCCCTAATTTTACTGTTTCTGCACTACAGTAGTGTAATAGGAGGGCGTCACTGGTAAATCTTGAAAGTTGGGTCCTGGATGCAGTTTTTTGTAAGTGCTCTTAAATTATCTTTGTTCTGTACCTTGGAGCTTGCTTAGGTACTGGGAGCGTGTGGAGTTGGGGGTGGGGAAGCAGTGGGAGGTGGGCGGGGGCTTGCCCTGCCCCGTCAGGCCCTATTATGCACTAGGGTTTACCAAACAAAGCTCAGAACTAGCCGTCAGGGGGAATTAGCAGAAGCCGCTCCTGGGCCTCATTGCACTGTGGATTTGCTATATGACATTGGTTAACAGATATAACAACGTCCACGGAAAGAGGATGAGCTTTGAGTTCATATATACTTGGCTTGGAATCTGGGTACTGCTGTTACTACCTATGTGACGGTGGGAAAGTTATCATCTCTGGGTCCTAGTTTCTTGATTTACAACGAAGTTGGCATTTCTCACAAGAAAATGGCGAGGATTAAATGAGTCCATTTGTCCTACACACAGTACCTGGCATTATTGGAGACCAGGTGAACGGTTCCTGTTTTGCCCCTCATTTTTACTGCATCTACCAGGTAGCATAGTTATAAGGATGGGATATAACAAGGACATGCAAAAATTGTTTGAAGGGAAGGAAGGACACGATTTTAAAAGGTGAAACATTGTATATGATGAAAAGTTTTTATTCCCAAGGCAAACGTGTCAGCAGTTCAAGTTTATCTGTCTTATAGATGCTGCCACCTTCCTTGACGTAAGGACGGAGCAGAAATATGACCCAACTATGACGGGTCTGTCTGTCAACCTTTTGCAGAAATGTTGAACTTGCCCACCCATAGTGAGCCCAAGCTCTGGCAAATCTATACTCCCTTCCAACACATCTCTCCTGGCCCTACCACCATTACTGGACCATGGTACTTGGTCATAACTAGCTGCACTTTCCTTAGTTTAGATTTCTCCTGTTGAGCCATGCATTCTTTCTGTGTGTGCTCTGAAGACCATTTTACTACTGGTATGACCACCTGGCAAAAGATTTGTCAAACTGGGTGTATTTTTTGCCCAGCAACTAGGAGGAGAACCAAAATAGGATCCAGGCACATGTTCCAGGATCCCAGCAACATTCTAAGGGCATTTCCATTGGAGGATGTTGAAATGAGGTGCGTGAGAAATCTCAGTGCCCCTTCTTGTCTCATTACTGCAAATTGAGGGGAACTAACACATTTTTATCCCTGTAGGATTATCCCCAAAAGAAAGCCATATAGTCACCCCCCCCGGGAAAGGTGATGCTCTCTACACAGACAATTCTCAGGTCTACCTGGCAGCATTATATTCTGGGGAGTGGTTTATAGTCAGTGCTGTACTATTATCACTCCATCCCCCCAATAACAAGGAAATACTCTCTTCCCCCATACATCACCACCACCACCAAGCTCCTACCAGACTTAAAATCTGAGCAGTAGGCTTATGACTCTGTTCCCCTGGGACTATCTGTAGGTGATATTTACATAGAGTAGGAAGGAATTGTATTAAGGGGAAAAATGGGAAGTTTACAGTGTCTGTTCTCTGGCCTCGCTCCTAGTTTTAGGCTGAGCCCTAGAAGGCGTGGACTAGTAAGCAAAACTAAAGGAACTCTGTCTTAGGTTGGACTAACTTGCGTTGAGGGGAAAATCTCAGTGGCTTATTATAAAGGTTTATTTCTCACCAAGTTAGGGTCGGCTGTCTGTCCCCAAGGCTGCTCCTCTCTATAAGTGACTTGGGAATCCAAGTCACTTGTGTCTACTATGCCTTTGGAACATGTAGCACCCACATCCCTGGAGAAGGGAACAAAGGGCATGGGGAAATCACAGCCCCTTTTCAGTGATTTGGCCCAGAAGTTGCACATACATCATTGCCCCTTATAAACCAGAACTAGTCACGCGGCCCCAACTTAATTGCAAGAGAAGCTTGGAATGCAGTCACAGGAAAAGAAAGGGACTTGGTGAGAACCGAATATGGTCTCTGTAATGAAATATTTCCATGAAGGATACAAACAGTGTTACATCAGGGCTCAGGTGACAAGGGCAACAGGGTTGAACAGAAGGCCATTCTTGCTTTTCTGTGAACGATGCCTCTGTGAAGGCTGGAGGAGATGTAACACTTTCATGGTTTTGAAGCTGCAGCACTGTGGGCAGAATAGCCCCTGGTCAGGAAAGCGTGGTCCTCCAGAGTAAACCAGCTGTGACAAGGGACCACTATCAAGTGGTTTGGGGTGTAGGGAGGAACAACACTACCAAAGAGAGAACCTCATAGAAGAACATGAGATCCATGTGTAGACGACAGAGTCTCCCAAATACCTGGTCTGGAATTTGTCGGCACACACAGTAAAATGGGGTATCAGTGTTAATACTATCCCAGCAGAACCCACAGGCTGGTAGAGCCTCGGGCATTTGGTTTATATCCCAGCTGCTTCTCGGGTAAGAACATGAATCATCTACATGGCTGCATTTTTAGCATCGAGAAACCATTTCCCATTTAGATTAAGCCCAAACAATTCAGATTCACTCTATTATGAGCTTTTAAATACATGAACTCAGAGGTCCTCAAAGTGTGATCCTAGGACCAGCATCATCAGCATCACCTGGGGATGCGATAGAAATGCAGATTCTTAGTTCCATCCCAAGCCTAATGAGTCAAAAGTACTGGGAGTAGGACCCAGCAACCTGTGTTTTAATAAGCGTCCCTTCACTGCCCCCCGCCCCACCATCTGATTCTGTACAAGGTCAAGTTTGAGAACCGTTCATTAGCTCATTCAGTCTTGGTAACAGTCCTTTCCTATTCCAGAATAGGAAACTGAGGCCAAAGAAATTGCAAAGTACCATACTTTGAGTTAAAATGTAATCTCAGGTTTCCTAACTCTAAATCCTGTGCTCAGATCTGGGGTTAGAATCCTTTCCCAAGCAGATATTTGAACCCCAGTATTTTAGGTCATAAGTCTGGGCTGGAAGGGATGCAGAGAAAAATCTCTTAAATTTCTCATTATAAGATGAAGAAAATGAAGCCCAGAGAGGTTAGAACAGATACTTAATGGCAGAGCCAGTTGCTGGAACAGTTTCCTGAAGCCTGGGGCAATGAACTTTCCATTAGGGCATGAAGAAACCGTAATTTAATTTTGTTGGAGGCCCATGTTTCTGCTTAACTGATCTGATTAAGTGTCTGAATTGGGACAGGCCACCTGCGTTTTCTGCCTCTCTCCCCGACTCCCTTCCCCTTTTCTGGCTTTGGAGAAGTCTGTAAAACACCATGACTCAGCTGCTGCTCTAGCTGGAGGGATTGTTATGGTCTGATGACAGAGGACCCCCAAAAGTGAATTTCCAGTGTTGCATCAAGCCTAAGCAGTCGGTCCCTGGGAGCACTTGGACTCTTCCCTGACTTGCAAGGTCTCCTTGGTGTTTGGATTTCAGTTTCTAAGCCTGGAGAGGATCTAAATCGAGCTCTCCTCTCCTTGGGTTTTGGGAGCATATAACTTTGCTCTCTACATTGTAAATATTTAGTGAAAACCTGAGCCTAGGATTTGAGTCCAGAAGACTCAGATCATGTGATTCTCCTCTATCACATAATCGCTCAGTGCTTCTGTACCCTTCACTGCAGAAATGAAGAAAGCATCCCTACCTTCACACTGCTAGGAGATTTAAATGGCACAAAACCACGGGAGCGCTCAGAACAGTGCTGAGAAGTGGCAATTACCGCCTTCCTCTTGTTTTGGATTATTTTTAAAAATTCCTCATTTTTGTTGTATTTGCCAATTTAATCAGTACCCTACGGAAAAACTATCTATTTTTTGCCTCCCTTCTTGTTCGGAATTTTTTTATTGAGGTATAACACATCCAAGTGCGTGCATAAATCATAAATGCATAACTCAGTGGATTTTCACAAATTGAGGACATCCAAGTAACCCGCACTTCATTTAAGAAACAGAACATCACCAGCATCCCAGAAGCCCCTGGGTGCCTCCTTCCAGACACTACCATCTCCCCGCCCCAAAGATAACCATTTGACCTTGACTTCATAAATTAGTTTGTTTTGACATGCTTATATAAATGGATTAATATAAAACTTTTGTGTCTGGCTTTTTTCGCTCAACATTATGTTTATGAGGCCCATATACTCCTCTCTTTATACTTTAATGCTTAATTATATCCATCTTAATAGTTTGTAGCATCTTGTATGACTCGCCTCTTTTGCCCATAAAGTATTTTTACTTTAGGCAGCTGACAGGCTTTGGTGACCTTGACGGACTGTAGTGCTTTCCCCGTCTACCTATGCCTTTAATGAAGTCAAAACTGTGGGTCTTCACCTAGAGGGGTGGGATAGGGAGGGTGGGAGGGAGACGCAAGAGGGAGGAGATAATGGGGATATATGTATATGTATAGCTGATTCACTTTGTTATAAAGCAGAAACTAACACACCACTGTAAAGCAGTTATACTCCAATAAAGATGTTAAAAAAAACCCCAAACAAACCTGTTGGTCTTCAGAAGATGACAGCCAGGGTACTTAGGTAACTGGACACTTGCTGAGCTCATGTCCTCAGCAGTGAGATCTCCTACACGGGGATGCTTGGCCCCGGAGAGAAGACACCTCTGCTCTCCTGTTCTGGGCTACCGCGTACTTCCGAAGGAAACGGCCCAAAGCGGGCTGCTTCAAAGATCTGCTTCTCTTCTTTGCATGACTGAGACATCTCCTCTCCAAAAGCCGTGGGATAAATAATAGATAAATCCGCTGCGTTTGAATAGGACAGCTCCTGGGACCTCAGAATATTTTACTGAGGCATGAAAGGAAGTTTTCTTCCCCACCCCCGCATGGAGGTGAGGAGGGGACAGAACAGACTTCTGCTCGGTGCTATGGTGTCTGTAGAATCAGGATGAAAATGAGATCCCAGGGTTCTGGAGCCACTTTTTTGTTGTTTGGGGAAATGGCCCTTTGTACCCCAGGGCATCCTGGGACATGCCTAAAAGTGCAAACGAAAAAGAGGGCTCTGTGGGGACGTAATACATTTCTATTTGCTCTATATCCTGCAGCCCAATCCCAGCCCTGCACACACCACCTCATAGACAAAAAGTGAACCACAGCTTCTAAGGTTTTGGAAAACAATGGCTTAGCTGGACTGCCTTAAGGATCCCTTAATGCTCATTCCTCAGAGACTGAGTCTTGATGTCAGTAAAGTTATGCTGTTGGGTTTTTTTTTTAGGATAATACGATTGTAGATGCCAGGATTTTAGAGTTTGAATGTCCTTCAGATAGCCCAGCCACTTATTGTTGCAAATGTCCCTTTCATTGCATCCTGGAAAAATTAGTTACCTATGTTTTAACTTTTTCAGTGAAGAGGATCTGACTTCTGGGGCCCCACCCTCCTTTGAGATGGCCTGTTCTCTTGAAGAACAACGGAAGGTCCCTTGTGGAACCAAAATTTTCCTCTAGTAATTTCCACCCCTTAGCCCTAGTTCTTTCCTCTAGAGCCATCCAGATTTATTCCAATGCATATAACAGATCTTTAACTATTTGAAAAATAGCTCTGATGTAACCCCCTTCAGTTACTTACCGAATTCCTACTTCTGACAGGAATTGAATCCTCTTTTCTCAAAGTTAAACTTTCTTAGTTTTTAAAATATTTTTTGTATGCAGTGGTTTTCTAACTCCACTTTTAAGTGCTTTCTGGTTTATTATTGTCATTCTTGAAATGTAACGCCTCATGTCAAAATGTATTATTCAAAGCATCAAAATAGAGGATTGTAATACTGACATATTAGTAGTTCAACAGATCAGTGGATTTCAGTGAAAACCCAGAAACAGTCACAAATGTATGTACCAGATTTTAGTGTGTGATAAGATTTCTGTCTGCATAATTTATCATAATAAATTCCAGATGGATTAAAGATTTAAATGTAAAGTGAACGTCCCAAGAGAAAATATTGATATGGTTATATAATCTAAGGGTGTAGAATGACTTTCTAAGTATAATTCTAAAGGCAGAAACCCTGAAGAAAATGACTAATAAATTTGATGACATAAATGTATTGCATATGTGGAAATATCAACAACAAATAAAGAGGCAAATGGTAAAGTGAAAAACATTTTTGTAACATCCATATCAAATAAAGGATGAATATACTTACTATAAAAAGATCTCTTAAAATTAATTTTTTTTTTTTACGGTACGCGGGCCTCTCACTGCTGTAGCCCCTCCCGTTGTGGAGCACAGGCTCCCGACGCGCAGGCCCAGCGGCCACGGCTCACGGGCCCAGCCGCTCCGCGGCACTTGCGATCTTCCCGGACCGGGACACGAACCCGTGTCCCCTGCATCGGCAGGTGGACTCTCAACCACTGTGCCACCAGGGAAGCCCTAAAATTAATTTTTAAATAAAAGATGAATCATCTTAATAGAAAAAGCAAAGGAAATAAATAGGCGATTTAAAAAGAGATTTAATACAGCAAATATATGAAAAATGTTCAACTCTACAAGTAAAGAAAGATATTCTCATTAAAGCAAAATATTATTATTCATCAATAAAACTTTTTTAAAGACAGAGGAGAAAACACTCCATTGACTATAGTCAGTGTTAGCAGGCTGTGAGAGAAAGTGTACTGTCATATTCTGCTGCTTTGAAGGTGAATTTGTGTAATCGTTTTGAAGGACTATTGACAATATTGACAAAATGAGTCAAAAACTTTAGAAAAATGTACACGCGATTTTTTTCAGCAGTTCCACTTCTCGGTAATTATCTTATGTAGATAATCAGTATTATACTTATATATGTATTTCTGTGTATATGAATATACTGTGTATTTATGTGTGTGTGTGTATGTGTGTGTGTGTGTGTGTGTGTGTGTGTGTGCATTCTTTAAGGAATTATTCGTAACTGTGGGGAAAGAATTTTCCTTCAGAGTAGCTCCTCTACCTCACTTCTCTTGCGATTCCTTTAATACAAGACAAAGCAGGTCTTCCACTACTCGACAATAATGTCCTGAAATGCAAACAGCCAGGAGAGTCCTGTGCTACATGAGGATGAGTCGGTGAGGGCTGGATGTCACAGCGGGTATCAAAACCTTCCGTGTTCTGAGGGGGAGGCCAGGAAAAGAGCAGGAGAGTTAGGCTAGAGACTTGGGAGGCAGGTGTCTTTCCATTTGGCCGGGGTTGGGCCTTTCGGACTCAGGGCACTGCACCCAAAGGTCTGCCATGTCCTGGGGACAGCTGCCCACTCCAGCTCCTTATTCTGTAACTGTGCTCCTTATTCAGCAGCTGGGGGTCCAACTTCTGGGCTTGACTCTAAGAAGTCAGTGAGGGGAGAGCTGTGGGTGGCTCGGGGCCCAGGTGGGTGGGAGAACATGAGCTGGGCAGCACAAGTAGTACTTAAACTAGACAGTGGGACTTAGCCGGGGTTATTGCATATTGCACTGCATTTCCATGATGATTCCTCTGGGCTCTGTGCTCAGGAGAAGGAGAAAGCGGATGCAGAGACATCAGCTGTTGTATGAAAAAGAGGAACTTGAGTCCTTTTCCCTCTACGAAAGGAGACGTGAACGTGCTATGGAGAACACGAGACTTCCTGACACTAGGAAATTAAGATCTGGTAAAAACCAGAGTGGCAAGTGATGGATTTCCGCACTGCTGGAGGGAGACCAGGGACAGCCTGACAAGGGGGGCTCCCGGTCGGGAGGAGGACAGATGAGGCAACTGCCCTTCTGCTGACCTGCTGTGCTCTCTTCTCTGTGGTCTCTGTGGGGGGCTCAGAGTAGGGATGCCCTGTCCAGGGCCTGGACCCGGGGATGGCAGGAATGACTGAGCCTCGTGCGCGACCTTCACCAGCCCCCTCCTCTATGCTGGGAGTCTGTCTCTTGTTTTCAGCCGGTAGAGGTTTCTGAGGGTCAGTTGGCATTATCTGAGAGGCAGGAGGCTGTGCCGTCTCCCAGCTGAGAAAATTAGGGTGAGAACTCAGTCCTAGGGTTCACAGAAGCTTTTCCTTGATACTTAGAAAATAATTGTGTGCTACATGAGGAAAACTCAGGGACTAGGTTTTCGAGAGACCAAGTGATAAGAAGTAGAAAAAAATTGTTCTGGAGAGATTCAGCAAATCTAATTCTGAATCTTTCCTGCCCATCAAGGTGTCTTTTCATCCCATCATACTTTCAAGCAGATCAATAAATGAAGATATTGTCTTCCTGCCTAGTCTCATCCTTCACTAGAATCAACCTGCCCACAGTGTACAGAGGACTTTCTGCTCCTTTCCAGTGCCCCTTCTCGCAGGCACTGTCAAGGGATGAGAGCAGAACAGAGAACAGAAGGAGAGACTTTCTCCCATGGACCTGATTCCGTCTCTGGATTGTCTGCCTGGGTCCCATGAATAATTCCAGGTCCCATTCATAGTTTCCCCTCATGGGATACCTTCACAGCCTGACCAGGCAGAGGCCCAGCCAGGGACAGGGCAGCCAGTCCACTCAACCCTCTGGCCGAGGGGACGAGGACCTCAATTAATGTAGTGCCCAGCCTGGGCTCGGCCAATGAGGTGGCCACCCTGGGGGATTTGTACTAAGAGAAACAGAAGAACTTTCTAGTTGGCGGGTGTTCGTGTCGAAATATCATGAAAACCTAGGGGTTGAGGGAAGCATGCTGAGCCATGGGCATATCAGCAGGTGCGTAAACCTAGAGCTTTCCCAGAACTCTCCTGGAGGTCAGGCCCTGTGGAATCCAGCCCCACCGCCTCTGGTTTCATCTCCTGCCTGTCACCCCAGCTCCCTCTGCCCCAGCTGCCCTTGTGTCCTGGCTCTTCCTCAAACACCCCAGGCACATTCTCACCCAGGACCTTGGCACTTGGAGTCTTTCCTCTGGCCTTTTTTATCATGAAGTTGTCTGGTAAGAGTAACCACCCAGCAACAGGACATACGTGGACACCACCTGCCACTCCCGTACCCAGCCTGACGTCAGACAGGCATGGGTGGAAATCTCACTCTGCCAGTGACCATTTATGTCACTTTGGACAAGCTGATTAACTTCCCCAAGCCTCAGTTTCCTCATCTGTATAAAGGGTAAAATCAGTACTGTAGGATGCTTGTGATGGTCCAATCAAATACCAGACATAAAAGATCAACCCTAGATTCTGCCATATGGTAGGTTCCAGAAACATCAGTCCAGAGATGTGCCTCTCTTTATTATTGGTGTTGCATTTGTCTAGACATCACTGTGCAGAGACAGGCGACTGTGTCCCTCTGCCTCCCTTTCCATGCTCCCCCACTGGCTGCCTTCCCTTATTTCTTATCGCTGGAAAGTTCTCTGGTTGAAATTACCAACCCTGTTGCTTAGCAGTTCATCTGCTCCTGCCTGTTCCCCTCCTGTCCCCGGGAACTCGGGGCCATGTGTAGCCTCGGCCCATATCCTGACAACATCTTCCTGTCCAACCTGTGATTAGCTCGGGCACCCGCCAGGGCCACCTGGCTCAGTGTCTGCCCCTCCCTGACTTCCAGAGGCAAGAACTGGGTGTGGGAGGAAAGTGGAGATAGGTAGGGAAAAAATGATTTCTCAGACAAAGGGACTCCAGGGCCTCCGATAGACCTCTTTTCCCCGGTCCTTCCTGTGTGGTCATTACCCCTGCTTTTAATTGATCCCTGCTTGCAGAGTGCTTCAGGGAACTAAAACAGCCAAAAATGGAGCTAGGAAAAGAAGGAATCTGCCACAGGGAGAATCTAAACTACCGATTCCTACATAGCTCGTTAGCCTCCACTGAGCAGGTGGGTGAGGCTGATAACTGGGCCAGGGGTGAGCTCCCAGGGTAGAACCTCAGCACCACCTGGCTTCTTCCTGGGCTATAGGTTTTGCATTCTGCAATCCCACCCTTATCTGTGGGACACCGTACAAATCCTTATGCTGGCTAGCCACTTTACAGTTCTCTATTATTTTAATAACTTACTATATATATAAGAAATGCTGTCCTGTGTCTAGCATAGAGTTATCTGAGTTATCTTCTAATTGGGCAATTGTATGGAGGGTAGGAAGCCATCTTTCTGCAGTCAGGGTATAAAAACACCTCCTGTGACCCAAGCAAGGATGCCTCTACTGGAACCAGAAAGGCTGGTCACTGCAGAAGTTGACTTAGTTTCCCAAAGGAGCACAGAGGGCCCTCTGCATAGGGAAGACAGACACCCCAGTCCCTGCTTCCTGAAATTCAAAGCCAGGGAAACCTGTTAAAGATAGAATAGAGAGCATCCCATCAAGGCCTGGTAGAAGCGGGGAACAATGAGGGTCCAGAAAAAAAAACAAAAAACAACTTGAAGGAAGAAAGAACATGGGCTAATGAGGAAGAGCCCAGGATGGCAGAGGTGTGCGGGTTTGTGTGTAGCTGGTGGCTGCTGTCAGAATCCCTGCTGAAACTCGGCAACCTGGCACAGCACTTGTGCCCCCAGGGAGTATGCGGGGGTGTAACCAAGGTGAAAGTGGGAACTGAAGAGGGACTCCAGGCATGGGGCACCCTTGGATCGTCCTCCATGAGGGCTACCACAGGAACATGAGCCAAGGAAGCATTGTGACAAAGGACCAATGGACAGTTGCCAGTCTGGGGAGGCCCCGTGCTCCGTGCTCGAGAGCATCCTCCAGTGGCAGGGAGAACTGGGGCCATTTCGATAGGCTCAGAAGGCAGCAACTTCCTGGTGTGGATGTCAAATGGACGTTCCTGTGAGACAGTGTAAACCCACAAATGTTCTGAGGATGAAGGAACTCAAGAGAGCATCTCAGATTTTCTGCTTATTTGGCGTTTTACTACCTTTTAACTTAAATTCTTATTTGTCACACTTACTCTATAAGAAATACATGTTAACACTAGGAAATACAAATCAAAAGAAGAAAATAAAAATGGCCCATACTCTCATTGTACAGCGATCGAATAATGCTAACATTTTGGTATATTTTCTTCCAGTCTGTTTTCTATACCATGGGACAGTGCATACTATTTTCTAACCTGTATTTTGCGCTTAAAAATGATGTTGATGGGCTTCCCTGGTGGCGCAGTGGTTGAGAATCTGCCTGCTAATGCAGGGGACACGGGTTCAAGCCCTGGTCTGGGAAGATCCCACATGCCGTGGAGCAACTAGGCCCGTGAGCCACAACTACTGAGCCTGCGCGTCTGGAGCCTGTGCTCCGCAACAAGAGAGGCCGCGATAATGAGAGGCCCGCGCACCACGATGAAGGGTGGCCCCTGCTTGCCACAACTAGAGAAAGCCCTCACACAGAAATGAAGACCCAACACAGCCAAAAATAAATTAGTTAATTAAAGTACGCTTAATTTTAAAAAAAGTATTAAAAAAATGATGATGACGTTTTCCCATATCACTTAAAATTTTTTTCCATATCTTTTAAAATGGAAAAATTTTTTTCCGTATCTTTTAAAATATCTTTATCACACTCTATTACATTGTTGTACCATGGTCCAGTTAACAAAGTCCCTATTGTTAGACCCTGAGGTTCTTACAAACCTCTTTTGAGCTCTGACTTTGCGTATGATTCTAAGCCTGGCTCATATAGGATAGGCACACACAGAAGGGCGAGACAGGGTTTCTGCTCTTAGTCACAATTTAACTGAGGACTTCCAGCCAGTATGATGGACTGAGGAGATATGGAAAGGTGCTCCTTCCAACCACGCATATATAAATCTGCATACAATATAACAGAATAAATTAAATTACACATAGGACTCCAAAGAAAGAGAGAGAACTTTTCCAGTGTCAGTGATGAGGGAGGAGCTCAAAGCCAGAGTGTTGGGTGAAACCTGAAGCCATGTTAGTCCAAGGGGGTAAAGGCCCAGACATGCGCCCTAAGGTTTGAATTTATTTTTAATTTTTATTGAAATATAGTTGATTTGCAATGTTGTGTTAGTTTCATGTGTACATCAAAGTGATTCAGTTATACATACATATATAAATATTCTTTTTTTACATTCTCTTCCATTATAGGTCATTACAAGATATTGAGTTTAGTTCTCTGTGCTATACAGTAGATCCTTGTTGGTTATCTATTTTATGTATAGTAGTGTGTATATTTTAACATCCATCCAAGGATAGGAGTTAAGACCTCAAATCTAGGTGAGTTGAGAGGCAGGGATTGAGAACTTCTGGCTTAAATGTAGAACTTCTGAGGGGAGTAGGAAAACTCAGCAGATCTGTTTGGGGGAAGTTTCAACAAAGTTTGCCATCCACCAAGGCCTTGGGTAGAAGAGAGTCAGGTACCAGTAATTGGAAACGCAAGCCCCTAATACTTGTACAAATGTATACCACATAAGTAATGCTTAGAAACTAACATAAATGCTGGTCCAAAACTAGTAAAGCCAGTGGGATGCTAACAGAGGCAAACATACAGTATTATGTAGAGAGATACCACCACCATTGGTATACAGAGGACATGAGATTCTGTAAGGAAACTAATGCCATTGATGAATGAACTCACAATAAAAATTAGAATCTGCAGAAAGCCACAAGCTATCATGAGGGACACTTGGAAGGAGCAGTAAACAGGATAATTAGCATTCCAAGATCTAGGGGAAATAGAACAATCTTAAATAGACTCTAATTTAAGTATATTTAAGCTTTTTAAAAACATAAAAGGAGGAATAAAAATTATAAGAACAGGACAGAGCAATACAGAAATAGATTTTAAAAGTAGACAAAGAGTGCTTCTAGAAATAAAAACTACGTCATTACAATAAAAATTTTATTAGATGTGTGAAGTCGTATATTAGACACGGCCAAAGAGAGAATTAGTGACCTGGAAGATACATTGAAACTTTGAAATGAATTTGAAATAAAAAATATGAAAGAGAGTTAACAGGTGTGTAGTCAGAATACATCTAGTCAAGTACCAGAAAGAGAGAACAGAGAATATGTGAGGGAGGTAACATTTAAAAAGACATTGGCTGAGAATTTTCCAGAATTTAAATAAACTTAAATTCTTAAATTGAAGAATATCAGGTCCCATCAATAATAAAGAAAAACAAATGCACCTCTAGACACTTTGTAGATAATTACAGAAAATAAAACATAAGGAGAAAATCTTTAAAGGGTTTCAGAGATGGAAGATTACACAAAGGAATTACAATTCAACTAAAAGCAGACTTATCACCAGTAAAAATAGATAACATTAGGAAGTATATCTTCAAATCGCTGTAGAGCAATAACTAGCACCCTAAAATTCAAATCCTAACTAAAGTCATTCAAAAATGAAGGGAAAGGAGTTTTTAATACAAACAAAGCCCAAGAGAATTTATGACTCACAGATCCTGGTTGAAAAAACAACTAAAGGGTACAACTCAGTGAGATGGAACCGAACCCGATGGAAGGAGTAGAAAGCCAGAAGCAATGGTGAGAAAAATAACAACAATAGAAAGATAAGCATTTTGGTCAATCTAAATAAGCACTGACTAGAATAACACCAGGAACAAAGAAGTAGATTAAAAACAGTGTTTTTAATTGTTTTTGGATATTGGATAAAATGTTGGATAACAGTAAGTAGCACAGAAGATGGGGGTGGGGTGGGGAGTGGGGAAGTGTACTTACTGTCCTGGATGGCGATAGAGATGTTGATTACCTTTAAACATTGTTAAACCTGAGGAATTTTAAAAAAGTGGTTATTTAGGGGAACCACTAAAAGCAGAATACAATGTACAGTTTTCAAAGCAGTAGAGGCTAAAAAGGAAATAAAGCAGAATCACTCCAATAGGAGGCATGGTAGGAGAAAATAACCGTGGTAATTATTATCAGGTCTGTGAAGTGTCTGGGATTTGATTAATCCTACTTACAAGCTGATAATTTAGCTGTTACTGTTTCATGGATGCTGTTGGGAGACATGAGACTCGGGGGTCAGAGACAAAGGACTTTAATCCTCTCATTCGGCAACCACCATGAGCATCACGTGTGCTTCAGTTCCTCTTGGTCCCTAAGTCCCATGCAAGGGGACACAGAGGGACCTTGATAGATGTTGCAGGTTGGTACGTCTGTGTTGCAGCTGAGGAACACTGTGCTTGGGGAATCCATCTCTTATCAGGCAGTGAACTTGCTCTGTGTCTTAAAGGGAGACATTAACCTCATGCTACAAGATTTTTTTGATGCAAACACTACCCTGAGAAATGACCCAGGAAATGAGCAGTCCGAGCCTTTCTTTCTTGGCTTACCCAGCAAGACATGGAGAAGCAGGAACAAGACAGAGAGTGCTTTCTCTACAGCTACCAAACTCAGAACAAGATGAAAGAAATGAATTAAAACACACCAGCAATCACAATAAACAGAAATTGATTAAATTTGCCTTTTTAATTTTTTTTTTTTTTTTTGTGGTACGTGGGCCTCTCACTGTTGTGGCCTCTCCCGTTGCGGAGCACAGGCTCCGGACGCGCAGGCCCAGCGGCCATGGCTCAAAGGCCCAGCCACTCCGCAGCATGTGGGATCCTCCCAGACCGGGGCACGAGCCCGTGTCCCCTGCATTGGCAGGCGGACTCCCAACCACTGCGCCACCAGGGAAGCCTAAATTTGCCTTTTTAAAGACAGAATTTCTGAGTTTGGGTCTAAAGAAATATGCAATTCATAAGAAACACCTAAAACATAGCTTGCTTTTTTTTGCCTTGGTCTTTGGCCATACTCTACTTTAGCAGATATCTGGCTGCCTGTATAATATGAGTGTGTATTTGTGTATGTGTGTGAGTGTGTGTGTGTTGGTGGTGATGCTGATATACTGGGGGGGGGGGGGTTGTGGTTAATTTCTCTTCTTTTTCCCTCTTTCCTCATCTTTTGTCAAATCCATTCACACCTCTGGAAGGCAGATACAGAACATTTGAGAGCAGTAGCAAGCAAGAAAGGCATACTGTGAAAATACGAAACAAAACAAAACTGATGCATTAAAATAAACAGCAAGTAAAATATATTTAAGGTAAAAAAAACCCCTCCACATTAATTCAGAATGAAGCACCTCATTACCTTTTGACAAAGAGAACAGTATAGCTGAGAGGAACCTTAAAATGTCAAATCCAGTATAAGGCAGCATGAGATGAGTGTCAGGTGAGAAGTTCAAACAGCAAGTGTTGGGAATTCAGACGAGAGGGCAATGGATCTGATGCGAAGTGATCCAGAAATGGGTTCTGGATAAAGGACACACTGCTTTAGATAGACCCCACAGGAGGGTGGCCGATGAAGCATGAAACAAGTAAAATACTGTTTGAGACACTCAAATATGTATCTTGGACTTTATAAACAAAGGGAGAAAATCAGTACAGCATGGACCCCAGTGATTGGCAGATTAAGAGCTTGGTGTTGGGTGGCTAAGGTCAAAAATCTCATCTCTATAAAAGCCTGTGTTTTCCTCTTCTCCCCAAATCTGTAACAAATTCCAACTCTATAGTGACTTGTATGAATAAATGAGCCTCTGTGGCCCTGGGTGTTGTTACAGGTGGTCTGGAACAATCATAGTGCTTTTCTAGAAAAGCATGGACCACTAACAGTTGGGGAGAAGGACACTGCAGTCCAGAGAAATGACGGGTGCCTGGTCTAAGGTCAGCTAGCTCTTGACAGAGCTGGGACCTGAATCCAGACCTTCTTACTCTTTACAGACACTATACACCATACTGAGAATGCTTTGTCCAGCTTCCCCTCTTGGTCTTAGTGTGTTGGCCATAGTCTACTTTGTACTTTGGCAGATGTCTGGCTGTCTGTGTATGAGTGTGTGTGTGTGTATGTGTGTGTGTGTGTGTGTGTGTCTGGTGACAGTGATGAGATATTAGGAGGGTGCGGTTAATTTCTTTCTCTTTTTCCTCTTTCCTCACCCTTTGTCAAATCCATTCACACCTTTGCAAGGCAGATGGGGAAAGAAACTTTGGGTTCGGGGGCGTGGTGGGCATTAAAACCTGGCTCCCTGGACACAGGGCCTGGGTGACTGATGCCCACGTGACAGTGGCTGCTGGAGAGACTCTGGTGCACCTGTCTGGGGACATTGTGGACAAGTGTCCTGAGAATACCCCCTCGGAAGCTGAGACAGGGCATTACCCCATCTTGCGAGCCTAAAGTCTTCTCACTCTCCAAAGCCATGTGCTAATAAGCTGCGAACAGAGCCCCAGAGAGAGATGTCTTCACGAACAACAGCAACAAAAATTGCCACCCCCTCCATCGGGGCTGCAGGCCCTCCCTGCATCTCATTAGGGCCTGGAGGTGGGAGGAGAGCGGCTGGCAGCCACTTTCTCCGCCTAAGTGTCGGACTGACTGATGCCAGTGCGGGCCAGCTGAGGTGGACGGAGTGGGAGGTGCCCCAGAGCTCAGCTTCCAAAAGGCCTTTCAGATGCTGGACTTGTTTATTTGTTCCCTTGTGTGTCAGTTTTTACAAAAAGTATCAGATTCCTGAATCCTTTTGCGCAGGACACTTTTTTTTTAGTCAGATATTCCCCAACCAGCCAGTGCTTGAAGACCTCTTCCACATCTCTGAACCTTGGGGATTTAATATGATTTCTTGTACAGCAGAAACTAAGACAGTATTTTAAATCAACTATACTCCGATAAAAATTAAAAAGCAAAACAAAAATAAATTGTTGTGAAGTATTAAAATAAAAAGGTGAGCAGAGTCGTGTCTTCTGCTGACCTCAGGGCTTGGACTCGCCATAGTTGGCCGCTGCTGACTGGAGGTCGGGGGTGCTCTTCACAGACACCCCCGCTCACTGCCACAGTGAGGACACCACTCACCTCCAGAAGGCAAGCCCCATTGTCCACGCCGGCGATTAGACCACCACATCCTCAGCAATTCCCCTCATTTTCTCCCCCACTTATTTCCTCATCCCTTCATGTTTGTACTCTCAAGTTCCCAGCCTTCCAAGAAAGCTCACCTTGGCCTGGAAGTGGGGAGTGAGACGTGACATGGCCACAGTCCCCTCTGTCCTCTCATGAAGGAGCAGCAGCCCCACCTGGCCACCAGTATTGGAGACACTCTGCCCTCTCACCTTCTCCCAGATTTTCCCTCCCAGTTTGTTCTACCCCAGCATTAACTAATGCACCTTATCCTACTCTATTTGCGTCATTTCTCTTTCCAGAAAATAGGGCTGGGGGTGAAGGAGGGACTTTCACAGAGAGAGGGATGACAGCCCACAGGAAAGGACAGGAGGTGGCTTCTCTCAAGGACTCTTTTTTTCCCAGCAAAGACAAGCCATGATGCCAGCATTTGCAGCTTGATTTTGGGGTCCTGCCCACCCAGGAAGCAGGGCGAGCTGGGGACCAGCAATGTTGGTGTGGCAAATAGTTTATCTTGATAATGACGTTTTTGAGCTAGCTTCCTGGAAGTGGCAGTGAACTTTTCGGCAGTCGTCAAATCATAAAGTGCTTTGTTACCATTTCTTACCGAGGGTGGGGAAATTGCAAAGTTCACAAAGTTCATCCAGATGGGAGTGGGCCCCAGGGAGAGGTTGCAGCGTGGGGAAGCCCAGGCTGGAGGGAGAGCTTCCCTCTGTACGCCCAACACATGCTTGACATGTCAGAAGACGTTCAAGGCTGTTGGTCTTCTGGAATGAAATCCTCAGGATATCTTCCCAGCACCAAAGCTGTAGGGCTCCACCTGCCTGGGGCTGGGGGAGAGAAGGAGGGCTGACTGTTCCCCGGAACCACAGCTGGCTCAGCTGGGAGGAAGATAAGGAAGGGGTGCCTCATTCTCATTCATCCTGCTGGGCCTGCTGGTGGTTCAGTGTGACAAGATGCAAGCCATCCCACATGTGCAGATGTGAAGGCAGTTCTGTGAAAACCAAACACAAGTGAATAGCCAGGTAACTTCTTTCTCTGGGGTAAACTGAACATACTCAGAAGGAAGTGGTCAGCTTGCCTTTGGTGAGGCTCCAGAAAGCTCAGTTTGGGGTCAGGAGCAGGCTTGGCAATGTCATCGCGTTTTAGTGTTTGCTCCTAAGCATCCTTGTGGAGAGGAGCCTGTACCTTCTCTGCGTCCTCCCCCATCTCCTCTGCCAGCTCCTTTATCTCCTGGCACTTTGCCTTCTTCAGTTCTCCGTACAGAACCGGGGAAGGAGAGATGAGTAAGTGCTTCTGTTACGTGGATGCTCCTGACCCATCCATCAGAAGTGGCTTCCCTGGGGAAGACTTTCCTGCTGGGTGTGCTTTCTGTCTCCTTCCATCTTTTCACCCTCAACATTCGCCCTCCCCTCCCTGGTCCCTTGCGTCAAAATGAAGTATTGTAGGGGCTTCCCTGGTGGCGCAGTGGTTAAGAATCCGCCTGTCAATGCAGGGGACATGGGTTCGAGCCCTGGTCCGGCAAGATCCCACATGCCACAGAGCAGCTAAGCTCATGCGCCACAACTACTGAGCCTGCGCTCTAGAGCCCGTGAGCCACACCTACTGAGCCCACGAGCCACAATTACTGAAGCCCGCGTGCCTAGAGCCCGTGCTCCACAAGAGAAGGCACTACAATGAGAAGCCCGTGCACTGCAACGACGAGTAGCCCCCGCTCGCCGCGACTAGAGAAAGCCCGTGTGCAGCAACAAATACCCAATGCAGCCAAAAATAGATGATAATAAATAAATATTTTTAAAAAAATGAAGTATTGTATAGATTTCTCCTTTGCTTCTGTTGGAACATCAGTTCCGTGAAGTCAGGGTGAGGATTCACGCTCTGGAGCCTGGAGGTGAGGATTCGAGTCCTGGCTCTGGTACCCACCTGGCGTGGCTTTGAATGGTCACTTCACTTCCCTGAGTCTCTGCTTCCTTGGTCATAAGTTGGGGAAATCATAGAAGCTGCCTCTCAGGGTGACTGTGGGGATCAGCTGAAATAATGCGAGTTGTCTCTGTCAGCAACATGTGGCACATGCAGTGAGCTGGGCACGCTGCTGCTCAGACCTGGATTTGCTCCAGGGTGGAACAGGCAGGCCCGGTGACAAACGGAAGAGGCAGAAGCCAGCCTTGTGTGCCACCGAAGGCCAGCCAGCCCCCTGTGTCCCTTCCCTCTGCCCCCCACTTAAGCAAATGGATAAGACCATGTAGCGTCAGCCAGGGGACAGATGTCTTGGTACAGAAGAGCCGGATCTCCCAGTAGCCAGGGACCAGGCCACACTGGGAGACACAATTGAATTTTCCCCTTTCATCTGACAGCTCAGGACTGGATGTTACTTTCCAAATGGAAGCAGTTCTGGAAGGTCATTGGGAACAGTGAATTGTGTTTATGCTGGTGTATGTTTAATTCCGTCTCATTACAGCTGCTGTTAAGGCTGCATTATAATAATTGCTTTAGTTCTGCTTTGGTATTTTTGGGCTTCTTGAATGTAGCTGTAATCTTTGTCTATATTAAAGCAAGCACATCCAAGGAGCAGGACAGCGTTATTAAACCAGCTAAACAGATGCTGGTGGGGGGCGTGGAGCAGACAGGCAGGCAGGGAGTGGAGCCATGTCCAGGGGGCCCGGCAGCAGCAGCAGGAGGGGGTTCTGGCCTGAGGCCCAGCACAGACTCACCCTGTGACTCTGAGCGAGCTGCAGCTACCTGTCTCAGGTCCCCCATCCGTTATGTGAGTTGCAAAGTCTATCTTGGAGGTGCTTACAAGTTGTTAGGAGAAAAGCATTGCTGGCAGAGAGCCTGGTGGGAGGATGCCTGCGTGGGTCCATGGAGGAGCCTGTCTGCTGGAGGAAACCTCCCTTGCAACCCCCAGCAGAGGGCCATGTGACCTCTAGGGTCCAAGAGATGGTATGCAGACAGTGCCCCAGTCCCCAGGGAACATTTTGCTCTGGTCTTCCTTTCTTCACTCCCTGATCTGGTTTTTTTTTCCTTCAGAATTTAGTTTGTTTGCACCATCTCCACGCTCAGCACAGTCCTTTACATATGATGTCTTAGCCACTTGAGGAGGCTTTCCTCGAACCCCAGATCACTGTGGCCTCTGTCGTCCCTTCAAAGGGCAGTGGTGCCGTTTTGGAGGGCAGAGTACTAAGTGCCCTCCTGGACCAGGACACTCATGTAGCGCTTCCTGTATCCCACATTCTGTTCTCAGCATCCACCTGCCGTATGAATTCACGATCCTTACAACAATCCTATGAACTAAGTACGGTGTCATCCCCTTTTAAGAGCAGAAGGGGGCTCTGGCCAAGAAATTTGCCCACATAACCAGTGAGTGGCAGAGCCAGAATTTGAATCCAGCCCAGGGTTGGGTTCACCTTTTTGCCCTCTCCATCTGTCTGCTTCCCCCTACCTCTGCCCCTTGCCCCCTCCTCAAGCTGGGTGGGTCCTCCAGGCTGCTAAGTGAAAAGTCGTCAGTAGTTGCTTTCGTGCTGGAGACCACCTGCCCAGGCAGCCGTGTAGCACAGGTGTGGGTCAAGATGACTGTTAAAGCAGTTGGGGGTCTGAGCACCAACTGAACAAAATACACCTTTTAGTTCCTCACTTCTCCCCCAAGTATGCCTTTGCCTGGGAACTGTGGGCATTGCAGAGGAAGTGAGAGGAGGGAAGAACTCTTGAAGTCATGTCCCTGTCCGCCTGCAACCCCACCTTGTGCCTGAGCCATGCCACACCTGGCTATTTCCAGAAGGATTCCTGTTTATCCTCCCATTTGTAAAGACTTACGTATGAAGAGGGTTTCAAAGGCTTTCCCAGGGCCTTGCCCTATTACTTCCTTATGCAAAATAGTCTTCATTGTATGCAACTGAAATATACAGCCTATTGCAGCTTAAAGTCTACAGACTCATGGAAGCTCAATGCTTAAGGGACCCCAAAGTCAATGCCCCACTGCAGGAATCCCTTCCAAACATCTCTGCCTGAGGCCATATATAACCTCGCCTCACACACGCAGGAACATGGGTGCCACCTCCATCACACGGCAGCCCATTTCATTTCTTGAGCAGCTCTAATCATTAAAAAGTTCTTCCCTGGATCAAAGTCCCCCTGCTGATAACTTCTACTAATCAGTCCTAGTTTGATCTCAAAAATATCAAAAGATCTCAGTTTGTCTCTAGCACAAAGTATACTCATATAAATGCTTCCTGTTCTTCCTTTACCACATTCCAGTCCAAATTTTGGGCAACACCACATATTGCACTGAGAGTTGGAAAATATAAAGAAAATAAGATGTGGTCTTTGCGGTTGTGTATTAGTAGCATTAACAACTGCGAAGTACCAACTTTGGACAAACTGCCTCCTTCTTACGGATTTGTTTATTGGTGTGGTCAAGTGCACTCATACTTGTGTACAAGCCGTGTCCTCTTTTGACTATAAGAAGAACTGTGAAACTGGCTTCCCACGAGGCCGACTCGCTCGTGTGCCTCCCTTTCTCCCACGTCATCTTCCGGGTCACCCTGCGTTCACTGCAGTTTTAATCTCTATTCTTGGTTTTCCTTAATCAGCCCATCCAAGAACCCTCTCCAATCCTCCCATCCCTCTTTCCCACAGCAACGTGACACTTTCCCCTAAACACTGTCCTTAATTAGTTAACAGAATTTCCCTCCATGACACAGGCTGCTCTCCCCCAGAAAAACCAGTGACAGATATGAACACCATTTGTTCTAATTAGTTCTGATATTTCACACACCATATTTGTGAGCTTTTTGGGAGGGAGGGGAGGTAGGCAGAGAAAATGCTTCTAGTAAAAGAACAGCAGGGAGGCTTAGCTGAGGGGAGAGGTGGAGTTTGGGGTCTTCTTTTGTCATTGCCCATAAAACCTTTGTTAAATCGGTGCTACCTGGCCTGAGGACACTTCCTAGCACCGCTGTTTGCCTGCGTTGGGCCTCCCGGGGATGAGACCCTTGTCTTTCCTTATTCCAGTGACTTATAAAGTTCCTGACTGAGTGATCTTTTCTCCTTTGTGACAGAAATCTATGCAAGGTGAGGGGGCCCGGCATTGAGACCTGGGAAGTCTAGACATGGTGCTGTCTCTCTGTCCTGCCCTTGGCTTGTTCTGTGATCTTGGAAAGACCATTGAATTCTCAAAGGCCGTTTTGCGGTCTAACGGCTGTGTTTTAGGGAAGGGGAGGGGGAAGAGGGAGATAAGATCATATCTTGAGCTGCTGGAATAGATGTCTCTCAAGATATGGAATATTGGCAATTATAGACTGTAAAAATTAGGAGTAGCTCTTGACATAGAAAATCAATCCTCTATTCCTCTGTCCCATTTTCTGTCATCTGTTTATACCCTGCAACGTTTATGTTTATCAGTCCGAAGGGCTGAACATACACTTGGGGTATCCCAAAACTCGGCCACCGTCTCATGAGCTGTGCTAGAAATCTGCAGCTGAGATTGGAAATCAACGCTGGGCTTTTCACACATTCGGGTGTCACAGTGCCTAATCCAAAGTGGGTGTTCCCTAAAAGTTGGTAGGACCAGATATGGGGCAGAGTTCCAAGCCTCAGCGTGGTATTATGGAAAGAGCACTGGAAGGGGAGTCAGAACCTCTGGGTTCCCTCACTACTTGGCTTTGTCACCTCAGCCAATGCATTCACATCTCCAGGCCCATTCACTCATCTCTAAAACTGGAGAGTTGAAAAGTTCTCTAAGACTCATAGTAGTTCAAAGTCCATGATTTTATGACCAAGCCTGGAAAAAAGAAATGAGGGTATTTTAACAACCTTGTTGGTGTAGGGAATGGGTAAAGCCAACAGGGTGAGCCTGAGCTTCAAGCTTGAGGGATCCCTGAGGGATTTCTCTCCCAAAGGGCTGCCTCTGTGTGATTCTCTTGGGAATAACGGGGCAGGCCTGTCCTGCTCCTCAGACTGTCTTGAACCTTATGCCCCGCTATTTGGGGAGCTGGACACACGTACTGGTCCTTATTTATCCTGCCCTTGCCCCTTTGCACCCTCTCTGCTCATCTGAGCATTGCCTGCCGTATCGTGACCTCCACCTACCCCAGCTGTCTACCCAGCCATTCCAGGGAGGCAGATGCACAGCCCTCCCACAAGGCAGGAGGGTAGAGAGCTATAGTGGGTGGTACTTAAGAGCGTGGCCTGTGGGGTCAGCCCAGGTGTGAACGCCAGCTCTGCTGTCACCAGCCCTCTTCCTGCTCTCCCTCAGCCTCGGTTTCCTCATCTGGAAAGTGGTGGTGAGAATCGAATGAAAACCAAACCAGAAACTGTGTAAAGTGCTTAGCACCGTGCCTGGCCTCTGGTAAGCGCTCGATAAGTAAATGTTAATTGTAGTTGTGTTGATTTGTTATTTGTGAGAAATCTTCCTGACCTTTTCCTCCAATCAGACGCTTTCCTTGCCAACCTTCATTAGTGATGGTTTCTTTTTGCTTTTGAGCAACTAGAAAAGTGGCATTTAATCCCATCCTTCCCTCTGTGAGCTCTGAATCTTCCAGAAATAGACCAAAAGTCAGATAAAGATGAAACAAATCAGCTTTACTGCTGGTAAAGCTGGATTAGGGAAAGAAAACTGGACCTAAGAACCGCTCTTCCAAATATTTCTCCCCAACTCTAGACCCGGATTTGCGCTGGGGGAGGGTTGCATGGGCAAGGGCAAAGATCCCGCAGGGGGCTCAGAGAGGCCCGAGGTGTGTGCCGTCTTTAACACGTGAACTCTGCTGGGCAGAGAGAAGCAGCTCCTGGGGGTTTGAAGCCTGCCTGTCCAGTCATACATCACTCTTCTTTCAGAGCAGGCGGGGCTTACTCAAGGGACAGGATGGAATGGGGTGAAAAGGGTCTTCCTGAGAGCTCAGCAAGGGTACAAGTTCCTAATTCCTGGGGTGAGGCAGAAAGACGGGGAGAGGGAGAGTACAGTTCCCCTTATAACCTACTGGTAAGAATTTCCTTGTTTCCGGACACAATGGCTTCAACTGTGCGAAGATACCAGAAACGCATATAAACTGACTCTTAGAGAAGCTTTCCGGAAGTTATTGTAAAAAATCTTACATGTCTTCCCTATCACATTCTTTAATATATCTTTTTTTTTTTTTTTTTGCGGTACGCGGGCCCCTCACTGCTGTGGCCTCTCCCGTTGCGGAGCACAGGCTCCGGACGTGCAGGCTCAGTGGCCATGGCTCACGGGCCCAGCCGCTCCACGGCATGTGGGATCTTCCCGGACCGGGGCACAAACCCTTGTCCCCTGCGTCGGCAGGCGGACTCTCAACCGCTGCGCCACCAGGGAAGCCCTAATATATCTTTTTACTATAAAAGCAAGGTAGGATTATTTTAAAACTTAAAGTATGGAAGAAGTATATAACAGGTGAAGGTCCCCTGAACTCTGTGATCAAGTCCCTCACTTCTTTCCCAACCAAAAGTCCATTAACAAGTGTTACGTCCACAGGACATTTTGAAACAATTTATATAAGCAAGGTTTGGGGATCTAGGGATAAGCTGATTAGTCACATGCTCCTGCTTGGTCGATGTGGTATAGGAAAGCCCTTTCCAGGTGCCCTGGGCCGTGTGAGTTGGGAAGAGCATCCCTGCTTAGTTTGTGTCCTCCTATCAGGTCCCAGTGTTTGTGCCTCTCTACCTGTTTCCTTCCTTCAGTGTCAGGAATGTTTGGCTTGGGCTGGATTTCTGCATCTCCAGGGTGACCTACTCACTTCTAAAATGCAGCTGCTTCCAGGAGACAGGCATCCCTGGAGACAGGCTTTAGGCTATGACAATGGCTCCATCTTACCCCAGTCAGAATTAGAGCGTCTTGTATACTGAAAAGGAGAGGTCGTGTGGTTGATTGTTGCAGGCTTCTTGGTGTCAGAATCCTTTGTTCTTGCAGCTGTCCATGTAGGTCAGGTCACGAGCCAAATGTTATTCTCTGTTCGGCAACTTTTTATCTCTATGGGAATGGAAAAGTGTTATACCCATAAAGGTTAGAGCCTTGAGAATGGGCTATCCTGTATATAAAATCAGGCCATAGGTAACATTCTTAGCTCAAAGCAATAGAAAACAAAGGTTAAAGTTAAAGAAACAGATCTATAAGGGAGTCAGATTTGTTCTTCCCTATTATAATATCAGCCCATGATGAAAATCTGGTAGAAGCTCCGAGACCCAAGGGTTCAATCACTGCATAGTCCCCCTCTATCCCCTCTTCATTCTGCCCTTGCCCCACCACCTGGCAAGGTTTGCAACCATCCTACTGACCTCCCCCACCCCCGCCGGTATCCCTTGTGCTGGATGTGGTCTCCCTGAGAATGGCAGCTTCGTCACCCAAGCCCCACAGTTTGGCCTTCTGTTTGGGTGTCCTGCACCTAGACTCTCTCCCCACTCCTGCTTCTTCCTCTCCTCTCTGCATGTCAGGGGGCAGGCTCTACCCCTCTTGACCCCAACATTCTACCCCCCTTTGTTGGTTCCTTGCCCAGGGCTAGCTGCAGTTTCTGGGATTAGTCCTCCCTCCCCACTCAGGTCAATTTCTGAGTCATTGACCCCAGGCTGGGGAGGCCTTGATATGTCCCCATGGCCCCAAGCCCTGGACCTTGCCCTCTGCCCCTGCCTGGACACAGGGCACTGGGCTGCAGGGTGACCCTGCAGTGGACAGTCCACCCTTGCAGCCTGGATCTCTCCTGCCCTGGCTGTCATCACCCCGGGTTGCCCCACTCCCAGCAGGAGCCCCTCATGTTCTGTGCCGTCGAGGCCATGTCATTGGTGATATGTGAAGCTGTCACTGCTATTTCCCGTGAGACATCAACTGTCACTCAAATACTGAGCAATCTCCCTAGTTTGCTGTTCTATTGGGCGATTTATTTATTGTTACTAATACTCCATCAGAAAAATATTGATGTCCCTTTAATACATGATTTTAACAGGCTTTCTCTAGGAAGTTTCTTGTATTTGGGGGCAGATTTTCTCCCTAAGGGACACAGCCCTAATTTTATCTTGAAATTGAATAAGAAAATAAGATGCATGGGGAACCTGTTTCATAGGCAACATTCTTAGGCTGCAGAGCACACCTGCACACAAGGGACAGGAATTGGGGGAAACTCGGGCAACCTGTCAGGCACTGGGTGTGTGTTTGGGGTGTCCCCATCACTCACTTCCAGCCTTGCCTACAGAGAAATCCTTGGTTGAGAAATATTTCTGCCTTTTGTTTCAAAACTTGGTTTTCTTGGTTCACATTAGACTCATTTATTTCACTTAACACTTCTATAGCACTCACCACGTGCCACGCACTATTCTGAACACTTGCATGTAATAATCTATTAAATTCTTAGACAGCCTAGCAAGGCTGTCTTACACTATTATTCTCCCCATTTTACAGATGGAAAAACTGAGGCAGAGAGAGGTTCATGAAACTGCTCAAAGTTACACATCTAGTAAGCCTAGCAGAACAAGCGTTAAAAGTCAGGCCGCCCCGTGCCAGGGTTTGCGTGTCTGCCTGCTGTCCCAGGCTGCCTCCTAGCTACGGGGTTCCTTTTCCTCTGCTGTGGACATCTACTCTGGGGCTCAGGTCCTTGGGAGATCCTTGCCTTGTTCTCACTCCACGGGAAATTGCATGTGTCAGGAGTAAACACACATCTTTGCTGCCCGACATGTGGGATTTTTTTCCTTCTGGCATCCATTTCCTTTACCTGGAAGGATGAATCGAAGAGCTGAGTCAATGCTGTGTAGATGCAAGCATCTGATTTGTCCTCAGATGAACTTGTAACAAAAATCGGCATCATGCTAGTCCACTCGGCTGCTGCACTCTGCTTCCAGTTATGGTCAAGGACCTTCACTGACTGTTCCATTCATCTTGTCCTGGATCCATCTCGTGGCTGTTTGTGGTTCCAGGATCAGGGAGCCCATCTATTCCCCTGGCATCTGTGACATTCCTGCCCTTCTCCTTCAGGCACTGGGAATTGCTTGTAGTATACCAGTCCCCACAGTTTGTGTCCTTATTTCTCAATGTGATACGAAAAGGGAAAGTGAGATGGCGGGGCAGGAGGCTGGGATGAGAACGCTGTGCGCTCTAAGCAAATGTCCTCGCTGCTTCTGACTAAGACGTGGGGGGTTATACCGTGGGTGGTCAGAGAAGATGGCTGCTGGCGATTCTGGGTTCCCTGTGCTTGCAGAACTCGGCTGTAGAGCAGCAGCAGGGCAGGGAGGGCTGGGCTGGGAATTAGGAGAACTGTCCTGGTACCAGCCCCAGTTTCCTCCCCTGGATAACAAAGGGCTCAGGTCAGACATTCTCTTGGCTTTTCTGGCGCTGAAGTCCAAGGGTCATACATGGCGGGGGGTCAGTGGTATAGCAAGGAGGCCAGGAAGGCACCCCATTCCTAGAATTACACTGCATGGGGCTGATCCATTTGTTAGAGCCGGACGCTGTGCTCAGAGGAAGGGGGAGAGGTACGGGAGGGCTGTGGAAGTGAGAATTGGCATTTCAGGTGCCAGCTCTGGCATTCATTAACAGGGCACCTGATTAACAGCACCCGCTCAAATGACCTTCCCAGACTCCCTCCTGCCGCATTCCACTCCATTCGATACCTGGATACCTGCTCCCCAACTTTCTAGGAGCTTCTTAGTCACATTTTTCTCTAACCATGAGTGTGATACAATACCAACATCTACCCCTCCCCAACTCCCCTCCCTGACCAGGCCACTGTCAGGCTCCCTGCCCATGATGGATTTTTCAGGCTTCACTTAGTGACATAACCGTCCCAGTAAAACATACAAATGGCCCAACCGTGGATCCTAATGTGCAGTAAACGGTTTTTCCCCTCATGTCATTTCTTATGGGAAGAAATTGGCTTTGTGCTTCTCCTGCACTCCTCTCCCCCCCCGCCCCCCCATAGATAGACTCTGCTGGGGGAGGGTTGCCAACACTTCTTCCTTCACCTGCCAGGCTGTCAGCTCAGCTCTGGGCACCACTCGCTCATAGGGGTGGCGGGATGTGCAGTTCGGCTTTGATTAACTGTCCCTTGCGACGTTAATTTCCAACAAGAGGCTCAATCAGTTGTCTGGCGGGCAAAGGAAGGTGGGGAGGTGGTGGAGGGAGACGGCGAGGCTCTGATTGGTTTCCGTTCTTTATTTGCCTGCTCTGAAGGCCCCACCTTCTGCAGTAATCCCTTCTTCCTTCAGCCTTCCTCCCTGGCTGGATGAGCTCTGCCCTTTACTCCGTCTTCCTGTGTTCTCTTACACGTGAAACAGGAGACCCGATGCTCCTCTCTCTCTGCCATGTGGTAAGGCTGGAGGGGGTCTCTCAGATCTCCGATTAAGGATATGAAGTAACCTCCAAACTGACTAGATGGAGTAATCTCCAAACCCCAGGAGAGAGGGCTCAGTGATGTTAGACTCAGTACCTTTGGATGCAAGCTCAGTTCCTGGACCCCGGCAAGGTCAGTTCACCCATGTCTCTGGACTGACTGTGCCTAGCTAATCCTTAAAACTGTGCTCATGGTCTCCTTCCGCCCCTTGGTCCATTCCTGCTCAAGCCACTCCTTGAATGGCTTCACTTCTTCCCCTCCACTCTGAACTGGGGCATCTCCTCAGACTCCAGCCTGGGCCATCTACTTTTGTCTATAAACATTCACAGTGGACACTTCTGGAAGTACATGCAAATGATCTGGAGGAGGGTGGGCTATTTGCTGAAAAAGAGTTTGGTGATGACGCGATGTCCTGTCCTTGGTGGTGGAATTGCCCCGTCCTCAGGCAGCAAATTCCTAGCTGCCCTGCCTGTCCTCCTGCCTGCCTTCCTACCAGCTGCCTTCTGCATGCCTAGGAAAGCAGGAGACTCAGCAGGGCTGTGAGGCTACAGCAACGTGCTTCCTCCTTTTGCTGCTACTGCTGGCTTTGCCTCCACGACCAAAGAGGAAGCTGGTCCTCAACGCTGCACCACGAACAGAGACACAAGAATGTGTCTCTGCTTATGCGTCTTCTCGTCCCTGCATGAAGCTGCCCCCATAGTGTCTTGGATTGCTGAATGCCTCTTTGGTGGCAGCTGGCTTCTCACCTCTCCACCTGGCCAGCACTGGGGCAAGGGTCGCTGCATGCCCGGCACTGAAGGATGCAGGTGCGCGTGTATCCAAGCATGCATCTTGCATGCAGAGATTCATTTTGGAGCAATACCTGTGCATGTGGCTCAAAGGCATAGAATAGCTATACATAGTACCTAAGAGGTACTCTGATGGGGAGATGCTGTTTTGAAGACATAATTGTACCTAAACAAAAGGAAAGTCCTTCACAATGTTAAGAAGTTGTATAGAAACGTCAGGGCTGACGATAGTAATGATCACTCTCCTGGGACTCCGTTACTCAGGGTGTTGTCAGACCACACCCCCACGGTGAGCTGCGAGCGAAGGAGAAAGGGCAAGAAAGCCCAGCTGGTGCTTCCTGCCGCCTTGGACACGGAGATGGGTCCATTCTGGAGCCCGTGTTTCTGGGTGAGTAAAGACAAACCAGCAAGTGCTGGGGTACCGTGGCCAGGGTGGAAGGTGCCTGGGTGCTACAAGCACTGCTGGGGAGCCCTGAGCTTTGGCCTGAGGGGAGATGGTGGCGGTTGACAAAGATCTTGAAGGATTTTCACGTGGAAAAGTAATCAGCCAGCTCCAAGTTGCTCCTGAGGGTGAAACTAGGATGGAGGAAGAATAGGATCAGATGACTGATTCCTCCCCCAGTTTGACCCTCCCCACAGTCATACAAGTGGCTTCATTCACTCCGGCTGTCGAGAGGGAGAAGGCAGCGCCTGAGACCAGCTGTCAGCTCAGCTGAAGGATTCTTGCATTTGGAGGAAAGTTCAGCGAGAGACTGTGTGAGGGATCTTTCCTTTCAAGAGCCGTGGGTTCTAACCAGTTTTCCTCCAAAGAGGAAATCTGAACCAGGAACCATAGGCATAAGGAGATCAAATAACCTCTAGAAGTTGAGATACCCACCCCCCGAAATCCACATTGCCTTACGTCTTCGTGACTTCACGGACCCCGGAAAAGCTCACAGCTTCTCATGACAACAGTCCAGTTGGAGATTTGGGTTCCAAAGGAGAAACATGGGGATGAAGAGGACAGTGGCTCTTCGAAGGGCTTTCTAGGGTTCGGAAGAGTTTGGGTGACTCCCTCCTGTCACTTAGCCCCATGCAATATCCTGTCTTGTCTTGCCTCTGCAACCAAACCTGTCAGTGGCCCTGGGAGACAGGACCAAGAAGTGGGTGAGGTACACAGGGCGTGGGGGGGGGGTGACTAAACCCCTAATTTAGGAGACAGAAAGCACGACAGTGAAAACAAATCTATCTGGAAGCCTCCAGCAGATTTTAGACACCTTGATTAATCATAACTTGCCACACGTTATTTCCCTATAAACGAACTACAGTGTTACTCATATAAACAGCTTTATCTTGACAGCTGCAAAATGTCAGGATTTAATGTCGAATGAGCAGAGATATACCATATGTTACCACTCCAGGCCTGGAACACACAAATTCATAGCATATTGCCTCATCCTGAAGAGGTGATTACAAAAGAGGGGCTAGGTTTTCGCCTTGCCATGACTGTGCATGCCATGTCCAAGTCCCCTGCCCCTTCTCCCTGGCTGAGCTGTAATGACTGAGAAGTGATACAGACGAAGGCTCTGAGGTTGCCAGCAGTGAGCTAGACGGCAACCCAGGAAGTGCAGATGTGGTTGTGTTGCTGTATTTTAAAAAATTGACTCAAATAAATACAGGTGTACCACACTGGGAAACCCGTGGTTCCAGTACAATAATAAGGGGGCAGAAAAGGCAGTGCATTGCTGGTATCCTGCTGAGGGGGATGGCTGCTACCTTTGCCACAATAAAAAGGCTACAAAAGATACCAAACAATAGTCAGAAACAAGTTAAATACAAGAGGAAACACAATGCTCATGAAAATAAAGTTTGCAAAGGGACTCTTTACCTAGGGGTCGTTTTATCCCCCAAAGAAGAAATTTCTCCAATAGACTGCTCCTAGCTAGAAAACGGCCTAGGACATATTTTCATAGAGGGGACGGTTTCTTATTTTCTTTGCTTCCTTTTCTTTCCCCTTCTGTAGCTCTTTTTCACTTTAATTTAGCGTAAATCAGGGATCGGTACGGTCAAGAGCGCCCACTGCCTCTTTTTATAAATACAGCTGTACAGGAGCACGGGCTCACCCATTCGCGTAGGTATTGTCTGTCTGCTTTTATGCTGCACATCAGAGTTGAGTCCATGCAACAGACACCATATGGCCCCACAAGTCTGAAAATGTTTACTCTCTGGCCCTTTACAGAAAGGGCTCAAACTGTAGATGTGTTTATGTCACTCCCCAGTGTAAACACTTTAGGCCTGCTATCCATTAATTTTTGGCCACCCGGGAGTCAGTCCTCTTCTTTGGCTCTAGAACCCTGATTCCCCTTTAAGGAAGCGCCACCCACCTTGCCTGGTGCTGGTGGGACTGTCAATTAAGGATCAGGCATGTGGCCGCAGCTTGGTGTCAGATTCTTGCTGGACTCTGGCTTGCCAGTGGAATGGGGTACAGTTGATTTGCCCTATTGGTAGCTCCCTGAAGCCCTGGAGTCCCAGAGCAGCCCTGGTTTTTTCAGTCCTTTTCCTAAACTACTGGTTGTGCTTCAGGTAGGTGAGCAGCCTTCATACTTCCATTACATGTGTCTTCTTACTTGCGTTAAGCGAGAACTGGTTTCTGTTGCTTATGACCAAATATTGTGTAGTGATGTCAGCAGCCTCTCAGTAGCCTCTCATCATCTGTGGGTTGGGTCCAGAGGGAGACCTGGTCTACAGACATCCCTTGGCTTGGTCTTGGCTCACTTTGAGAGCCTACCCACCCCTTCTTCTCTCTTAAGTTCCAATGCTCCGTACCCTGAGGGTATGCTGCACACTCCAGCTACTCTTTTAAAATTACTAGTTTACAGGGCTGTATTCCTCCACCTTGCTATGAGCTCCTTGGAGATCAGGAAATGGTCTTGTTTATCTATATCCCCAGAGTGTGGAAAGGTTGTTGACTGTTAGAAGAATGAACCTCTATGTTCACCACTGGTGCTGTGTTTGCCTGTTAAGTTATAATCTTGGTCTACACCAATAATTCCCCAACCCAACTCAACATCAAGTCACCTGATTTTATTCCCTGGCCCCAGTTGCTGGCCCCTAGTCGGGTCTGTTCAAGCCCTGAATTTGTACTCACTGCTGGGCTGGGGTTCTGGGTTTCTTCCCAGGCCGGTTCCCCTGCCCTCAATCCCTGGGTTCTGTCTTCCTCATCTCAGTACAGCAGTGGCTGACAGTTCTGTACCAGGGCCTTGTAGTTCATGGCTGCCTGACACCACACGGTACAACTCCTATCCCCTGACACCCTCAAGGGAGGCATGAACCTTCCAGATGCTTCTCACCCTCTTGGGTTGCCTTTTCTGCCCTTCTGGGGTCTACACCTGGATCCTGGCAATGTGTTGCTGACCTCTTGCCAGGCACCCTCTGGCAGGATGGTGCTTTTGCCCCAGTGGTACAAGCAGCCAGGGCAGAAGTGTGTGCTAAGCACCTCCGTGAGCCTTTTTCTGGAGGGAGAGTCTTTAGTTCTTTCCTTTTGCAGAGAAGAAAACAGTCCTCTGGGGAGCACACAGCTGACAAGGTTTAGCAGGACAGTTAAGCTGAAACCCCAGTGCTTCTGGTGCAGCTCCTTTCTCCTGGGCCTGATGCATGGGGCCATCTTGGAATTTGGAACTCTTCGTGCCCCAGGTCCACCTACAAGAGATAAGCATAGTGATGTTTGCAGGTTCCTTGGGGAGCGAGACAAATCCCTCTCTCTGACCCATTTCTCTCTTGCTGTCTACTTCATGGTGGGCCAGAGCTCTCTGAGTGTAAGATCCTGTCTGGATGTCAGAATCTTAAACATTAATACTAGTGATTCTCTCTCTCTAGTGTTCTTATGCCACACGGGCTCTTGGAATGTGCAGAGCATCCTGAGTCCCAATCCCGCTGCCCAGGGTCAGGAAGGGTACTGGGTTCCTCGCCAGTTGGTGGAGTCATCCAAAGAAGCAGACTGTCCCACACCCAGCCCTATAAGTCCAAACACAGGAGCCTAATTTTGCCCAAAGAAGGCCTAATTCTCAAGACCAAGCCTCCTTCTGGGCTTCTGAGCTCACTTCTAAAGGTAACTGGTAGATGCTGTCTCTGTTGCCAGGAACTCCCCCAGGAACCATGAGGTCAAATACAGATGGGGTGAGTGAGGAGTGAATTCGGTGTAGAGGATGAGCAAACATCCTGAAGCGCCCGGGATAGGCCAGCATCGTCAAACAGGCTACTCAACTGTTTTTACAAACCTTCAGAATACCCCTCAACTTCTGGAATCTGTGGCTCACGACTGTGTCTCTAAGACTGTCTTTCACACTTAGCATGCACAAAATCTTTGCCTGACCACAAGCCATGTACTTGACTTGGAGCCTGGTCCTGGCGTCTTTTGGAACCCCGAAGGGCAGCTGGACCTCAGCCTCCTGCCCTCTCCTCCTCTGGCCCCAGTTGGCCCAGGACTAGGGCCAGCTCACCTGCCTTGGCCTTGGGAGGCTCCCGTGATGGGGTTAGAAAACGGAGCCGATGAGTTAGATACTGTCTCCACTCCAGCTCCTGGTTCCCAGCTCCGAGCTACTGGCAGAACCTGGTCATAGCTTGCCTTTTCCATCACTGGCCTTTTTCTTCTGTTTTAAGGACTTGACTCTGGAGCTCAGAAGACATCAGACACCTAAAATAGAAATGTCTACAGGAGCAAAGAGTTAGCATCTAATCATTACCAAGTGAAGTGGTTTCCCCTTCCTGTGGGCCCAGGGCCCAGGGCCCAGGGCTGCTATAACACATAGACTTGGATTTCAAGAGAGTAATCCCATCATTAACATCAGCACTCAACAATGAGGTTAGCCTGGGTTTCTCCACATTTGCAGCATGCGTGCGTGTGCGTGTGCGTGTGCGTGTGCGTGTGCATGTATGTATAGAGAGAGAGAGAACAAAATCAGTTTCAAAACAAAATATCCCTGGACTCTTGATTAGCTGTTAGCGATTGCTAACTCTAACGTCCCCCGCTCTGAGCACACACACGACTGATTGCAGCCTAAATCAGTCCCATGGGGGGAAAGCTAGGCTTTGGGTGATGGCTGGGACGTTTGCTTTAAAGGATTTTGTGGATTCCACAGTCCGTCGGCACCATGGTTAGTGGTGCCGATGGAGGTGAGCAATCGCACGAGTAATCTGAAGCCAGTGGATAATCCCTAAATGATTACCATGTGTTCTTGAAATGTACCATTTGATCATTCTCGGGAGCTGATTTGCCTTCCTAATCAGGCTCTCTCCTTGGATTAATGTTAAAACTGACATTTCTTTCCAATGAACGATAAAATCAGCTATTAGACATTGTTGAATCCACTGCATATGATGCAAAAGACCTTTAAAAAAAAACTGGAGGGAAAGAAAGACAAAAAGGCAAAAAAGGTGGTATGGGAGGAGCCTCAGCTTTGCTTCGGTTTCTGGCCACGACTAGCGGAGGAATGAAAAGCGGATTCAGACCTCAGGACCTAAGCCTATTGCACAGTTTCTGCTCAGAGGGGAAAGCTCCTTTTCTACGTATAACTTTCGAGTCTCGGACTCCAGCTTGCTGCAGCCTAGTTCATGGGGATGATGGTGATGTTGACCCTTACCTGTTTGCCCTGGAGCCCAGGGACTACTTTTACTCCTGGTTCTTGGTCCTATTCAGTATTTCCTGCCACCTTTTATTATTTTAATACTGAATTTGTTCAAATGGGTAATGATTGTATGGAATTCAGAAAGATACAATACAGTGATCATTCAGTCTCCCTTCCTCCGTGTTCCCCCATTTCTCTCCATGTCGCCACTGCAGTACTTTCTGCAGACCATTCCGGAGACTCCGTAAGTCAGCTGCTCAGTTTTGGTTTCAAACAGCTCTTCTCATAGTCGCTTGAGCCCTGATATTGTTGCTTGTTTCCTTGGCATCTGAACAACAGCTTGAAGCAAATCTACTCTGTTGGGTCTTCAATGCCAGAGAAAAGTCACGTATTTCTTGCGCTTCCAGCATCCCCAGGCCCTGCTCCCCACTCCCCAGCCATCCGCTTCTCCATTCTTTCTCTCCTCCACCTTCTCCAGTTTGTGTTGAAGGACCCCAAAGGCCCTTTCCTGTTCACCTCTGGTCTCAGCGTAGCATCTGACAATTTTGTCCCCATCTTCCTACTGAAGCCCTCTTACTCCTGACCCTGACACTTACTCCTGACCCTGACTCTTCTGCCCTACTGATTCTTCTGCTGCCTCCCTGAGTGCCTCTTGCTGTCTCTGCAGAGATGTCTTCCTACCTCCACGCATGGTCCAATCATTTCTTCTTTACCTTCTGTCTCTCCCTCTCCATCCTTCACTCTCATCTCTATTATGAAGGTAACTCTCAAATCTGTAACTCTCACTGAACATCTGACCCTCTCACTGAACTTCAGACGTTATTTCCAACCCTCTGCTGGACCATCCAC
Organism: Leucopleurus acutus; assembly: GCF_964270905.1. NCBI lineage: Eukaryota > Metazoa > Chordata > Mammalia > Artiodactyla > Delphinidae > Leucopleurus > Leucopleurus acutus. Next base: position 88,300,908 of record NC_139144.1, read on the forward strand.
CACGGCGTCCGCTGGTCAGCTGAAATCCACGCTTGTGTTCTTCCTCTGAAACTATCCCCTCCTTTAACCTTTAGGATTTCTCAAAATAGTTCTGTCATTCTCCCAGTCGCTCTTAATTTTCCAGACACCTTCCTCATCCCCAAGACTGGTCAATTCCCCCTTCACATTTTCTGCCATAATCATCCTTTGATTTGAATTCATACAGCTGCCATTTCATGTCCAAATTTTTCTGGCCCAGCACCTGAAGGATGTCAGTCAACTTCTAACTAATTCTTCTTTAGCTCTAAGTCTTCTCCCCAATCTACTCCACATATCACCTCCAGGATAACATCCCCAAATATGATTTTATCCTGTCGTTCTCCTAAACAGAGGTTTTGTTTTGTTTTGTTTTTCTTATATAAGCTGTTATGAAGCAGACCAAATTCTGTGGATCCATACCTGTCCTTTTTTCCTGGTTTCAGTGACCAAAAGGAAATATTAGTATGTGCTAATCTTGAAAACTCTGTTGCTGAAAGAGAACAATTTTTTAGCCTGACATCCACGTCAATCTCAAATGGTCCCCAAATTACCTTTTCTAATTTATCTGCTATCTTCTTTTGGTTTTCTTTTAGAGCCATTCTGCCTAGTTTGTATACCAGATCCTCCAAATACCTATTATGTCACTTCAGGGAGGGTTTTAAAAACACTTCCATGTTTTAATTTGCACACCTTTTATTAAAAATGGTAGTTATGGTTATGAATGAGTTTTTTGTAGTGTGTCTGGGTACATGTTCAAGAGACTAGGAAAAGTGTTTCTGAACAAAACCTTGACAAATATTTGTAATGAAAAGCAAATTTAAAGATTGCTATAATTGCGCTATAGAAACAATGCAAGTATTAAACAAAACATACAATCAAAAAAATGGTAGTTGTGCACCTATATTATAAATTGTTCTGTGGGTCATGTAACCCATGTAATCCCTGTAAAATGTTTAGTGATTGCCTGACACCTAATGGTGCCAAATAAATGTTCATTCTTGTTGTTGTTGTTATTTTCCCAAATATGGGCTCTTTGCTTAAGACAAACTGATCAAACCACTACCTCTTTTTTTTCTGAAGCAAGTATTTTTTATTTTAATATTATTGAAGTATAGTTGATTTACAGTGTTGTGTTATTTTCAGGTGAACAGCAAAGTGATTCAGATATATATATATATAATTTATTATTATATATATACACACATATATATATTATATATGCTCTTTTTCAGATTCTTTTCCATTATAGATTATTACAAAATACTGAATATAGTTTCCTGTGCTATACAGTAGATACTTACTATTTATCTATTCTGTATATAGTATTGTGTATCTGTTAATCTCAAACTCATTTATCCCTTCTCCCCTTTGCCCTTTGGTAACCATGTTTGTTCTCTATGTCTGTGTGTCTGTTTCTGTTTTGTAAGTAAGTTCATTTGTATCATTTTTTTAGATTCCACTTACAAGTGATGTCATATGATATTTGTCTTTCTCTGTCTGACTTACTTCACTTAGTATGATAACCTCTGGGTCCATCCATGTTGCTGCAAATGGCAATATTTCATTATTTTTTATGGCTGAGCAATATTCCATTGTATGTATACACCACATCTAATGACGACCTCTTGACTAATGCCTTGTGCATTCCTTTTTGGCTTTGCTCAGGGTTCTTGGTCCATCTGAAAATCTTATCTATTTTTAAAAGTCCGACATGCCATTCCTTCTGTGGAACCTTTCCCTGATTCTTGCTCCATTGAAACTATTCTGTACCGTACTGTCGTGGTGGGTACATGTAATTATACATGTGTCAAAGTCCGTAGAATTGTACAACACAAAGAGTGAACCCTGATGTAAACCATTGACTTCAGTTAATAATAATGTATCAGTATCGGCTCATCAATTGTGACAAATGTACCGCACTAATTTTAGATGTTAATAATAAGATGGGCAAGAGGGGGTATGGAAACTCACTATACTTTTCACTCACTTTTCCTGTAATCCTAAAAAATGCTCTAAAAGTAAGGTCTGTTAATTTAAAACAAATCTGACCTGTTTACGTGTGTGAGCTCCTTCAAGGTGCATTTCTTTATCTTCAGCCTAACGTTTGTCTGGCTTGAAGACACAAAGGAGACCCTTCAACACGTCATGTTGTGAATTCTTCTACCTTATGTTAATAATAACAAAAAAAAAAATATTCCAGAGTCAAGAGACATTGTCGCTTAAGGAAAAACAAGCATGAGATCAGAAAGGTTTGGGTTTACATCCTGGCTCCTCTTTTAACCCAATTATGTCACCTCGGACAAGTTATTTAACTTCTTTGAGCCTCCATAGCCTCATCTGTAAAATGGGGATAATAATCTTGATCTGTTAGGTTGTCGTGAGGATTACAGTGAGAGATGTACTAAACCACCAGTTGCCATCTCATTAATATGTGAGATAAAAGCTTTATTTCTTTATTGCCAAGTGAACTGCCAGAGGGACATGTTCTTAATGAGGTTTTATTAAAACAAACAAAAGGTGATGGCTTTTTTGACCAAAAAGTGGGATCAGAATTGGAGAGATTAGGTGAGTTAGTGGTGAGGATAGACACAAAGAGCTTTTCACCCTCAGATATATGATCACCCAGAACATGAGAAAAGGTCTACAGATACTAGCTGAGTCTGAGCTGCCATAGCACGATTGCGTTAATCAGTAATTAGTGTTTAGTGCAACAGAGATTTTCGCTTAGGTCTTCATCTTGCACCTGGCACACCTGGCCTCTGAGGTCACTGTGGTGGAGGTTCAGGCCTAGAAGTGGGTTACATCACCTCTGCTCACATCTCATTGGCCAGAGCTCATTCATGTGGCCCCGGCCTTATTGCAAGGGGCCCTGGGAGACAGAGCCTCCCTGGTGTTTAGAAAGAGGAAACAGCAGTGAGCACAGAGCAAAGTCTCTGCAGAATCATCTTAACCAAAGTTTGTGCGTTCAAAACTAAAGTTTTTCAGTGCCATCCAATCAATGCTGGGCTGGTGAAAATGAAACTAAGTGCTTTTGTTCGAAAATAAAATATCGATTATTTCAATTGATGGTTGAATGAGAAGACTGAGAGAGGGTGATCGCTCAGTATTTGAAAGAGAGAAGACCAGTTTCTTCTGCGATAAATTAAAGTAGCACTTCAACGTTTTAATGATGATAAAAGAAAACCATCTCGGTCATGCAGCCAATCCCAATAGAAAATGTTCTCTTAAACTATGGATAAAACTGTCAAAAATGAAGTCCATCTCTGTGTGCAAGTAAAAGCAGAGAATGGTGTAATTTTGCTGAAGAACCAAGGCCTGACATCACTTTGAAGTCTGGAACCAAAGAGTCGCTTCTCTCATTTACAGACCTGCACATCCCATCACCCACGCGGATTCACTTCGTTCCTAGGGAGAATTTCATGAAAACAACAGGACTGACAGAGGACGGGATCAGTTTTCGTCTCCAGCCCACATGGTCCAAAGTGAATACATAAATCAACAAGAACGTGTTGAGGAACCAGGCGGGCTGGAATCCTTTGGTTTATTATCGTTTCATTTCATTTCCTCTTATTATTTGTTTGATTTAGCAAAGGTGGCCTAATTTAATTTGTAATAGTTATGATAATACTGTTTGGGTGCTAGATAACGATCTTGTAGCTCATTAGGTAATTTCCATAATAAATATCCATCATCAAACATGCTTAATCTCAGCCCGGCTCCTGGAGGGACAGAGGTGGCTGGAACCGAGCGTCCCTGCCCCCCACCCTCTGCTCACATGCAGCGTCCAGGCGCAAGGCTGGGTGCACCAAGCAGCCCACATGCGGTACTTGCCTCCCTCCTTGGGCACCATTTCTTCATCGCCTTCCTCTTGCTAGTGGTCGAAAGCACAGCCGTAGCTCCCCTGCTTACAGGCTGTGTCCAGAGAGCTGTGGGAGACCCTTATGACCTGTGAGTGTGGTGTCCGGCTTGTTGTAAATTCTCCGTAAATATTATTATTATTTGCTCCCTCTTTCCTCTCTCATTATGTCTTAGCTTGGTAAAGGGGCTCTTGAGAGCGGTGCCAAGCCTTCCAGTGGCCATTAAAGGAAGAAGAAAGGAAATGAAGCACCTTCCATGGGCCAGGGCTCATCTGCACATCTGTTTCTGTATTTCCCTTTATCCTCACCGGGAGCCTGAGAGGGGAGGCATTATCTTCCTTTTACAGATGAAGCTAAAAAGGCTTAAGGAGTTTTGCTACCTTGCCCAAGGTCACAGCAGCTGGTAGGGAGTAGAGCTGGGATTAGAACCCATGACAACCTGGAGTTTCAAGTGCAGTGCTCTGTCTACTTCATTTTACTGCATCCTCTGAGGGCTGGAGGGGAAATGGACGGGAGGGTGATCTCAGGACCCCCTTAGGTCCTGAGATCACAGAGGGGAGAGGCGTGCTCATAACCAGCCAGCAGGAACCCACTCCTCTCTTCCATGCTTCGTGAGCCCCTTGGGGGCCTTGCCCTCGGCTGGGAGGCCCATCTGCTCCCTTGCCTGGGCCCCTAAGGTGGGGCTCGTGTTGCCTGCAGTGAGGGGCCGGAGCTGTGCTGACCAGAATGGAGGTCGGTGGCTGCATCCGGAGGAGGCATGCTAAGGACCCCATCCCCCCGGCTGCATGTCCTCCCCCCGCCACCGGGCGCCTGTGGGCTGGACCCTGGGGAAGAACATAGGGTTCTGCCTTGGGGACAGGAGGAGGGACTAAGGGGCCCTGCAGGTGAAGCTTCCAGCACGGGGGTCCCTTCTTGCTCTCAGCCGCCCCAGTCCTGGGCACAGGGCTCGGCCCCGCTGGCGCGAGAACCTTTTCTATAGGGCCTGCTTCAGCCTGCTCTTCCTGTTCAGTCTGCCTCTGTGCTCGGCGGGCTTCCTCTCCGTTTGTGTGGAAGGGTGGAGAGTGGGACAGCGAGCTGGAGGAGTTCAGGCGGAGGCACTGGGGAGAAAAGAGAGATCTGGGCCTTTCCAGTCCTCTGCGTTTTCTTCTGAAGTCCGGCTCGGATTCTGTGGGGTTGTTAGCTGGCCACTTGGCTTTAACCCAGGCAAACCTCCACAGACTCCATCCCTGAGCCCTGTTACCTTCAGTTCAGTCGTGTGGCTGTCTTATCCCAGGGACCTTTCCTTACACAGCAGGATGGCGTGGGGAGGAGCTGCTGATGTAGGGGCAGGAGCCTGGGACTAGGGCATTAGCCACCCCATATCTGCCGCCCTTTTCCTGCCAACAGTCCCTTCCTCTGAAGGACAGGGTTTGATTAGATGGTTCCTGAGGTTCCTCCATCCCCAGCATGTCTGGATTTTTGAACTTCTTCAAGATCTGCATCACATCTGCATCTGTTTGATTTAAGCCTCGTGACTCTCCAAGGCCATTGCCATGTTTTGGGAATCCAACCGACAGCACTTCTAAACTACACATGGGCAAATAGGTATCCTGTACATTCCCATCAGCACTTTAAATTGTATTTCCTTTGAACTGACATTGTTGCTCAAGTGAGGCCACTCCGCCCACTACTGAGTCAACCTTCTAATCTGTTTCTCTGTCCTTGTCACCTGGCAGAGGGCTGTCTCTCCACCTCCAGGAACTGCTGCCATCATTGGTGTATCCAGGTCTCAGCAAAGCCAGCCACTGTTTACCAGCTAGTCCAGTGCAGCTTGATTCAATATACGTCAGGCTCCTGCGTGTGGAATTCTCTGGATTGGGCCCTGGAGTTACCACAGTGTGTGGTGCCCACCTCGAGGAGCTGACAGTCCAGTGGGGCTTGGATAGTGGCAGTGGCGGTGTGTGGGAGAGAATGGGGCAAATGCACAGATAACTTCAAGTCTGGGTAGTCAGGGACTCTCTTTTCTACCGTTCTCACGAGTCACACTATGCAGGCTATGGAAACAGATTTTCTGGGGACCCAGAGGATGTGCAGATGTGACCACCAGGACCCCCCGTCCAGAGGAGAACAGAGAAGCCTATTCACTGTCCTAGGGTTGGAGACATGACTCATCAGCCTTTGCCACTTGTCACCCTGAGGGAGGCTCTGCCACAAGTGTTTTACTGGGAGCAAAACCGTGCACTGTCACGTGTCTGTGGGCTGTGGGGAAAGCAACAGCAAGTGTGGCGTGCAGAGGCCAGTCCCGACCCAGCCCTTGTATGCGTAACCTCCATCAAGTCCTAACCCCTTGGGTTCAGGGTCCTCGTCTGGGTGTGGATTGGTTGGAAGAGCACGTTTCTGAGGTCTCCCCTAGATCTGCTGCTGTGGTTCCCCAAACTGCACAGCCAGGACCTCCTGTCTTCACAGGCCAGGGGGAAGCCCCCAGCGACCTCCTGGGAAATCCTTCACGGGAGGCTTCTCCTGGTCCTAGGGCAGCTTCCTTCCCACCTCGCAGCACACGTGTACACTCGCCTTCCCCCAAACCGCATCCCAAGGGCCACTGTGCACTCAGGGAACTGAAACCCCTTTTCATATTAAGTATAACATTCTGTGCCAAATCCTGTCCCACCTTTAATCCAATCAGTGTGATTTGGGGGATGTTCCTTTTAGGACTGGATCCCTGTTTGCTGCGTTAGGATCACTGCCGGTGGACCTGCGTGGGCACCGAGTCCCCAGCGCAGAGCTCTGTCAGGACCCTTGAGGAGCATCCTCCGTAGACAGGTGGCATTGACAAGGACAAGCAAATAGACAAGTTCACTCAGACGTGGTCGCACACTGAGGAATTACAAATAAGTTCTTTTGTAGCTTTTTGTTGGGCAATTGTCTTGTCGTGAACTGTCTCAGGTAGTGAAGTGTGACTGGGGATAACAGTACCTGCTAGGACAGTAGAAACGGGTGCGTGTGTGTGTGTGGTTAGAAAGGTGCTGGTTGGTTAGGGGTTCAAACGCCTGGAAGAGGGGGAAGTTTTACCTTAGTCTCCAGGCTTCTGGAAAGGCCCAAGAAAAAACATCAGCTCCCCGAGGAAACCTTCTTTGGAGCCGGCCCCTCAGCATCCCCAGATGGGGGCCCCTTGTTTTCAGCCCTGGAGGCTCTGCCCTCCTGTGAGTGGCTCTCCGAAGACACAGTCTCCCTGGAGACTTAATGGGCAATGCTTCACTGAGCACAGAAACCTGGGATATGACAGTTCTTGCTCTTTAAATTGTCAAGGAAGGCAAGGTGGTTTGAACTGCAGCTGCTGGGAGGGCAGGGAGACCCCACTCAGAGTCACCTCTGCCTCCATGACTGTTCTGGGAGCATGAAATAGGGACAGAGAGACAAACAGGTAGATGGGGCAGGGTGACCAACATGAACTTGACAGGCCGTTTGATGGTCAGGCCACGAGGGCCCGGGGAAGGGAAGCTTGGCCGCATCATCTGGGGCCAGCCCTCACTGAGCCGATGCAGCAGACCCTCTGGGGGCACCGGAGGGACCAAGCCCTGCTTAGGCCATTTCCCATGACTCTGTCCCTTGAGGCATGTGGCTGTACCACCTGGCGATCCAAGCATTGATGACTCTGGGCTCTTGCTGGGATGGGACTCCACCTGGATAGCTGGACAGCTGGGCTGGAGCTGGGATGGTAGGAAGTCAGGAGGTACCCCTGACTTCTTATGTGGGATAAAAAGAACTGCCTGGGAGGTACCACGTGGGCACTTTTCCAGGCTGTCCCTTTGTGCGATGAAGGGGTGGCCCAGGAGGAAGGAGAGTCCTGGACCACCCAGGGGAAGGGAAGGGGTGTGATTGGGGACAGATGGGGCCAGCGTAGAGGCAGCGTGAGACTGGGACTTGGGTGAGGAAAGGTGCAAACAGGTGGGTCAATTCTCAAGAAAGTTTTTCTGGAGGGTTTTAAATTTTGATATATATCACGGCTTTGGCATTTGCTGTCGGAACTTGGAGTAGTCCTGGCTTTGGCATTTGCTGTCGGAACTTGGAGTAGTCCCTTAGTCCCCAACTCAGATGCCCCATCTGAAAAACCTTTGGTTCATCCAGTTTGTTTCTTAGCCTGACCCTCGATAGTAAGTCCCTTGAGGGTGGTAGCCATGTGTGTTTCATTACATCCAGAGCACAGGAGGCAGGGTAATCTCATTTCTGCTCTCTCCTTCCTTTGCCTTACTTTTAAAATATTCAGGTCCCTTCTCTTTCCCGCTCTTGTGTCAGGGCGGGAGGAGGAAATGAAGCAGACGAGGAAGTAGAAACGGGGTAAAACTACTGCCCCTGAGTTAGATCAAGAGCATGAAGGACAAAGGGCTTTCTGGCACAGGGTATAGGGTCATTGTGTATTTGCTGAATGAGGCTTCCAAGGAGGACCACGGCTCAAAATTGGGATTTACAGGCAGGAAGACATAGAAAAAAATATCTTTCTTGCTTTCCCGCCGGCCCTTAGCTTCTAGGTGAAGTTGTGGGTGCTTCCTCAGCTGCCACCTGCTGTGGAGTTGTTTCACTCCCTGGCTGGGTGCGCAGGACCCCGAGCCTCCCCACCCCCTCCTGAGAAGCTGGGGATTTCACAGTCTGGTGCGTACTTCCCGGACGCATGGTCCTCAAGCTTTAATGTAGACCAACCCATGGCACTCCTCAATCCATCCTTGGTCATCAGTCGGTCTCTAATTACGTCTTATTTGGTCCAAACCAGAAACTCTGAACCCGTGGACTCTCTCCTTCAGCAGTCTCCATGCCTGCAGCCCCATTAAGGCAGGATGTGGGTGAACATTAGACGAATTCGGAATTAGCCACGCCAGGGAGAGGGGATCTCTCCTCTACTTCCTTCTCCGCCTCCTGCCTCATTGACCATGTGGCCGCACGTTTAGTCTTCTCAAGGTTAGCTCTGCACAATTCTGTGGTGAATATCCAGTCTCACCCCCCTTTGAGAAACAGGCAGAGGAGGTTCAAAAGAATCCTTACTGTACAGCCTCATTTTACATCATCATCATCATCACCACCACCACCACCACCGTCATCATCATCTATTTTCCGTTTGTGCCGCCCTCGCGTTCAGTACTGGACGCGCGGCAGCGCCGTGCTGGCGCTCCAGGCGGTAGTGACCGATGGAAAACCTCCATGTGCCTGGAAGCCGTGTGACTGAGGCTGATAGCCCTCTGCATCCGAGGCAGAGCATCCTGCCCTGAGAACCCGTGAGGGCTTCACACCGCCGTCTGGATGCCCCTTGCCCACTCTTTAATGCTGTCATCGAGGCGGGCTGATGAGTTCCTTCCGCTTGGTGGCGTCCTACCATCTCTCGCTGCAAAACGAAACAAAACAAAAATGCTCAGAGGACAGGTTGTGCTGATGAGCGCACTTCAGAATTTGGTCTGTTTACTTCCCTCTGCTTCCTATTTTGTGCTGGCGGGTGGTCTTACGCCACAGGCAATGCAGACAGCTCCTTCTTCTGGCTGCTCTCTCCCATAGACAGCATGAGGAATACAAGACATTTCTCATGTGTCACAAATTCTGCAGAACCCTCACAGCTTAGCTCTGATTCCAGGACCGAGAACCCAAGATCGGATGCCTGCAATCCCTTGCGCCAAAGAGATGAAGCAAATCAGACCCAGGCTGGGTTTATAAGAGCCCAAGTGGATTGTACACCCTGATTCCCAACCTTGGGCACCACTGCAGCCCAAGCAGTCCCGTGAAGCTTTGGAAGATCCAGGTACTGAAGAAGTCTCATGAAACGTTTCCCGCCGATTAGTGAAGGGCTGCGGGAATCCACCACAAGGCTTGTTCAACCTGTAGAGAGTCTGTGTTTTCATGGGCCTCTCCTGTTCTGAACAGTTCTACTAAACCACTTCATTCTACACGCAGTGACCGTCCGGCATGAGGACTGATGACCCACAGAACCCTGAAATGAGCAAAGTTCCCATTTTCTAGATCCATGCAAGGAAAAATGCCCAGTTTTCCCCTGCACTGAAGGGAGCTAGAGGTTAGTTTATTTTGCAATTAAAGTGGAAGGGAGTATACAGTATGTTTTCATTTATATGAAGCCCTGGAACAGACTAAGCTAATCTATGGCAGAAAAAAATTGGGACGGTCGTTGCCTTGAGGGGTAGAAGTGAGGGAACTGATGAGAAATGGGCATTAGAGAACATTCTGGGCTGAAGGCAGAGTTCTATACCTTGATATGGATTAGGGTTACAATAGGTGTATTCCTTTGTCAAAACTTAGCAAATGTACACTTAAGATTTGTGCATTTCCTTGTATGTAAATTTTACCTCAAAGTAAAAGAAATCTGGAACAGATCTTGAAATCTAGTTAATGACATCTATGCTGAAGCATTTAGGGAGAATTGCATTGCAGTCTGCAGTTTACTCTGAAATGCATCAAAAATAAGAGAAATTAGAGAAGTTATTCTATAGTTGCACATGCAAAATAAGATGTTATCAGGCCTTGTATTTAAGTCTTTAATCCATTTCGAGTGAATTTTTGTGGGTGGTGTAAGCTAGAGGCCCAATTTCATTTTTCTGCATATGGTTATCCAGGTTTTCCATCACCATTTGTTGAAGAGACTATCCTTTACCCACTGAGTCATTCTTCGTTCTCTTATGCACTGCTGGTGGGAATGCAATTTGTTTCAGCCACTATGGAAAACAGTATGGAGTTTCTTCAAAAAATTAAACATAGAACTACCATATGATCCAGCGATTCTACTTCTATGTATATACCCAAAAGAAATAAAAACAGGCTATCAAATTAGATATCTGTACTCGCGTGTTCATTGCAGCATTATTTACACTATGCAAGATGCGGAAACAACCAAGGTATCTGTCAGTGGATGAATGGATAATGAAGATAGATTGATAGTATACACACACACACACACACACACACACACACACACACACACAATGGAACGTTATTTAGCCATGAGAAAAGGAAATCCTGTCATTTGCAATAACATGGCTAGAACTTGAGGGCACAATGCAAAGTGAGGTAAGTCAGGCAGAGAAAGACAGATAACTGTATGTATCACTTATATTTGGAATCTAAAAAAACCTGATCTCATATAAACAATGAGTAGAACGGAGGTGGGAGCTGGGGGAATTGGGGAGATGTTGTTTAAGGGTACAGACTCGCAACTAGTAGGTAAATAAGTTCTGGAGATGTAATGCATAGCATAGTGATTATAGGCAACGATATTGTATTACACACTTCGACGTTGCTAAGAGACTAGATCTTAAATATTGCAGCCACTAAAAAGAAATGATAATTACGTGATGTGATGGAGATGTTAGCTAATGCTGTGGTGGTAATCGTATTGCAATATATAAAATACTAAATAATATATTGTACACCTTAAACTTACACAGGTTATATGTCAAATTTTATCTCAATAAAAATAGAAAAGTAGTAAAATAAAAAATAAAGTGTGTTGATGGATGAATACAGGGAGGATAGATGGACAGAAACATAATAATGCAAGTCAGGTAAAATGTTAATGGAAGAAATTAGTGGGGTATATGTATGTTCACTGTAAAATTGTCACCTTTGCATTAGGTATGACTTTTTCATTTAAAAGATGTGGGGATAAAATGGGGCAGGGCAGCTTGAGGTAAAAGAGAAGTCCTTTTATAGTTTTTTTTTTTCCATTTTTGTGTATCATGGCTGAAACTGTTTTTAATTCATAATTATCCCAGCTTCACTGGATCCAAAAGGGTCAGTTGCCACAATTTTATTTTAAAGCATCAAATACGAACAATAGACTAAAGACAAAACTGTGTCTTCATCTCATTAAAGGATAAAGGTATCCATAACCAAAAGAAATCCCAAGACCCCCTGTGGTTATTCAGTACAACCTCGAAGTCAGAAAAATCAAGGAGATGACGATGAAGCCAGCGTTGCAATTCACAGGAGAACAGAGGGTATGGAACAGGATGTACCAGGTGGCATTACGTGAGAGCACTGAACTAAGATATTTAAAAAAAAAAAAAAGAAGAAAAAGAAAAAACCCACTATGAAGCTGAGACATTCATCTTTATTCCAACTTCAATAAATTGACTTTCTTAAGAAACTGGAATCATATTTGCGCAGTAAGAGGACGTCCATGCCTGATCAGTTCAGATTCATTCCGGGCAACTGCTCTGCCCATCGGGTTGATACCTGACCCACCTGCCCCTCCCCCGTTGCAGGGTGACTCTGGTAGCTGAGTAGGCAGGGAGAAGTTGTGCTCTGTGCTCTTTTTTCAAGTCTAGGATAGTTATTTGAGGTGTAGTTGAATTTTTCATCTTTGATTCAAAATGAGTCTTGATATACAAGCTGAGTAAATCTTGTGGACCCTCATAGCTCTGTCTTTGTATAGAACTGCATTTAAAGAGGTACAGGTAGAAACCAGTCAAACGGCAAGGACCTACTGTGTAGCACAGGGAACTATATTCAATACCTAGTAATAATCTATAATGGAAAAGAATCTGAAAAAGATGTATATATTCAGGTGTATGTCACTTTGCTGTACACCTGAAACTAACACACCAGTGTAAATCGACTATAGTTCAATTAAACAAAAAGAAAGAAAAAAGAAGCCAGCCAAATGGCAACTGAAAAGGAATTCCAGGCCTCACCTGCATCTCTTGAAGAACGTTAAAGAAAATACAAATCCCAAACCCATTGCAACCCTCGAGAGCTCTTCGTCCTCTGTCCCGTTACTCTTGTCTATCTAGTGCCTCTTTGGAACCTACCCACCAGTCTCCCAAACTCTCTCTCAAGCCATGTTCCTGCAGGCTTTTCTCACTCTCTCTGGCCTTCTTCTTTTCTAGTGTTTTAATTGTGTATAATGTGATCTTAATCTTTTGGGCTAAGCTCTCCTGCTTTCCCCCTGTATCTAATCTCTTTGATTCTAACCACCCAGTCTCCTGATTACATCAAAAGACCTGAGAATCTTGTTGCAGATTTCTCCTTCAGAGTGTATGTGTGTTCACAGGAGGTGGAGGTGGGGGTAATCAGAGGCCAGTCTGGTTGATCAGAAGGCTGTGAGGAATGAGAGAGGTGGTAAATTAATATATTAATACATTCTGGCCCCGCTCTATGTGTAAATTGCCTTCCAGTACCTTGCACATGGTAAACACTCAGTTACTGTTCCTTCTCCAAGCTCCTTTCTTTGCTTCCACTTGTTTGAAGGTGAATCTCTCTCCTAGAGTATAGTAACCTCCAGTTTCTAGAGATCCTTTTGCTCTGTGGCTTCCCTGGGACCTTACCATCCATCATAACTTCTGAAGCCAGACCAGAAAGACCCCAAGCAGTCAGGGTCTTCTCCTCCTTTTCCTGAGAAACCCCAATCAAGAGCATGGAAATGGCTTTAGGAGAAAAATGTCTCTGTCCACCAGCTGTGAACTGATCAGAGTCAGAGTCAGAGTTGTTGCAAAAAGGGAAGCATTGACTTGGCTGTCACGTAGTAAGATAAAAAAACTGCTCATTTGAGAGCTCGCCATTCTTTTGATCAGGACTGAAATCTCCTCCGTGGACCTTGACTCCCAGACTCAACGTTCAGCATCTTCTAGCTGATGAAATAGGAAAGAGGTAGGTGGTAGGCGATAGGCAAAGTCTCCCCTTGTTTGTTCTATGAGTTGAATTGTGGGCCTTAGTCTGAGTGACAGTTTTCAGTCTTTGGGGGAGAAAATGAAAGCCCCTGGCAGCTTGGAAAAGATAAGACATTGAACGGGAATCATCAGAGCCCCGTGTTCATTATATTGTATTTCTTGCTCATTTGCCTCTTGGTGCCAGCCTCCAATCACCCATCTGCAACTCAGAGCCATTTTCCTTTCCTTACAGCAGAGAAGGTTCTAGCAACTGCTGGTTGCTGCAGTGAGATGGCATAGTGCTGGAGAGGCCAAGGTGGTAGAGGGCAAAAATCCTTCCGCCCACTGATCGTTCCTACATCTAGGTAACCTGAGTCTGTATAGAACGAAGCGTCCAAACCGCTTCGGTTTGTGTCAAGAAGACCACCCACACTGAGGAGATAGATTTCGGTAGGTTGGCAGTGAATGCTAAAACAGACAGCAGGTGTACTTTACAAAATACAGAGGCATCGAGAATGACAGGCCAGGCTAACTCACATCAAGTCTGTGGCACAAACCAGAGGCATCACCGTTCTGGATCGGACGGGTGAGAAAAGCAAAACTGTGGGTGGGGCAGACTTGGAGTCCAGACAGAAAGGATTTCTTTTCCTCTAGGAATAGAAGAATTTTGAGAGAGAGGTTCACGGGGGCAGAGGGAAGTAGAAAAGGGAAATTAGGAAGGGGAAACCGTAAATGGCAGTAAAATCTAATTTATATGGTAATCCACTCCAAGCTAACGTGGGCACAAGCTAGGGCTCGGACCACTGATTTATTGGTGTACAGTGCGTGTCCTGACAGCTCCACACCTGCCCTCAAAGGATGTGCTGCCGTCCAGACGGCCACAGCTGGGCTCGGGAACACTTCTGGAGAGGGCCTGGGGAGGGCATTGGGTTTTTTGAGCAGAAAAATTTGCACGAGTGGAATAATTAGAAAGTTATGTTAAACCGCTGAGATGCATGTTGAGGGGCTGCCGGGGTCTAGCTGCCATGGGTCTGCCCATCCTCGTCCCATCCTTCTGCATGGGGAGGGCATGGCTACTGACAGCCCCGTCCTGCTCTGGCTTCTCTGTTTGGGTATATGAGTCAAGGACCCCTGGGTGTCAAGCAGCTCAGCACCCCATGCCCAGGTATTGAGGTTTCCTCCCTCAGAGCTTTAGAATAGCAGAGTTCGTCGGCACCCTGAGTCCTGAGCCCAGGATCTCACTTGCGAGTCGGTGGGCGTGGTGAGTGTGAACAAGTTTTGTTTTGTTCTTTACATCAGGGCCCTTTTATTTTTAGTGACTTGTTTCCCCACATGTCTTCAGAGAAGCCCAGTTCCCTTTCAGGGTCCCTGTCCCTGTCCTGTGTCCCTGTGGGGACTGCAGCTCTTTTGGCCACCCGCCCTCTGGGCTCCCAGCTACCCCAATAGCACTAGACTCCCCTGCACCGCTGTGGCCCAGCTCATGCAGGCAGCCCCTGCCTGCCTGCCTCCGTGACTCTCCTGGAGCTTTCCCTCTACCTCCAGGGATGTGTTGCCCTAGGAGACGGAGGAGAGGAGGGAACAGCCACCAGACGACGGTACTCGCCGAGCCTGTTGGAGCTCGGCTCTTCAATATTTATAAGCATCAGCTCTAATGGAGGGAGAGGAGGAGACATTAGCAGCGATTTTCTTCTGTGTCTTGGGATTTTTTTTTTTCCCTTTTCCCCCAATGCGGGGGAACAAGAAGAAAAAAGGAACAGCAAAAGCAGTTTATACCACTTAGCTATGGGCAAGCGAGAAGGTGAGGTACCATCAGATGGCCAAGAGGAACCGGGCGGGAGGACCTCAGATGTTCACACTAGGGCTTTGCTGCAACCCCCGCCTGCCACTGCCTCTCAGGCTACTGCAGGGGGTAGGTGATTGAGCAGAAAGGGCAAGGGGGGGCATTGTTGGGGCCAACGCAGGGAACCGGAAGCTCTGCTACCTGGCCTGCTCCCACTCTTGACCTTGGGCAAGGTCTCGGCTTCTCCCAGATGTGAGGGCCTGACTGTATATGGGTGGGCAGGGAACCAGTTCTCTGAGCTCTGGGCTGACTGCTTATTTTCTCTGATGTGCCTCAGTGACCTTCCTCTGAGCTGTTTGCCACTCATCCACCCTCCAAGGTGCAACTCAAATCTCAGCTCCCCTCTGCCATCTGCTCCATCCACAGAGCTATGGCAAGTATACTTACCCTGCTCATTTACCAATTAGTCATGAACTGTCTTGTAGCACTTCTTTCTGCCATCATCAAAGTGTGGTTAAGTCATCTGTTTTACTCTCTTTTATGGTCTGTTTAGTTATACTGTAAGCTCTGAAGGGCAAAGACCAGGCCTTCTATGGTCTTGGATTCTGCGCTATGACCAGAGCCGTGAACACCATCTATTTTGTGTGACGGCACAGCAGATGCTGACTCTGCCTGTGGCGTGGTCTACTCATAGGGACTCTCATTCCAGCCAGGAGGGGAGGTGGGTGCGGGCAAACTTCCTCCCCACCAGCAGAACTGACGACCACCAGAAGTAGAGTGGGAGCAAGGTGGCCTTTCGTGGCTGTCTCTGAGGTCACAGCCTTTGTTAGGAGCATGTCCAGGGCTGGCAGCACATGCAGGACCGGCCTGAATGAGCCCGTATACGTGCTCCTCTTATATCTGGTCCTGCATTCGCACACTTCCCAGGGACAAAACCCAGGGGTGCTGCCTCTCCCCACATGTTCCCCTGCTTTCACATATCCGTGACTGGAAAGGTGGCTTCGTTCTGTATCTCCCTTCCATCTCCGCCCTGCTCTGTGCAGGCTCTCATCTTGGTCCCGGAAGGCAGGGCTAGCCTCTCAATGAAACTGTGAGGAAGGAGATTCCAGTCTATACAATAATTATGTTTAAAAAATAAAGAAGAAGAAATTGTCAGGCAAGTCCAAGGTGTCCAGGAGCACAGTGCGAACGAGTAAGGAAGAGCCACTGAAGCAGCAGGGGAGGTCCTGGCCTGAGCCGTGGACGGATGGCTTCCATGCATCCCAGCCAAGTCCAGGTTGATCCCTGGGTACCAGCAGAGGGCTCAGAATCTGGAACCCGGCTGGAGCGCGCTGGGCAGATGGATTGCTTTATTGTAGAGCAGGCTCTCTCCTCCTTGCATTCCCTCTCTCTTGCCTTATTTATCTCTCTTTTCCCATGGCCCTGTCATTCTTTCCTTTGAAAAAATACCTACCCTCTGCCCCCCCCCAAAACCCCACAAAACCCCTGCTTCTGGAGCTTTGACATGTAGCTAGAGACCCTTTAGATACTCATGCTGTTGTTTACTGAGTTTAAGCCTGTGTTCCCTGCAAACATCCAACTGAATAATTGCATCACAGAGCTCGCATGGGCTGTCTCTGGGAAAGGAAGACATGGACAGAAATGGCGGCTACCCCTGGGGGAGGGAACTAATGGCCGGGGAACATGGGAAGGATGGAGGCTCTTTTGTGCCTCTTGAATTGTACAAGTCTTGCCTGTTAACAACAACGATAATTAATAACCAGTTACATCACCCCCAAAGTGTGGCATAGATCAGGGCTAAGAGGGAGATGTCGTCCCATCTTAGCAGGAAGGCTGGGCATGGGGGTCTCCTCTTGGGTCATCCCTGGCTCCATCCTGGCCCAAAGTCATCTCATTCCAGTGGGCCTACCAGACTTATATGAGGTAGTCATTTCTGCCTTAGTTGTATATTCAGAGGTTCTGTTTTCCCTTTACTGAGAGAGCCTCTGAGTGCAAGCAAGCAACATTCCATTTGTGAAAACATGAAAACCAACAGCAGTAATACAACCACCCCAAATTATCTGAGAAGGTTTCTGTTAGAAAACAAATAATATCTTCATGACTTTGGGGATGTACAAAATTTTCTTAGTACAGAGAAATACTAATCATGGAAGAGGAGAGTAATACATTGGACAACATTAAAATAAGAACTTTTTCCATCAAAGTCATCATTTAGAGAGTGAACAGGTAACCCATGGATGAGAAGAAGATATTCACAATACAGGCGAACCTCGTTTAATTGTGCCTTGCTTTACTGTACTTTGCAGATACTGTGATTTTTACAAATTGAAGGTTTGTGGCAGCCCTGCCTCAGGCAAGTCTGTCAGCACCATTTTTTCTAACAGCGTTTGCTCACTTTGTGTCTCTGTGTCGCATTTGGGTAATTTTTGCCGTATTTGAGAATTTTTCATTATTATTATATGTGTTAAGATCTGTGATCATTAATGTTTGGTGTTACTATTGCAAAAAGATTACAACTTGCTGAAGGCTCAGGTGATGGTTAGCATTTTTTAGCAATAAAGTATTTTATTTTATTTATTTATTTATGTTTTTTGTGGTACACGGGCCTCCCAATGCCGTGGCCTCTCCCATTGCGGAGCACAGGCTCTGGACGCGCAGGCTCAGCGGCCATGGCTCACGGGCCCAGCCACTCCGTGGCATGTGGGATCTTCCCGGACCGGGGCACGAACCCGTGTCCCCTGCACCGGCAGGCGGACCCTCAACCACTGTGCCACCAGAGAAGCCCACAATAAAGTGTTTTAAATTAAGGTATTTAGACCTAATCTATTGCATACTTAATAAATGACAGTATAATGTAAACATAACTTTCATATGCCCTGGGAAACCAAACATCCGTGAGACTCACTTTATTGCAGTGATCTGGAACCAAACCCACAATATCTCCGACATATGCCTGTACATCTGATTAAAAATCTGATTTTTTAAAAGAGGGTGAAAGAGTTAACATGTACTTTACAAAAGAGGATATCCCGATGGTCAGTGATCATATGAAAAGGTCCTCAACGTCATTATTCATCAGACGGATGCAGATTCGAACCACAATGAGACACCATCATGCACCCACCGGGTAACAAGAAAAGGGCAAAACCAAGTCTTGCAGAGATGGTGGAGCAACCTGAATTCTTAGACATTTCTGACAGAAGTATGAATTTGTTCAGTTGCTTTGGAAAACTTTCTGTCTACTTAAAAACCTAAACACATGCCTGCTTTAGGACCCAACAATTACCCTATTAAATATTTATCTGAATGCAATGAAATATATGTGCACAGAAAAGCTGTCCAAGACTGTTCACAGCAACTATGGAACACAATGCAGCAAAAAGAAAGAACCCAATGATACCAGGCTGCAGCGTGGCTGAATCTCACAGGTGTTATATTGAGTGAAAGAAGTAAAAAACTAGAATATACACTGTTTGACCTCATAAAACTCATCTGTGGTGATAAAAAGTAGAATAGTAGTTACCTCAGGGGGGTGCAGGAAAGTTAGTATTTACTAGCAAGGGACATGAGGGAACCTTTGGGGGAGATGCATGTGTTCTGTATCTTGATCTGGTTGGTACACATGTGTAAACATTCACAGCTGTACTCTTGATATATGCGTAATTTACTGTACAAAACATAGCTCAATTTTTTAAAGGGGAAGGAAGCTCAGAGGTCAGGTAGAAAAAAATGATGAATGTCCATCCAGGCCATGCAGTGGGGTTATTCCAGGAGCAAGCATGGAGACAGTGGTGGGGTTATTTGGTGAATCGCAGGGCAGCCAGATCTCTGAGCGACCCCAGGATTGCGCCGTCAGATCCCACGCTAGAATCCAGGGCGATGGAAAACCTCTCATGGCTGGATGAGTAAGCCTCCGTTCCTGGCTTTGGGAGAGCATTTCCTGGCATGGCAAGTCCTCTGCACCTGCTTCCCTCACACACATTTGCTCAAGTTCAAGTGCAGACATTTCCGTGGGTTGTCAGTGTTCCCAGTGAAGCCCCACCTTCCACTCTGAGGCACCCTTCGGTACGGGCCCAAGCTGGACAGCAGGGCCAGCAGGGTTGGTCAGAGATGTGTCTGGAAGGGGCGAGACCCTGAGTGGCGTTCTGGGCCAGAGCTATTCAAAGCATAGTCTATGACTGAAGCCTGTCCACAGACTGATGCTCACCCACGATGATACAGGATGGAAATTGAGAGTAAGTGTTGAGAAACTTTCATAGCTATTAGAAAGAGTCCTCTTATGACTACTGAATTTACGATTATAAAATTGGGTCTTGTCAGTTGTACTTTTGTTTTTTCTTTTCATTTTTCTCATTTGTTTTCATCGTGTTTTATAAAAACATGGGACCGCGATGAAATGAAAATTTTTACAAAGAGAAAGTGGCCTTTCATCTCAGGTAGCTGGAGGAGCATTTTCTTAAATGCTCAGAGGGTGTGTCCTAAAAGAACGTATGGAAGAGCCTGAGCAGGGTCCCTGATAAGTCAGGGGCTGTTGCTGCCTGCACTTGGCAATTTTTAGAGACACTGAGCAAAACAGCCTAATTGTAGTTTCCATAGTTACCGGCTACCACCGAGGAGAACATGAGCAGATTTTAAAGGGAAAAGCCAGGCACAGGCGGAAGTCAGGAAGGTGGGGAGGATGCTGGGCCCCAGAGGAATCTGGGCCAGAGGGGGCGGCCACCACTTTACATAGCTGAGGCCTTCAAGTTGTTTTGATCCCAGAGGCAGATGCCCTGGGAACCTAGTGATGGCATACCGCCATTGCAGCTGCCCAGGAAGGACATGAGGCAGGCCGACAAGAGGCCTTCATCACAGCAGCAGGGTGGGTTACCCTTCAGGGGTCCCACTCTCTGGCCCTGTCCCAGTGGCAGCTCCAGAAGAGTCACCCTCTTTTGCCACCATGCAGCCCGCTGTCTATGGACCTCCACCCAAAGCAAAGTTAGCAGTAGGGAAAGGTGGCAGGAAGGGTCCTGTGTCAGCCCCACCGGCCTTCGTGCTCAAGCTTGGGTCTAGGATTTGAGGCCAGCCTCTCTTCCACTGTCATCGATTGGGGTCAGTGCTGTAGGCCATCCAGCTGCCTCACGTGTTCAGTCATTTCCTCATTCCTTCATTCATGCTTCACTCAACAGACATTTCTAGAGCACTTGCCCGGGGCCAGGCACTGTCCCAGATGCTGGAGATGCAGCAGAGCCCAAGCAGAGAAGGTCCCTGCCTTCACGGAGCTCATATTCTAATGGGAGAGACCGATGATGAAAGCATAAACCACAAGGTGAGGTATTGGTACATTCCACTGGCCTCGGGGTGGTGCATTGGGCCAGGAGGGGCTGTGGCGATGGCGGAATTTACACACAGTCTTTAGTATTTGAAAGGATGTGAAGGGCCAAAACACAGGCGCCGAAAGAAGACTCGGCTTGGCAATGTGATTCGTGGGGTCTGTAGGGAGTGCCACATGAGCCGGGGCTCAGTAAATGCTTGTCAACTGAATCTGTGGAGCCTCAGAAATCAGTGCTTTGTAAGTCCCTCTTGGCCCACAGCTGCATGACCGTGAACCCTAGAGAGGCCCTTCATACCCGCTGGGTTTCAGGCAGGACTCAGGTTTCCAACAAGCTCTGGAAATTCTGCCCAAGAGCCCACCTGGGCCACCAGCCACCAGAGGGCGCTGCTGCTGCTCCTTGGCAAAGAGAAGGCCTGATGTTGTTTTAGGAAAATATTTGAATTATGTGAAATGCGAAGCAGTCCCGCCTCAGAATTATAGGCTTGTAAATCATGCTGGGGAGAAAAAGGGCCAGGGGGACGGGGAGATGTGGGATGTGAGTTTATGATCTCTCCAGAAGCCCTTGATGGAATTACAGCGTCGTAACTCACTGGGGCCCACTCTTTCCTCCACCTGGGTTCAGCTCCTCCTCTGGGGCCCCCTGGGGAAGATTGATCAGGGTGCCAACGATGAGAGACTTGCTTGGTAGAGGCCTTAGGCAGGCCCCTCTAGGCTCTCTGGGGAGTGTGAGGGGAGGTGGCCATCATGACTGTTTATGCGTTGGGTGCTGGCAGCTGGCCTCAGTTTTAGTGACTCCGTGGGGCTGTATCCACGTGAGTTCCAAAGGACTGAGACTGAAGAGGCCAGCATGAGCTGCAGGACCCGTTGGAAAGGGCTCTGTGGGGTTCCATGGGGAGGCGGCCACCTTCTGCAAGGTCCCATGGACCCACACAGCAAGGACGCTGCATCTCTCTTTGGATGAGGTAGCGTGTCATGAGGATGCCCTGCCGCTTCTCCCTCGTCTGGGCCATGTCTCCAGTTGGCCCTTTAACAAAATGGCCACCACCAGCCTCTTATCAGGGAACGAATACACAGCAGGGCCGCAGAAGAGCTCACAGAGTGAGAGCGGACCGTGTGCTGAGGCAGCTGGCACTGACCTTCCTCCAGCTGGGGAGATATGCCCATGGGAGGAGGAGGGAGTGGCTGACAATATGCCTATCATCCCCTGCCTCTGGCTGTGGCCTCTGTCATGTCCAGGGTTTTAAAAAAGGCCATGGAAAGTGTGTTTCCAATGGAAAGTCAGTGACCCACTGTTAAAAAAAGCTTTCAAAAACCCTAAAGACTCCACCAAAAAGCTATTAGAAATAATGAATGAGGGCTTCCCTGGTGGCACAGTGGTTAAGAATCCGCCTGCCAATGCAGGGGACATGGGTTTGATCCCTGGTGTGGGAAGATCCCACATGCCGTGGAGCAACTAAGCCCGTGCGCCACAACTACTGAGCCTGTGCTCTAGAGCCCACGAGCCACAACTACTGAGGCCTGCGTGCCTAGAGCCCATGCTCTGCAACAAGAGCAGCCACGGCAATGAGAAGAGAAGCCCGCGTACCACAATGAAGAGTAGCCCCTGCTCACTGTGACTAAAGAAAGCCCTCACACAGCAATGAAGACCCCAAAATAAATAAACTAAATTTAAAAAAAAAGAAATAACGAATACAGCAAAGTTGCAGGACACCAGTCAATATACAAAAACCTGTTGCATTTCTGTATGCTAACAATGATCTAACAAAAAGAGAAACTGAGAAGACAATCCCTTTTACAATCACAATAAAAAGAATAAAATACCTAGGAATAAATATAACCAAGGAGGCGAAAGACCTGTACACTGACAACTATAAGACATTGTTGAAAGAAATTGAAGAAGACACAAATAAATGGAAAGATACTCCATGCTCATGGATTGGAAGAATTAGCATTGTCAAAATGTCCATATTACCTAAAGCAATCTACAGATCCAGTGTGATCCCTATCAAAATCTCAAGGACATTTTTCACAGAAATAGAATAAAACATTCTAAAATGTATACAGAACCATGTAAGGCCTCAAATAGCAAAAGCAGTCCTGAGGAAAAAAGAATAAAGCTGGAGGCATCACATTGCCTGACTTCAGGCTATTTAATAAAGCCATAGTAATCAAAACAGCATGGTATTGGCAGAAAAATAGATGCATAGATCAATGGAACAGAATTGAGAGCCCATAAATAAACCCATGCATATATGGACAATTAATTTATGACAAAGGAGCAAAGAACATACAACAGAGAAAAACAGTCTCTTCAATAAACGGTGCTGGGAAAACTGGACAGCTGCATACAAAAAAATGAAACTAGACCACTATCTCATATCGTACAGAAAAATTAACATAAAATGGATCAAAGACTAGAATGTAAGACATGGAACCATAAAACTCCTAGAAAAAAACATAGGCAGTATGCTCTTTGACATTGTTCTTAGCAATATCTTTCTAGATATGTCTCCTCAGGCAGTGGAAACCAAACAAATACTGTACGTTATCACTTATATGTGGAATCTAAAAAATAATACCAATGAATGTATATGCAGAACAGAAACAGACTCACAGGTATAGAAAACAAACTAGTGGTTATCAAAGGGAAGAGGGAATGGGAGGGGCAAATTGAGGATATGGGATTAAGAGATATAAACTACTATGTATAAAATAGATAAGCTACAAGGATATATTGTGTAGCACAGGGAATTTTAGCCATTATCTTGTAATAACTTTTAATGGAGTGTAAGCTGTAAAAATACTGAATCACTACGCTGTACACCTGAAACTAAGTAGTAATGTAAATCAACTACAATTCAAAAAACCCAGTAAAAAAAAAAACAAAACAAAGTAAATGAACAAACCAAACCAAACAGTAACAAACAGGTAGCTACAGAAAACAGAGTAGTGGCTACCAGAGGGGAAGGGGCAGGAGGGAGGATAACAGATGGAAACTGAAATTTTGGTGGTGAGCACATTGTAGGGTATACAGAAGTAGAAATATAATGCTGTACACGTGAAACTTATAGAAGGTTTTAAATCAATGTTACCTCAATTAAAAAAAATAGCTACCATTCTTGAGGTACTACATGTCAGACATCGTGTACATAATCACATCTTCTCACAGATTCTCACAATTTTCTCACAAATTATTTCCATTTCCCCGATGAGGGGAGCGAGGCATAGAGATGTAAATCAGTTTGTCTAAGCCACACACAGACAGCTAAGTAGGTGTTGAAGATTAGAACCCAGATCCCTCTGTCACTCTTGGGCATCCCACCAGGGAGCCTGCCAGCATCTCATCCCTGTGACTGTCAGTCCCTAAATCTTTCGGCTGAATTCCCATTTAATTTCTATTCCTCTCTGCCTGCTTTAGTTCACAGTTGCAGTCCAGTGCCTGTCCTTTCTCATTTTCTCTGCAATGTCTTTTGCATTTACAGTGCTCTGGTGATAACCCACTATTGAGAGAGAGGGAGAGAGAAGCTGTTTGTTTAGAGTTTGTGGTAATATAGCACAATCAAGAGCATAAGCTTTAGAGTCAGAGAAACCTAGGTTCCCATTCCAGCTCCATCACCTCTATCATTTGCCATTTGTGGGACTGAGTTGTTATTGCCTTGAGCCTCAATGTACTCATCCATAAAATGGGTGTAGTAGTGACAACTACTGCATAAGGCTGGATCCTGAGAATTGAATGAGGTAATGTATGTAAGTGATACATCAACTCACTTTATAAAATCATCTCTCTGAGAAAGTCCTTTGTGGCCTGGGAGCTGGTGACCCTCTGTCACAGGGCATTAAATCAGGGTTACAGTCTTACCCTACACTTGTATTCTCTTCTTCATCTCCTCCCAGTATCTTGTCAACCCTAAGGGACCTAATTTTTTTTCATTGATGGGATACAAAAGACTAAGGTCATTTAGAAAACCTTGTCTTCAGGATGAGTTTGGTTTCATTACCTGATATCCTCTTTGGGTACCTGATCTTGCGGCCCAGTGCTTTCGAGAAAACAGCAGGCATTTATCCTATTACTATGTGTCCAGCATTGAGTTCAGAATAAAAGAAATGTTAAGACCCGGTCTATTACTGAGTTGAGGAGACAGGACATAAAGTAGAGGTGAAATTATTAAGGAATAAAATGATCATGTTCATATCAGCACTGATTCTGTTAAAGTGCCGTGTGGTGTATTAACAGGCAATTAGAGGCTATAGCCATCCAGGATAAGATGCTAGTTGTGTGGTGCAGGAGAGAAAGGCACAGGTGCCTGGGGAGGTTGAGGAGTAACCAGTCCCTCTGAGAAGTCACCTGTGAATGTGATGAGTCACAGAGCCAGTGGGCGCATCCAACCCTCACCAACGTCCAGCTTGTGGTGTCGCTTGATGTCCTTGTCTCACGTATGTCAGCCACAGCTTTCAAGGTGGAATAAAAACTTGGTTTGATGGTGAATAATGGAAAGGAGGATGGCGATGGCAGTAATGGAAAGGTGAAGAGGTAGAAGAAGACTGAGGGCTCTTTCCAAGAAAAGACTTTGTGAAATGACTTTGATCTCACTTGTACAGAATTATTAAGGGCTTTAAAGGATTACATATTGCACTGCAGACCTCCCTCGCACCCTACCTCTTACCCTCTTGACCCACATTTCAACCCCAGCTGTTGCCATAGCAACCAGGTGGCATGCATGTAGCCTGACAGCATCTGTTTTCGGGACAGACCGTGCATACCCCTCGCCTCTGACCCAGGGCACCACTGTGCCTGCCACTGGGGTCCCTGGGGGGAGCCACGTAGCCATTGCTGCACACTCGCAAATCTAAAAGTCTGAAGGTTTAAGCAGCCACTGGGCAGCCTTCAAGCTCTGGGGGATGGGAGCCAGTGGACACGTACTGAGGTGCTCTGTTTCTGGAGGGCCCTTTCTAGTGGGTTACCTGCTGCCCACAGTGGAGACCAGCTTGATTAATACACCCTTGAGTTGTCTTGTCTTCACTCCCTTAACCCCACTCCTGTTTCTCAGGACCACCTCCCCTAGTAAACCCCCTGCTCGTAAGCCCTTGTCTCAGGTTCTGCTTTGGGGGAAAACTCTGGCATTTATCATTTTCCGTTATCCACTTCTGTACTTTATTGGGAAGCTGTATTCTACACTTGCATTTCAGGATTTGGGCAGAGATTCTTGCACTGACTTTATTCATTCATGTAACTGACACTCTTAGAGTGACTACTATACGCTGGGTACTGTCCCATGAGCTACTAGGTCCAGAGAGATAACATGTGGGGTTTTTCCTTCGGGTGCCTGTCACTCCATACTAAAGCCACCGTCCACTAAAGCTTGTAAGATGTCAGGACCCGCTCTAAGTCCTTTGAAAGCCTTACCTCACTTGATCCTCTCAACAACTCTGTGAGGAAGGCATTATTATTCCCATCTTTACAGGTGAGGAGACCAAGATTTGGAGACAGGAATTTGCTCCAGGTGGCAGGGCTGGACAGTGATGGGTGGGGTCTCACCATGACTCTACACAGAGGACGTGTTCAGGCTACAAAAGGGAGGATTGAGGTCACAGCTGTCTGGACACGTGGGGTGCTCACACAGTTCCGAGTAGGGGGCATATGCCCCCTGTGTTGCCCATGGGAATTCATACAGCTGGAGGCAAATCACAGATGAAGAAGGAATGAGAGGAGTACTGAGGGGTCAGGGGCAGTGCAGGCAGGCCCAGGGGGAGGGGGCGCCATGAGCCCGTCCTTGTAGTTGACGCACTCCTGGTGGATGGGGCCGAGAACGCATCCCTAGTGACCTGCCAGCCTCCCTTCCCTTACGGCTCTGCTTCCTGTACCCCCCAGGCCCTGCCTTTGCATCACTAGAGTTGGACAGGCTTAACCAGGGGTGGTTGGGGAACTTGGCAGGTGGGAAAACAGCAGCCCAGGTCTGTACTCCAAAGTGGAACAGGGATAAGAAGGGCCCCGCTTCTGTTGGGGGCAAGAGTTTCTTCCCTGCCTGTATTTTAGAGGGATCGTCAGGCCTCCATTAGAATCAGGCAGCAATAGGTGCTGCTGACAGCAGCAGCCTGTGTGTGTGGACAGGCCTTTCTAGGCATCACGAGGAGCTGTCATTTACGGTCCCCTCGAGGTGGCTGCCGTCTGGAGTGAGGACCTGGGTAGAGAACATGGTCTGTGCCCCAGTAAGGATGAGTTCTTTGCCTTCCTGAGAAGTTGATCATTACTGGAATTTCTGGAAGACTATAGGCTGGGTTTTAAAACGACCTTGGTTGGATTCGTCCCGGGATGATCCCTATAGCCTCTCCCGATGCGAGTGCCGCGACCTCCACCTGGGGCTGAACGTGCTCCACCAGGGCAGGCAGGCTGCGAGAAGACCAGGCAGAAAACCTCCCGCAGAGAGCTGGCGAAAAATGCTGTCCTCCCCAAGCCTCTTCCTTCTGCTTCCTCTCTCCCAATCCTTCCCGCGCCCCCCACCCAAGTTCCTTCCTTCCTCTTCTTTATGGATTTGTGCCTTCTTTTTCTGTCTTGCCCTTCTTTCCTAATCTGTCCAAAATCCAGCTCAGGAAAATTAGGAACTTCCACAGAATGATTCACATTGAGTGTAAATGGCCAATAATACCTTTAAAAAAATAAAAGAGGTCAAAAGAATAATTCTCTGTAGGTGAAAGGTGAGATTCCACACATCCAGCTGTCAACTAAGGGGCTAACTATCGGTCAGGTTGAATTTCTTATACCTTGTAATGCACAGGATAGTCTAGGTTATGCTGCAGTAACAAACAGCCCTCACCCCTCAGGGACTTAAGCAGCAAAGGGTTATTTTTTACCCGTACTACATAACCATCAGGGTCATCTGGTGGCTCTGCTCTGTGAGGTCGTTGTCCTTACTCTGTGGTCCAGGCTGAGGGAGCCTTGCAGGGGACCTACATCACAGGCGTTCAGATTTCATTGGCCCAAAGCAAGTGGCTTGGCCAGCTCACCTTTATTAGGTGGGAAACTGTAATGCTCATTCAGGGAGGGGAAGTGGGAATTGTTGAACAGTGATACAGTCTACCAGATGGCCCTACGTGTGGGTCCAACCTCGTACACCTGCCTTCAGCTTTAGCAGATACTCCCAGCAGCACCGCAGGCTTGGGGTCAGCATTCAAGGTGGGACTTTTGTTAAAACAAAAGCAGGGCAGGTTTAGAGAAGGTGATGGTGTGCAAGTGACCTGCTCCTATCTCCATTCACCCTGCTCAGCCAGGAGCAGCTCTACCAATCAGGGAGAGGTTTTGATCACAACACCTGCTCGTTTCACCTGCCAGAGACAGCCACCAGCTACAACTCAAGGAATTATTTTCTTAAAGATAAAACATTCATGGCAGGGGGTGTGTGGCCAAGTAGGAAAAATAATGGAGAGCATGTCAGTCAGAGTTGGGAAGCTAATCAAGGGCCCAGCTTTGTGGCCGGTCGCGTTCCCCTAGTCTTCCTGCCCTTGTCCCCTCTTTCATCTCTTCTTGATTTACTGTGATGTACTCTGTGCTGGATACCTGTTAAACCTGGGTAATGTTAGTTCAGCTGAGATATGGGCTCTGCCTTCAATAATCTCACAGTCTAATGATCAAAAATATACATATTTCATAAGGTGTTAGATATTTAGTCTTTTGCAGTGATAAATAAGGAATCTGTTATGGACTGAATTACGTCCCTCCAAAATTCATATGTTGAAGCTCTAACCCTCAGTGTGACTGAAGTTGGGAGATGGGACCTTTAAGGAGGTAATTAAGGTTAAATGAGGTCATAAGAGTGGGACTCTATAATCTGATAGGACTTGTGTCCTTATAAGAAGAGACAGCAGAGATCTTTTTCCAAACACACACACAGAAGAAAGATCATGTGAGGACACAGAAGATGGCTGTTTGCAAGCCAGGAAAAGTGGTCTCACCAGAAACCAACCCTGGCAGCTTGAATTTGGACTTCAAGCCTTCAGAACCGTGAGAAAATAAATGTCTTGTTTAAGCCACACAATCTGATCTGTTATGGCAGCCCAAGCTGACTAATACAGTATCCACTCTAAGTTTGTTACTGAGGCCCAGGCCCAATCCACTCTTTTGTTTGTATAATATCATTTTTATGACTATTAATGGTACTCCATGCATGTGTGACCCTTCATAATACCCCAGGTTTTTTGCACTTTAGTTACAGGAATCTGTCCTCCCCACAGTCTCCTGGATTTCATAGTGCAGTTAGACATGTCTGTAGTTTATGGATAAGGAAACAAAATCACAGAGAAATGATCTGCTCAAGGTCACAGTGACTGATTGTGATAAAATATGAGATCACATAGGTTAAGGGGTCTGAGGACAGGGCAGGAACTGGGTCATGTGTGGAATCCCAATCTGAACTTCCCACCGCAGCCTGCTTCAGTATTTAGGAGAAGGAAACACATCTCCTTCCTATTCATGAAGTATACTTTCTGTGTGAGTCTTAACCACCAAACAAACAAACAAACCAACAAAAAACAACCCACAGAACCTCTGGCTGATGTCAGTCCTTTTGGTTTGTGCTAGACCTCGAGGTCACCAATTCCCAGGAGCCTTGGGTTTGGTGGTTGGGGGGCGGGCAGCAGGAGATCAGTCTATCTTACGTCTCCCCACACTCCTCTTTCCTACCTTTCTTCCTTTCTTAATTATCCTTTTTCTGTGTGTTTCTGTCTCTCCTTCCTGATCCTGCTTCCTTTCCGATTCTCTTTTCTCATGGTTTTCACTTTGAATAATAAGAACGTTGGAATTCCATGGCGACATCCAGCCCAGCCTTCTCCATCTGCTGACCTGAGGCTTAGAGAGGAAACTATCTGCTCAAGGGCAGCCAGTGGAATGAAGAGCAGAGGACACGGTTTTCCTGGGCCCAGCCAGGGACTTACCCTGCACCGTCTGCATCACTTTCCCTTTCCCCTCCCACACCACCTCTAAGCCGTGGAACGGGCCACGATGGACGTGAGCGCGAGCAGATGAGCTGTCTTCTTCCCTTCCCCTTGCCTCTATTGCCACTCTTTCCATTTTCTTCTCCCTGTTCTATTTCTACTCCAGAGACAGCACTGGGTTCAGGGTCTCCACCCTCTGTCAAAATTGGGGGAAGAGGACCCATAAAATCATTTACACTTAGGTATAGCTTGCCAAGAAGACTTGAAGCAGGGATGGTAATC